>NC_137923.1:29132633-29155133 GCF_963457725.1 Sprattus sprattus | reverse complement strand
GGGTTTGGAGCCCAACAGGGCTTTGAAGAGGGCAGATCACACTCCCTAATCCAGTGCCGGAGAGGTCTGCGAGAGTTCACCTGCACCACTGTGCCGTAGGCTCCCAGGGTGGCTGCTTTCGGCTCCCCCCGGCGTGGCGGCAGAGGGGCTGACCGTAGGCCATTGAAATGTGAGCGTTAAGATCTGGCTGACTCTGCCGTCGACGGTGGCAACGGTGGCAACAATGAAAATGAGCTTCGCTTGTCGCGTTCTCTCTAGATATGGTGCTGACAGCCGTCAAAACACTACCCAAAAAGCTACCCAAGTCTTTCTGTCTGTAACTCTCTGATATGTTCAGTAAAAGAGTTCAGGGAAATGGACTGGTCATTAATGGCCCATCACTTCTTCTTTAGAGCTCTCTGCCTTCTTTGGTTGATCATAAAATGAGAATACGGTAGATGGAAGGAAGGTGACTGACACCTGGCACCCTGATTGGTTATCATTGGTGTTTTTTTAATGATTGTCTGTGCTAATGACCTTTCTGTATCATCTCATCTTATTTCCAGGGAATCCTTTTAAAGAGGAGTGGGAAATCCCTGAATAAAGAATGGAAGAAGAAATACGTGACCCTCTGTGATAACGGCCTCCTGACCTACCACCCCAGTTTACATGTAAGTCCTCTAATGGCAAATTAAGTAAAAATTAATATTCTTCTCCGCATCTCTGTCTCAATCTCTGTTTCAAAGTAAAGGTCCCTTCACATTTCAAGTGCTACACATATAACAAAATTGCCTTTCACGCTGCCAGCCAATGTTGATGGCCTTGAGAGTTTTATTGGAAATCTGTAGTTCACAGGACAGAATCTGTGTTCAGTTAAAAAGAGGACCTGAATTTAAATATACTTCCTCTGTGTTGAATCTACATTAAAATCTGAGATTTTACATTTAAATATCCATTCTTTCAAGCTTCAGTCAAAAACAAATTGAATGTGATTAATCACAGCAGATTGTGTGAATTTAATTGCTTGACAGCACTTATATATATATCTTTATTTAATTTCAATGTACATGAATGGGTTGAATGTAAGTTTCTTTATTTAAAAGCTGTCTTGCTGCTCTTTGCTGTGCAGCTTCCCTCCACCAACTACAGTACTCAGCGTTTTAGGTGTTAAGAGAAGATATAAAGGTCTAAGCATTTAAAGTTGGTTGTCAATAATTCACATTGCCACTTTAAAAGACAATCTCGCATCTCAACTTGTTGATATACAGTTTGTCAATTCTGTTAAGAACAGATAAGTACTTGTGACTTGTCAGCATTCAGAGAGCTGTTTTAGACAGAGATATGTGAGTGGTAGTTGCTGGAGGCTGCCTCTGGGTTTCCGTGGCGACCCGCTGTGGCCCGCGTTAATGACGGCTACGGGCTCGGCGGGGCCTTTTCACCCCCTCACCATGGCGGCCATCTCGCCCCCACTCCCCCTCTGCCTCGTCCCCTCCAAACTGCTCGCTGCGTGGAGCCCCAGCCTGGCGGCCACTGGGCATCCGTCTCTGCCAGAACCCTGCAGAGCTGCTAATACCTCTTAAATACTCCCAGGACTCCAGCCCGCTCCTGCCTCCGCTTGCTTTCTCTTACCATCACTTGTTCTTCTTCATCTCCCTCTCTTTCCCTCTCTTTTTATCACTCTCTCTCTCTCTCTGTGTTATGGAACTGATAAACACAAACACACTCATACAAACTCCTACATCCGCACCTCAAAAAACCCTCTATCCCCCTGTGTCTCTGTGCCTCAGTCCCCACCGCCTTTCTCCTCATACATTAGTCCCAGACTAGTCGCCATCAGAGTTTAAAGAATGCTTCACATCTAGTGAATCCTGTTACAAATTGGAGCTTGATGTATAGCATGTCATATTCTTAAGTCATGGCAGTAAATACAGAGGATCACCTTAAAATAACCAGATTGACTCCTCTGTCTAAACTGACTTTCTAAGTGGAGGTTGCCTTGTGGAAGTACAGTGTAAGGCCGGCGCTTGCTTCTGCAACGGTGTCACATTGTTGTGTAAATGTACTCATAGCAATTCATGCTCCCTAAAGGCCGGCGCAAAAGGTTACCCGTGTTGCAAAGCAATTCACATAGGTGGAGTTAAGTTGAATTCACGTTAATGTTTTTGTTTATGAGCCAGTCATTTGCTCGGCAGATAGAAAACAGTTTCCTTAACAGAAAGTCTGAAGCTTGAAGTTATTTTCAAACCTTTACTTGGGTAGCACTGTAAATCTGAGCAGACTTCAGAATACATTTTAGTAATCTCATCTCGTAACATTCGTTTCACTTAGCATTGCATGTTTAAACTGTGATAGAAAATACGTTAGCTTAATGCTAACGTATAGGGGAAATTCCATACAGACCGCGCTAGCGAATAGCATATTCATCAAAGTAAACAATTCAAACAAACTTTGATTCATTACAAATGGTTTCGGTTCATTACGGTGGGTTATAGACATCCAGACAGGACGTAGTCAACCGACCAGCAGACCAATCACAGCCTTGCAGGCTGCGAGGCTTCCGTAAATGTTGTGTACATTTTGGCGCAAGTCTAGAAAAATCGCCCGACGCACGCAAGACGTGAAAAGACGCGCAAGGGGCTTGCAAGGGCCTCTTGCGCTTGCGCCTCTGAGCGTAAATTAGGCTTTAGTTTGAGACTTCCCCAGTGCTGTCAGGGAACCCGATCTGTCAAATGTGCAGTCTTAATACAGTAGGAACAGTCGATATGATGGCTGAAGTGAACCTGTGCAACCCATGGGCTTTTCTGGCCTGGCTGTTTCCAAGGAGGAGCAGTGAATGTTTGATGTAAACAGTGAGATGTTTTCATATATGACAGCTGCGCTTTGCTCTGTCCTGATGGATAGGCGTTGGGTGAATTTATGGTGTGTTACTGCAGACACCTGTGGTCCACAGGCAGCGCCGCCTGATAGGCTCAATCCACCCAGGCACAAGGGAGTGTCTGTCAACTGCTGTGTACATGCTACTCCCCTATGAGAGAGCAAACAAGGGACACCGAAACCGAGAGAGAGAGAGAGAGAGATGAAAAGAAAGAGAGAGAGAGACAGAGAGAGAGAGATGAATGAAAGAGAGAGAAAGGGAGAGTGGTAGGGAGATAGAGACAGGGAGAGGTAGGGAGAGAGAGAGAGGTAGGGAGAGAGAGAGACAAAGAGAGAGAGGGAGAGAGAGAGAGAGACAGACAGAGAGAAAGAAAGAAAAAAGAGAGAGAGGGAGTAAGAAGGGCCGAGAGAGACCCTTTTAATTTTGCATTGCAGTCAGCCAAGCCATCCACACAATCACCTTCTGTTAATTCTGCTACATCAATTAAATTGTTTGTAGAAACTAATTGAATGTGGCTTAATCACACATCTTAATAGCTTTCTGCGCTTGGAACTGGCGGTTAATTCCAGCAATAAAGTGAGATGAGAGCGCTCACTGGGTAATTAGCGAGGCTTGTGAAGAAATTAGTGCTTTATGGCATGTCATAAAAAAAAAGCAGAGAGGCTGGTGGGAGATTTCGGAGGCCGAGATCTCCTCTCTCCCGCCTTTTTTTCTGCTGAGCCCCGTGATTTTTTACATCCATTTTCTCCATGTGGGCTTTTGAGACTCAAGTCCACATCCGAATGGCCAGATTTAGATTCCAATTAGACCATTTAGTGTTCACTTTAGTGCCAGTCCCTGCCTCAACATGCCCAGTATGCAGGCACAGGTGAAGAGAAATGAAAGCCTGGTTTTGATCACTTTGAGCTGAGTAGATAGCTGCATGTCATAAAAAGCAATTATTGTCTGTAAATCATGTCAAGATGTGTTTACAAATAATAATCCCCTCGACTGAAATAATCAGGTAATATTTTGATAATCTAACAAGAGATGAATATATTTCTTTATCTACTTTACAAGTGATGGGCTATTCATGACTAGGCTTTCCAGGCTATGCTCCTGGTGTCTCTCTGGAAATGATCAACACAATTAACGGTCTTTTTTTGTGTTTTTTTTGTTCCAGGACTACATGCAGAACATACATGGGAAGGAGATTGACCTGTTGAGGACCACGGTGAAGGTTCCAGGAAAGAGGCCTCCGCGCGCCGTAGCCACCGTCGCCCCCACTGCCAGCCCAAAGACCAACGGCCTGCCCAAGGACCGCAGTGCACTGCAGCTGGGCGTAGGCACGTCGGGTAGGTCCACCATAACCCCAGCTCATGGACAGCGGGTCTGAGGAGTTGCTTTGGGGTCTAGTTTGGCCTTTTTTTGTAATTCTCAGAGCAGCAAGAATTGTGAGTGAAATGAAAACATCTAAAAAACTTTAACTGAGTAAGTGTTCTACAACACATCTCTATCTAGGCCAGTTTTTATGTTTCAGGTTTTCTAAAATGCTTCTAAAATATGTGCATGATTTAAGCCATTGAGCATCAGCTTGGTCCTGCATGTGTCTCAGAATAGAAATCGTTGGCCTGTATCTATGTCACAGTAGTTACACAAGGGGCTTAGGCAAGGGGAAGCTACTAATTGGATTTTGGTGGAGGATTAAGAGTAATTAACAGTAATTAATACTAATCAGCAATCCCTGTCCGGTGGGACCCTGCAGGCAGTGGCAGTGGCAGTGTCTGTAGAAGAGGAAGCAGAACAGGCCTCTCTGGCAGAGAGACTTTTATTTCATCGGGGGGGCAGGGGGGGCTGTTTTGGGCATCATCCAACTCTGCCAGGTCTCCAGGTATGAAGGGGTTAATTAGTCACAAAGAGAGGGACGTCGCGAGATGAGAGTTAAGGACAGGGAGGGACTGCTGCCGAGGGGACCAGCGGTTGGAAGTTGCGCTGGCACTGACAAAGCATTAACCTTCACAAGGAGAAACACCTGCAGATTGGAGCAGAGCGCAGAAGGGACACCCCTGCTCGTCTCTGTACTGGGATCAGTCTTTGGTGCACAGCACCTAAAAGGTTCATTTTAGGGGAATGTTACAGGAAGTAGAGCATCTGTTACAGGACGTAGAGCATCTGTTACAGGACGTAGAGCATCCAGGCTGTGGCATGACTTGTGCTGGGGAGCTGTTTTTTTTTCTCCCTTTCTGGGAGGTGTAGAGATTTAGTGTGAGAAAGAAGTGAACTTGCATGAAGAGTCAGTCCCTGAGGTTTGGAGAGAACAGAGCCTGATCAAGGCTAACAGGATCACCACTGCAGTGTCCAGGTTGATCCTGGTCATTTGCCCACAGCCCCTTGGGTGAATTGCCACAGGTTGGCATTCAAAGCTCCCGGCGGCCCGTTGCTTGTGACCTGCATCCCGTTATTATTATGGTTTTAATTCACTGCAATTCCCCCTTCTCGTCCTCCCGGCCAGAGCCTTTGTTAAGCCCTGTACATGGTCTGCTTCAGCTTTTGCTGTCGGTTCATGGATATGTGAGATTTATTGGCAAGTGGACCTTTTGTGTGGACTGTGGACCCCCCCCCCCCAATCCAACCCACCCCCACCCATATCAGAGAGCCTCGCCAGGGGAAAATTGTGTTAATTTCCACTCCAGAGAGAAAAGGTTTCAGATCCCAGCGGGTGCCTGCCGAGTGGAGGGCCTGCACTTGATTATGCAATCTGATTTTGATTTCATTAGGCATGCAATTGATGAGAGCGAACAAAGGGGTAATTTTTCATTCACAGCGGCCGTCGCTGAGCTCTGTCTTTTCCCTATGCCAGTAATTCATTCACTCCCACCCCCCACCCCTCCAACACCCCACCCCCCCCCCCCACCCCCTTCACCCCTTACACCCTCACAACACACTCTCCCTCTTCCTAAAGACCATTATGATTGCTGGTAGAGACAGAAAAAAGAGAGGGAGGGAGAGGGAGAGGGAGAGAGAAGGGAGGAGGCAAAGAGGAAAGCAAATGAATGAGTGCATGTGTCTGTGAGTAAAAGAGTCTGTCTACATGAGCCTTGATGTAATCCCTCTGCTAAGTACTCAGTGGAACCGTTTTAAATATGATCATTCGGCAGGCGCGCATCCAGTTGTGTCACTCTGCGACAGATCCATAATGCCCCTGCATTAATGGCCCACCCCATCACTTTTAATCAGAGCCGTCCGCACTGGATGGGTGAGGCCTCGTCGAAACGCCTTGCTGGAGCTGTGTGTGTGTGTGTGTGTGTGTGTGTGTCTGTGTGTGTCTGTGTGTGTCTGTGTGTGTCTGTGTGTGTGTGCTGGTGATTTATCTCTGGTATGCAGCAGAAGTTTAGGTGTTGGGTAGATTGCTGGGCTTTCTCTTAGCTCTAACGGGTGCTGATTTCCTGCCCTTGTTATGGTTATTTGACCAGTGACACCCACAAATTAGTTGTACTGAGAAGGATTGGATGGGTTCATCAATAAAGTTGAAAAAACTACTTGTGGCTCAATTTTGAGATTCAGAGAAAGCTGGGCTTAGGCTTTGGGTCATGGGTCAGATGCTGCACTGTGTGTGTGTGTGTGTGTGTGTGTGTGTGTGTGTGTGTGTGTGTGTGTGTGTGTGTGTGTGTGTGTGTGTGTGTGTGTGTGTGTGTGTGTGTGTGTGTGTGTGTGTGTGTGTGTGTGTGTGTGTGTGTGTGTGTGTGTGTGTGTGTGTGTGTGTGAGAGAGAGAGAGAGAACGTGAGTGGGTGTAAAAGTAGCATATGCAGACGTGCTTGCGTGAGTGCTTGAGCGTATCGGCTGGAGTCTTCCTGGCGTATGAAGGAGCATACGAGGAGCCGCCAGATTGAGGGTCTCCGTCCTCAGCTGATGCCGTGCGGCCCCAGGCCACATTAGCATGCAGCCCTCATTATCCCCCCACTTGTATGTAATGGCAGCGTCTCTACAGAAGGGTCAGGCCTCTCTCGGCACGGCTCATCAGCCCTCGAAGGGGAGGGGGTGTGGGGGCAGCCAGAGGAATGACACGCTGACACTGGTCCTTGCTAATCCATCGCCTCCACTTAGTAGCCCTATCGCGTCCACAGCACTCCGCTCTCTCACATACACACATACACAGAACGCACACAAACACAAATATACACTTTTAATAACAACACATTTCCATATGTGAAGTGCTTGTATATAGGTTGGGTGTCTGAAGCAGGTGTTGTTATGGCTGAGATGCAATGGTGTTGTTATGACTGAGATGCAATGAGTTTAGTCTGTGGGTGTTTTGATGGCCTGCCCCTGAAATTCCATATTCAATTCCCCAATTCCTATTCAATCCTCAGTTGATTTCTGATGCGTTGGGGCTTGTAATTAAACCTGTTCGTAACATTAATAGGCTTTACTGTTAGGTTGAGCCCACATTAATGGGCTTTACTGTTAGACTTAGCCCACATAAATGGGCTTTAGGGTTAGACTGAGCCCACATTAATGGGCTTTAGGGTTAGACTGAGTCCACATTAATGGGCTTTAGGGTTAGACTGAGTCCACATTAATGGGCTATAGGGTTAGACTGAGCCCACATTAATGGGCTTTAGGGTTAGACTGAGCCCACATTAATGGGCTATAGGGTGAGACTGAGCCCACATTAATGGGCTATAGGGTTAGGCTGAGCCCACATTAATGGGCTATAGGGTGAGACTGAGCCCACATTAATGGGCTATAGGGTTAGGCTGAGCCCACATTAATGGGCTAAAGGTTTAGGCTGAGCCCACATTAATGGCGGGTAGTACTCTGCCCCCTGTGGCTGTGCCACTCTGCTGCATGTGGCCCTAACCCCCTCAGGCACAGGCAGCACGGCCCGCGGCTCCAGCCCCGCCGCTCAAGCCCCTCTCAGCATGTCCCGCCAATCGATAGAAGTGGCAGGGAACGGATTGTACAGTGCCCTGGCCCGTGCTTGGGGCTGATTATTCCCGCCATTTAATTACATTATCAGCGTTTTTATGCAGAATTGTTCTCGAGGGACTAATTGGCAGAGACATGTTTAATTCATTAATCATTAGCATCAGATTTGACAATTAGAGAAGATTGCAGAATTCTTAACGCAAGTTAAGTTGCCGTGCACTGCTATTTGTTCTTTTCCCAATTCTTGATTTCCTTATTTAATTGTCAAGTACTAGAAGGTATCATTACAAAGTGGAAGTTTTTTCGACCCTTAATATTTTTTTTTTATTTTGTCTGGTTTTTGTTTTTGTTGTAAAATTGTAAAAAAAAAATGTGTCCCGTTGATAACAGCAAACGAGTGTAGGCAGTACATGATTCTCAATCTTTTTGTCTTCTGTTAACCCCTTAAAATGAACAGCTTCATTATTTGTTGCCTTTGGCAGCCTTTTGTTGCTTGTGTGTGGGCTGGGTTGGCGTTGTGATTGTTGAATGTTGAATGCCTTCACAGTTGCATGCATGTGTGAAATAGCTTTCAGAAGTGTCATTTTCATGATAAAAAAGTGGTGGTGCTGCTGCATTCATTCACTGGGGTGTTGACACGGGTGGGATGAGTGATATTTGATGGTTGTTGATGACTATGTGCTATGCCTATGTATTACAGCACAACCGAAAAGTCAGTTCCCTCAGAATCAGAAGAGTATTTATTGTAAGTAGGTTTACGCTCTGGTGTATAGGTGCATACAGTGAACATAAAACATATATAAGCTTGTCTTAACACAATAAGTACTACACATAACATACAACCTAAAAACACGCTAAGTACTACACATGAGAGAAGTACCAATACACATAGTGATTAATATGAAACGATAGTCCTCTTTTTATTATATTGAATTCCTATGTGAAGTTCACAATCAAGCAACATGATTGATGTAAAAACAAGCTATTTCTTTTTTTAATTTCGAGTTATTCAGGTCAGTTCCAGGTTGGCTGGGTCAAGGTCTTTGTGAAATAAACATTTCTTAAATACTTAATTTTCTCTCACCAGCACAAACATCGATGCATTATTGTCTCTTAGGCTTCTGCTTCCCTCTTTGCATAATTCCATTTGCCTATAACTATGTCTTTCTCTCTCTTTCTCTCTCTCTCCCTCTCTCCCTCTCTCTCTCTCTTTCTCTCTCTCTCTCTCTCTCGCTATCTCTCCCTCTCTCTCTCTCTTCTCTCTCTCTCTCCCTCTCTCTCTCTCTCTCTCTCGCTTCATGTTTAATGTGTTGTTTTCCTGGAGCTCCCCCCTGCCCCTCCCCCTGTTGTACTGATTTGAGGTTGCTAATTTAGCGCTCGCTCCACAGCACGACGCCGCAGCTCTCTCCCCCCTCGCTGTGACGGAGCGCCTACCCCTATGGGGAATGAAAGATTAATATTCCCGGGCCCAACAAGATAATTACTGATACTAATTAGACATGATCATGTGAATTTGCCACACTTATTACTCTCGCTAATGGCTGGGACACATTATCCTTACAAGAGTGTTGCTTGGTTTACCTAACTGGGCCGCTCACGGTTATTAGCCAGAATTAACTTGATAAAAATCTCAAGTGACAATGTGACAAAAATCTCAATTAATTACAAGAGTGCAAAAAAATGTAAAATAAAAGAAGACGACGACAGCTTGTTTTTTTTGGGGAATTAAGATATCATGATGTTTTTTTTTTTTATCTCACTTAGTGAGTTGTAAAGACTATGCACAAGCTTAGGCTTTCATGTAATTATTTCTTAGATAAATATCATCAGATCTTAGAGCGTATCCAGCAGGAATACTGTAATTATGCACGAGGATGCAGCCTGAGGAAAGACACTTAGCATGTTAGCCTGTTAGAAATGAAGACTAAACATATAAACTGTAGCCTATCAGTCGTACTAGAGGGAGTCTGAATACAGGGTGCAGCACCCCTAGACTTGTCTCTCTGGGAGATTCTGAATACAGGGTGCAGCACCCCTAGACTCATCTCTCTGGGAGATTCTGAATACAGGGTGCAGCACCCCTAGACTCGTCTCTCTGGGAGATTCTGAATACAGGGTGCAGCACCCTAGACTCGTCTCTCTGGGAGATTCTGAATACAGGGTGCAGCACCCCTAGACTCGTCTCTCTGGGAGACTCTGAATACAGGGTGCAGCACCCCTAGACTCATCTCTGTGGGAGACTCTATACAGGGTGCAGCACCCCTAGACTCATCTCTGTGGGAGACTCTATACAGGGTGCAGCACCCCTAGACTCATCTCTGTGGGAGACTCTATACAGGGTGCAGCACCCCTAGACCCGTCTCTCTGGTGCACTTACAAGCCATTTATACTCAACTACAAACCTCTGGCAGGGTAGTTGTGTATTGCTCAATTTAAAACGCTCACAAGAAAAAGTATTCCATATCCACTTGTCATCGTTTCAAGCATGAACACTGTATTCTTGTTTATTTTTTTAAAAGTTTTTTTTGCATGTGTGCATTGTTTAAGCACAAAACGGAAATCTATGTGAATATGCAGAGGCAAACATGCCCGTCAGACAACCACAGCACATCCATCACAGGCGTGGCCTTGTTGTGCTTTCTGCTCGCTTGATTTATGGCTGCATGACGCGCCATCCTGTATGAGAGACACTTTCACAGTGACAATTCAGTGACAATTAAAACTCGGGACAATTTAGAAATCTTATGAAGTGTGGCTTGTGAAGTCTGTATGTTTTTTTGAGGGGGGGGGGGGTTAACGGGCAAACCAGAAACGGGGGGAGCAAGGACCCCACACGGCACAGCCGGGCCATGAATTAATAAAAGGCGACGGGCGTCCGCGGCGCTGCCTGATTGGGAGGCAGGGAGAGAGCAACAGCCGCCGCCAGGAGAGATGGATGGCGGCAGTCAGAGGGATGAGGCGAGCTAATTACCGTTCAGAGTGTATCTTGTTAATTAAGGGCTAATTAGAGGCAGACACAGAGAAGGAGGGGGAGATTGAGGGAGGGAGGGAGGGAGGGAGGGAGGGGAAGGGTTGCTAGTGGAGGACTGAGAGAGGAGGAGGGGTGCTTTACACATGTAGCAAGCGAAGACGAACACAAAAAGAGGGTGATGGCCCTGTGGTGGCAGAAAGACTGTGTGCAGGAGAGAGGCTAGTGTGACAGAGGCTAAGAGCTGCTGTAGCAGAGGACGTGTACACAGACATAAGGACAGCTTTGCTTTGCATGCTTGATACTTATGTAGGATCATCCTTTAGTTGAAACAATGGCAGTATGTTGGTTTCTTTGGGATTATGCATGAGATCAATATAATCAACCACGGTATACCCTTCACAATATTCCTTTGGCAGTATAACAGATCTAAAGTTTAAGTCATTTTTAATGTGTTTGTCATCAGATCAAACATTTATATTATGAAATGCTTTTAACACATTATCATATTTTTCAGTGAGCTTTCTTTCCGTCACGAAATAAATCACATCTGGCAATCTTCAGACCTCCTCTGAGTTTCTTAAAAAAGATCCTTCAGTTCTGTCTAAAATTTGAAATAATTCCAATTTTAAGATGTCTGATAATGACATTTATATATTGTAAATGAAACAGAGCTGATGACAGCTCTCGACATTTTACCTGATATTTATGATTGATGTTTAATGTGTTTATAATATAGTTCGGAGCAGCCTTATCAATACACATTGTAATCTAACTCTCTCTCTCTCTCTCTCCTCCCTCAGGTGCTCCCCACTCAAACAGCAGTACTTCTCTGCAGTCGGAGCGTTCCGTCAGCGGTGCGGGGCTGCCGGGCTTCGGCGGCAGTAAGGACGGAATGCACCAGCGCTCCTTCTCCGTGTCCAGTGCTGAGCAGTGGAGCGAGGCCGTCATCAACACCAGCATCACCAGCAGCGGCGCCGGTAAGAGCCGAGGCCACACTGAGCCCATTCACCTCAGCCTGCAGGGGTGCACGTCCTGCCCTGCCCTGCTCGCATGTCCACACACAGGTCTAACCCTAACCCTCCAGCCCTGCCCTGCCCTGTTTGCGTGTCCACACACACGTATGTGGCAGATGTGGATAAAGCTGCTCTTAGATTTTAGAAAATGCCTCTCGGTTTGTAAAGTTGAATTTTGAAATGTTCCTTCTCATCAGCGCTGCAGGCAGACCAAGCGGCTAGACTGTAGACACTGAGCGCCATGCCCAATAAGGGACGGTGTGGAGGACCAGTTCACAGAATCATAAAGCGCTACATTTGATGCATGAAATTTAAACTCCCATTTATTCAGCTATTTGGCAATTGATTTCATCCAAAGGTGGAATGGAGAGCTTGCTTACATGTGGCTTATAGCGCATTGTACTGCTACTCTTCTCTATTGGACCTGTGGCGACTGGCATTCATGATGTTAGGCAGGTTTTCTCTGACACCCAAGCCCACACCTCTCCCCCCTCGAGTGCGTTTAGTCTACATGGGATAGTACCCACACCTCTCCCCCCTCGAGTGCGTTTAGTCTACATGGGATAGTACCCACACCTCTCCCCCCTCGAGTGCGTTTAGTCTACATGGGATAGTACCCACACCTCTCCCCCCTCGAGTGCGTTTAGTCTACATGGGATAGTACCCACACCTCTCCCCCCTCGAGTGCGTTTAGTCTGGATGGGATAGTATCCGCTTCTGGCACAGCCATCCTAATCACACTAATTCACTAATTACGGCTCAGGTCACTCACATCATTTCATGGTATCATCATTAACAGTCTCAAAGAATGCGGGCAGCAGGAAGGTCGTCACACACACACACACACGCACACACACACACTCACACTCACACTCATGTCCACTGTTTGCGTCCTCCCTCCCTGGCCTGTCAGAGAGCGCACTTGACTGAAGTCAAATAATACATCCACGGGGCGTAACGGCGACTTCAAACCCCCACCCACCCCCACCCCCAGTCCACCCCCCCACCCTCCTGCATCGGAGAAATGAATGCTTTTCGGGGGCAACATTCATCACCGGTTATTTCCCTCTCTTTGCCGGCTGGCAGTAAAAAAGCACTTAAATGCACATCAACAGAATAACAGTCATTTCCATGCATGTTTGCACTCTCGTGGTTCTCATTAGTGTCGAGCGCCGGCGCCCCCTCCCTCTCTTTTCCACTCTTTCTCCATCTCGTCCCCCTCTCTGTCTCTCTATCTCTCTTTCTCTCGCTCACCATCTTTTCCCCCTTCTCTGTCTCTCTCTCCCTCTCTCTCTCTCTCTCATCTCTATCCCTCTCTCCCTCTCTCTCTATCTCTCTCCCTCTTTCTTATCTTTATCTCTCTCTCTCTCTCTCTCTCTCTCTCTCTCTCTCTCTCTCTACTGCTCTCTCGCCTTCTATATTATGGTCCCAGGGGCCCTGCTAGTTTAAAGAGTCTCTCCGCTTGCTCTCTTTTTCTCTCTCTTTTTTTCGGGTTATTTTCCGAGCGTCGCTGGAGGCCCCCTGCGTTCAGCCCTGTGGTGCTGCAGACGACTACACCACACACACACACACACACACACACACACACACACACACACACACACACACACACACACACACACACACACACACACACCTCCCCCTCATTTGGATGTGTCGAACAATCAATTTTCACAGAGGCCACCGCCTCCACTGCCATCACCATCGCCCTCTACCCCCTTGCCATCAGTCCCCACGCCCCAAAGCAGAATTACTCCCACTGTCAGTGCCCTTAGAATGAGGTGTGTGTGTGTGTGTGTGTGTGTGTGTGTGTGTGTGTGTGTGTGTCTGCGTGTGTTTGTGTGTGTGTGTGTGTGCATGTTTGTATGAAGGAGAGGGAGCGGGATAGATACAGAGAGCTCTGTCAAACAGATGACGGGGGCCCGCATACCCATGTCAGTCTCCAAGTAATCACACACACACACACACACACACACACACACACACACACACACACACACACACACACACACACACACACACACACACATTTGTTTTGGGATATTTGACATTTGGAGCTTTGTATGTCCTGAAGGTATGTCACAGACAGTTGAGAGGGCGTGCAATGGGACAAGGCCATTACAGCCTTGTACTTGTACCATTACAGCCAAATACTTATTTGATTTGAACTAAACTCCACCTCTTTTTGGCCACATCTATGCGATCAAGTGCAAATGAATGCAATTAAGATCACTTTGCTTTTTAAGAATAATACAATATGAATACGATCAGTACAGAGGATTATGTGTATAAAACAAAAAGCAACACACATTTAAGTGTTTGTTACACGTTGATATAGGCCATTAAGTCCTTTTCACATATGTTGTATATTTTTCCATTTGTTTTATTAATTACTTTTATGTATAATTATATATTATGTATATATGTTAGGTTTTGTAACTATACATGCTTAAAGAGTTAAATGAGCTGCAGAACAGAGTAAGAGAGCTGTTTACATGATAAAGTATGTCATTGGGATTTTGTAATTGATGCAGCAGCTTAGGCTAATAACCCATGTGTGTTTTACAGCTTCATGACACTTTCCGTAGTATCGTCTGTTTAAAACATGCTGTTAATGTGGATGATAGTAATCCTTATAATAAGAAGAAAGCAATTCATTTCCGCTAAATACCTTAACTATAACTTGGTCAGAGTAAGTTCGTATTACAGTATTACAACGTATTGTTTTTTTAATATACTATATAGCTGGTGCTGTTTATGTACACAACCTACATTGACCTTTACTCTGCCTCCCAGATTAAAATGAGCCATGTCTTCAGCTGAGCCCTAGTCTGCACATTATCCTTGGTGAAGGTTGCAGGTTAACATAAAATGTCTCTTAAATGCAGGAAGAGACAAAGGAGGGCAGATTGATGAGGCTGTCAGAAGTAAACCGCACCTTAGCCCCAGAACCGCTCCCGTGTTACTTAAGGTCTGTCCTCATTTGTAAGACATTGGTGGAATAGCTGGAGCTGAGACAGCGACGTCTCGTGAATATTGAACATGGGTTCTGATTAAATCTGTGTCCCCGGTTGTCATCAGCAGAGTGACTCCTCTTCATCTGAGTCCAAACGGCACGCTGATTTAAAGGCTCGTCTGCGTCCGTGTGTCATTGGAAAGCAGAGTGCAGGCTTGTGTCCTAGAACTTTCACCTTAAGTGACGAGAGTATGGCTTAAAAACAAACACTAAATCAGGACTTTTTTGGAGTCATTTGGAGCTGTTTGTGTGTATGTTTGAGAAGTGTGTGCGTGTGTGTGTGCATGTGTGTGTTTCGTGTGAGTTTGTGGCACATGTTTGTATTTGTATATGTGTGTGTGTGTGTGTGTGTGTGTGTGTGTGGTATATTCAATTCAATTTTTATTTTAATTTATGTGTGTATATTTGTGACAGTGTGGGTTTATATGTGTGTGTGTGTGTGTGTGCGTGTGTGTGTGTGTGGTATATGTGTATATTTGCATGGGTGCGTGTATGTGTGGGGTATATGTGTATATTTGCGTTGATGTGTGTACGTGTGGTAAATCGGGCAGCACACGTGTGTGTAACCTTCCCCCTGCAGCACGCGGTGAGCAAGCGCCTGTGCGAGAGGGAGTTTGATTTCCTCGCCTGGCCATAATGAAGTTTGACATTTGGTTTGGAGTGAGCAGCAGCGTGCGATCCTGGCCTTGATTAGGGTGCTCTAATTGACGATAATAAGGAGGAGGTGGTGATTGTTTCAGGTTTCTTTTTCTCTCTACTCTTGCCATTAATTGCAGCCGTTGCCTTTGATTAGGGATCGGGGCCCGACTCGCTGTGTCAAGGGGGCTCCGTCAGAATCACTGCACCCGCTCACTGCACCCGCTGCTTCTGGAATTACACTGAAATGAAATGGATCTCTTGCCCTCTCTCTCTCTCTCTCTCTCTTGCCCTCTTTCTCTCTCTCACGCTCCCTTCCTCTTTCCTTCCCCCTCTCAATCTTCAATTGCTCAAAAAGTTAAGCGAACCCAGAAATGAGTTGGCTTTCGCACCACGCCTCCCCCTCCCCCCAACCCCTCCTCTCGCCCTCCAGTCTTCATCATGAGGCAGGTTTCAATGTGTCGGCTCCCGTGGAGGTTGTAATGTGCGCTAATCACAGGTTAGCCTGATACCTGTTTTTTCTGCTGTGCTGAAGAGCCGCGGCTCAGATCCTATGCGTGTGCTTTATTACAGCCCTCACTCCTCTAGAGCCGCCGCACTCCTAACAAGCTGCTTCTAGCGACCAGAGAGACTGGCCCTTCACCTCGGCCTGAGCGTGTACCGCCGGCCACCAGGGTTTCCTCACCAGTATGGATGCTTAATTAAGGCCTTTTGGGAGGTAGTTCAATGAGGAGTGACTGGCCTCGTGTTAAAGGGACAAGGAGATATATCGCCTCAGACGGGAGGCCTGGACTAAGTGGCTCTTCCACATGTGCTGCAGGTTCACCCAGACATGAGTACAGTCCGGGGATCCCAAATAGACTCTCTCCCTCCCTCCCTGTCTCTCTTCCTCCCTGTCTCCCTGCCTGTCTCTCTGCCTCCCTGTCTCTCTTCCTCCCTGTCTCCCTGCCTGTCTCTCTGCCTCCCTGTCTCTCTCCCTCCCTCCCTGTCTCTCTGCCTCCTTTCCTGTCTCTTTCCCTCTGTCTGTCTGCCTCCCTGTCTCTCTCCCTCCCTGTCTCCCTGGCTCTCTGCCTGTCTCTCTGCCTCCCTCCCTGTTTTTCTGCCTCTCTGCCTCCCTGTCTCTCTGTCTCTCTGCCTCCCTGTCTCTCCCTCTCTGTCTCCCTGTCTCCCTGCCTCTCTGCCTGTCTCTCTGCCTCCCTCCCTGTTTTTCTGCCTCTCTGCCTCCCTGTCTCTCTCCCTATCTGCCTCTGTCTCTCTGCCTCCCTGTCTCTCTCCCTCTCTGCCTCTGTCTCTCTGCCTCCCTGTCTCTCCCTCTCTGTCTCTCTGCCTCCCTCTCTCTCTCCCTCTCTGACTCTCTGCCTCCCTCACTGTCTCTCTCCCTCCCTGTCTCTCTCCCTCCCTGTCTCTCTGCCTCCCTGTCTGTCTCCCTCTCTGTCTCTCTCTCCCTCTCTCTCTCCCTCTCTGTCTCTCTGCCTCCCTCTCTCTCTCCCTCTCTGACTCTCTGCCTCCCTCCCTGTCTCTCTCCCTCCCTGTCTCTCTGCCTCCCTGTCTCTCTCCCTCTCTGACTCTCTGCCTCCCTCACTGTCTCTCTCCCTCCCTGTCTCTCTCCCTCCCTGTCTCTCTGCCTCCCTGTCTCTCTCCCTCACTGTCTCTCTGCCTCCCTGTCTCTGCGTCTGTCTCTCTGCCTCCCTCCCTGTCTCTCTGCCTCCCTGTATCTCTCGATGAGGAGCCCTGGGCGGGAGTGGGAGTGGTGACGGTTAGGTTATCCCTCTCCATCTCGACGTTAATCTAAGTAGCGGGGCCATTAGAATGCTTTATGAGCTTGGGGCTCCACGGGCGTTTTCGGGCAGGGCCAGCATGGCCCCTTTAACCTCTGCCAGAGCCCCCACAATGGCTCTGCTGTCAGGGAACAGGTTTCAGCCTGGTCCCGGCCCTGCCTCACCATACGGAGGGAGGAGGAGGCGCGAGGAGGGGGTGGGGGTAGAGGGTGGTAGTGGTCGGGGTGGGGGAGGGTCTGAAGCTGCTCAGGAGGAGCCCCCTCTGCCCCCAGCTGTCTCCGGCAGCTAATGATTGGTCCCGGGGGGGCTGTTGGGAGAGGAGTCGAGCAAATTGAAACAGACGCTCCTGCCGTCGCCGTGACTATGTGTGTGGCAGCTGTGGGCTGTGCCGTGCCACTCAAAAAACGGCAGAAGCGTTTAGCCGCGTTTAGGAGTCATGAATTTCAATGATGAGCGTGGAATTTAAATTTTGCACTCAGCATCAGTTGTACAAGCAGGGTTAGAACCTATAGTAACCGAACTTTATAATAATCAGGAGGATAAAACTGGTGATGATGGTGCTTGTAATAGAAAATAAGGACAAGGATAAGCTCAATACCACAGTATTTTAATACTATAATGATAACAGCAACAATATAAGAGTCATGGTGTTGAAGAAAATGTACTGCAGTTTTACGGCTTTTTCAAATTTAGTATTTTAATAATATCCCTCCACCCAATACTGTACTCTCATCGCTGCACCGTCATTTCCAAAATATCTCATTTGTGCTATACTTACTGTGTCCTTTTGATAATCCCCACAGATTTGAGATGAATTTAGATGGCCGTTTTAGATTCGTGTGTGTGTGTGTGTGTGTGTGTGTGTGTGTGTGTGTGTGTGTGTGTGTGTGTGTGTGTGTGTGTGTGTGTGTGTGTGTGTGTGTGTGTGTGTGTGTGTGTGTGTGTGTGTGTGTGTGTGTGTGTGTGTGTGTGTGTGTGTGTGTGTGTGTGTGTGTTCAGGAAAAAGGAAACTTGCATCTAGAGTGTGCTGTATGTGATAGGAAGGGTGAGAGTGAGTGAGTGAGTGTGTGTGTGTGTCATACTGGCTGGCGCTAGCCCACGCACCAAGCTTTAGCGCCCAGAGCTAGTCACGTCGCAGCAGAGCCAGGCACTTCAGCATCCTCCAGCCTCCCGCTGTGCCCATCTCCCAGTCCTTAAAGACCGCTACCGCTCCCCAAAGGTAATGACCAAATTAGGCCTGATGTTGTACACTGGCTAATGGCCGTGGATGCCATTAGGATATTTGTGAGTTTGCTAGCAGTGTGGCAGACGTCGTTCCCTGAGCTCCCCCTGTCCCCCGGTCTCCCCCCACCCCCGTACACGCACACAGACTTACCCCCCCCCCCCCCCCCCCCCCCTGTACACACACGCAGACATTCTCCCCGGGCCCATCGCGATGAATGCAGTTTACCACTCTACAATGAGCTTTTGATGCCAAGACAATGGAGGAGTCTGCCAGAACCACCAACATGCTAGGAGTGTGTGTGTGTGTGTGTGTGTGAGAAAGGAGGGAGCAATATGGCCCTGGGGGGGGTGGTGGGGGGGCGTTGGTAATGGTGTCCAGAGGGGACAGGAAAGTGATGTCCAAGTGTCAGGATGAGGTGGGAGGCAGAAAAATGCCCTATCCTCACTGTGCTGACAGCACACACACACACACACACACCTCCATTCACCCCCACCCCCAGTGAGAGGGAACAGGTTAATGTCACATTTATAAAATCACATTACAAGAAACCAAACGTCCATTAGGGCTTCTGTCAGTCTGCAGTTTTCCTATGGAAAGCTCCAGCCCTGGGCTACCCTAAATGGCCTTCTATTACCCCCACCCCACTCACCCTCTCTCCCCCTGACTGCGTCTGTGCCCTGGGCACATCTTAACTCCACTCGTTCGCCGCGTACCGGTCTACCTCCGTCCCTTATTTGAGCATCGGCCTCTCGTGCAGCGCGTCAGTCAAGTGGACGATATGAAGCACATCGTTAGATTGGGAGCAGAGTTTTATGTGGGGGGTCGATGTGAAGTAGACTTTGGATTTAAGCTTAGCAGTTAGAAACGGTGCCAGGCTGTCATTGTCATTGACATTGATGCTGGCTTAGATAGAGATGCATTTCCAGTCCCACTGAGGATGCCACAAGGGTGTGGGGATGTTAGGGTGTCACAAGCTGGCATGAAAATGAAGCGCTGGCTCAAAGTAATTGAAAAATCAGTGTTTGCTGATCATGGTTTCTCAAATGAGTAACACTGAGTAGGTCAGAATGGTGAACAGTCATGGAACATTCCAGAAAATCTCTTCACCTAACTGAGTGTCTATCTGTCTGTCTGTCCCTCTCTCTACCCCTAGCCAATGGGATGGCAGACCCGCTGTCCTGCAGCCCTGGGATTGGCAGTGCCACCAGTCCCAAACTGGAGCCGCCTCCATCGCCTCACGCCAACCGCAAGAAGCACCGGCGGAAAAAGAGCACGGGCATCACCAAACCAGACGGGATGTCTACTGGAAATGAGGGTAGGTGAACGTCAGTGCAAGAGAATCACACAAGCTAGGGTCCAGCGTACCCTATGCATTTACATTTTGTCATTTAGCAGACTCTTTTGTCCAAAGCGACGTACAAGGGAGATGCATATTCCTATTCATATTCACTTCCTTGGGAACTTGTGTAGTTTTATCCTAAAATAAGAAGTTCATGGGAACGTGATGTGAAAACATCCTTAACACTTAGGAGATGTTCTACAAAGAAAATGTACTTAATTATTCACATACTTTCAGATACTTACCCAGACATTCTCTACAAAAGGTCCACAGTCCAGATCTGGAGGGCCTGGCAGGTTTCATTCTGGCACAGTGAACTCCATGTCCTTGCCCCCCAGGCCTATTGGCGGTCATAAGTCAACAAACACTCAAAATAACACAATAGAGAGCAAGACCATCAGGAGAATCACCTTAGAAGAGACAATGGGCATGTGTCACTCTTATTGATGCCTATTATCCATCATGTTGATAGATTGTTGTCATTCGGTGACAGTCAGGTCTCATGCCCTCAGAGAAGTGTCCGTTTGTCTTTCACAAGGCCAGCCAATTAAAGCACACTATTCATCATCACCACTGTGATAACCACTCTTAATTGGCTGGAGGATCCACCATCACTTTCGTCTCGCCCCCTAAGGCTGTGTGTAGTGCTCAAGCTTATCATTTTGTAATTATCCAGTCCATAATTTGTGTGTGGTTTTATTTCACTTTGTAAATGGTGTATGGATGCCTGGTGCAGTGAAATCAATGCAGCACAAGTGCACTAGCCGCCAGGCTAACCCATTTCTCATGCCTTGTGATAATGTTCCGGCGACCTGCTACACCTTGGGCTGTCCCACAAACTCTGGCTCTCCGTGCAGTGAGCCGATCTTGGTGTCATGATGTTATAGTATTTAGCCGTCTTCACCAGACGGAGTGGTAGGCGGCGGCACACATGGGACACCGATCAGCCCTGCTCAAGACATTTTGAAAATCTCCAGGGAAAACTGCGATTGCATTGCGTTGCATTGGTGCTCTTGCACTGGTGGCCATCTGAATGGGCGTCTGCTGGGCGCTGGGAGTGAGTGATGGTGAGCATTAGAGGCTCGAGGGAACGGGGGGCTTCTGAGTGGATTCTCATCACCACACTGTGTCAAGGAATCAACTGAAAAGGCTTCTAGAGGGACTAGAGATGCTAAAAGCACCGCCCCCCCTCAACATTAGTTCTGACCCATTTAGCTTGCAATAATTGACGTTCATCAACGGCTTGGTGTCCTGCTCCAGTCCGCAGTCCAAGATGGAGAGAAAAGAAAGAGAGAGAGAGAGGGAGGGAGAGAGAGAACGAGAGAGGGGGGGGGGGGGGGCAGTGTAGAGGAGACTGTCAGCAGCTGGCTTTCAAAGGAAAAAAGAAGAGTGGTGAAAAGTTAGGTGTTCCATCAGGAGGCGTATGGTTTCCTGTGGGCTTCCTCCTCCCTGTCTGAAATGTTCCATTAGTGGCTGCACGTCTGTTCTGCCACACGCCTCCAGAATACAGACATATCGCTTAAATATCCGAGTCGCTCAAGTACAGCAGCCAGGTGGGATCAGGGAAAGTGAAGGTGGAAGGAGGGAGCGAGGGAGGCAAATGGAGGGAGAGAGAGAAGGAGAGAGAGGTGGGATCCTTGAATAAATTGCTATCAGTTTATCTCATTTACGGGGCAATCAGAGCACCCGGACGCTGGCAGAAATTGAATTTTAGTTGTTCTGAAGCATCATAAATCAAGTGAGCTGTAGCTCTTTTTTTTGCGCTACAGGAACCTTTTTATTTATTTATTTGTTTTCCAAGTCCAAGTTGGTAGCTATCTTTGTATGCCAAGGGACCATCTAGAGAGCTTCTGCTAAGCTGTTCCCCTGTACACAGCCGCGTCTCAACCCGAAAAGGTCAAAGTGAAAGTCATGACCGTTTACAGACTGTAAGTGAGCAGCCACACCTCGAAACCTAACCTTAATGTGAGCAGTTGTGAGATCTCCCCCTGCCTCTGCTAGAGTCTTGTGTACAGTGATTTTTAAATTAATTTCATCCACCCCCTGTCAATTACAGTCATTTTCCTTTTAACAACCACTCTCTGAACAGATCATAGGTGTCATGGATCATGGACATGGACATAGGTGTCACTTCTCCCTCTTCATCATAACACGTGAGGCCCAAGTCTGGCACATGGCAGACGCTCCCTAATGCCTACCGCACCGTCAGAGCTGCTGGCTGCATGTAATGAACTTCTCATGTGCTTAAAGAATGATGCAGGGCACGCGGTGCGACGACTGACAGGCCCGTAATGTTTTTCTCAGCAGCCGCCCCGCAACAGGGCTCTGTGTGTGTGCGCGCCGTGCCGTTAAAAAACCCACTGGAAGAATCGATGGCCGATAAACAGTTCTGTTCTGGGGGAGCCCCCTCTGATTAATGCAGTCTGTCAGGGAGCGTCACTAAATGCATCTGTTTGGCGAGGAGAAACTGAGACAGAGACAGAGAGAGAGGGAGACAGAGAGAGAGGGAGACAGAGAGAGAGGGAGACAGAGAGAGAGGGAGACAGAGAGAGAGGGAGACACAGAGAGAGAGAGAGAGAGAGAGAGGGAGACAGAGAGAGAGGGAGACAGAGAGAGAGGGAGACAGAGAGAGAGGGAGACAGAGAGAGAGGGAGACAGAGAGAGAGGGAGACAGAGAGAGAGGGAGACAGAGAGAGAGAGAGAGAGGGAGACAGAGAGAGAGGGAGACAGAGAGAGAGGGAGAAAGGGAGAGAGAGAGG
>NC_137923.1:29012633-29127633 GCF_963457725.1 Sprattus sprattus | reverse complement strand
GAGCTAATTGGATTATTGCTTTCTGCCTGAAGGGGTGTCTCTCCACTAGGGCCCCTGTGATTGCACACGACTGCCACCCATCAGCTCGTCCCTCAGCTGTCCAGACCCGTACCACAATCACAGTGAAACTAGTGGGGCCACAGGTTTTTCTTTGACATTGGTTTCAAAGCATTTGTTTTTATTTCTGTTTGCACTTGGCTGTCAAAGAAAAAGGTCCTTATTAAAAAACTATTCCTGACAATTCAGGATGAGCACTTTTTTTTCCAGGTTTTGCCACGAGGAAGCAAATACATACAGTCTGAAGGAAAGTAAGCAGCGGCAGCTGTAGACATGGTAGTAGCCTACAACGCAACATTGTGCTGACATTTGTGCCAACGTCTGTCAGTACCTCATGTTTGGACTCATCCACTGTTCACAGATCAGACAGATCATGTCCTACCATGCCTTAGTATGCTGATTTGAACATAATTTGTAATGGCACTGACAGTATCTATGACGGTTTAGTGATTCAGCGCCCTGACAGCGTGTAGCACGCGCGCATAAAGGAAATGGTTCAGTTCACATTAGTGGCACTCAGATGCTAATCTAATCTTCAGTGAATTCCTCCGTGTGCCATTTCGAATCACAAACACTAAATACCCCCCTTTGCATATATTCTGTGGACGTGGGGTTGCTGGTGACGACTGTGACCTGAATGATTAACCTGCATTATCTCCTGGTCAGACTGCATACCTTAATGAGTATAGCTAAGCGCTAATGGAATGAGCTTTTGTAATGGCGGTATTTACATGCCGAACGACTCTGATGGTGCAGAGGGGTGATTACACTCGGATTACACCCTGGGAGTTTGGGCTCATCATCTTGTTTTTTTTTTTTTTCTTAAAAGAGTCCAGCATTTCTGCTCTGAGCGAGAAGGGAGCTTGGAGCTTGAGAGTGACTGATAGCACACAGCATAATTTAGATCTACACTAGAGCTTGAACCGCCAACTCAAGTTTACCTTCACACAACACACTAAACCACCACAATGCATCAGAGGATAGAGAATGTGTGGTGATAATGAGACTGCTCTTTGCTAAAGCCTAATTGGAAAATTACAAATGAGTGAAATTGAGCTATCATTTGCAGTTGTGAGAAGCTCCTTAATGATTCGCTGTTGGAGTTCATGTAGGAAATTCCATGCAAATATTGTGCATTATCTACATCCACCGTCCATTGCTGTTTCCTACTTAAAGTTTGTGTTTCTCTATTGGTGTGTTTCAGAGCAAGAGGAGTCCTTTGAGTTTGTCATTGTGTCACTTACTGGACAAATGTGGCACTTTGAGGCATCCACTTTCGAGGAGAGGGAATTATGGGTAACGGCCGTCGAGAGCCAGATATTTGCCAGCCTGCAGTCCTGCGAGAGCAGCAAAAACAAGGTGGGTAGCACACCAAATGCTGTAGCCCACCTACCACACTGTTGTTCTCCAATTATGTTTAGGAAATGCAACATAAAATGTTTAAGTGCGTGTCTCACCACAGGATAGTTACATTTTCCTCAATAATCTATTACATATTCAATTATGAACTGTAAAAAAGTGAGAAAGCAATTGAGAATCATCCAAGCTGTATGCTGTTTAATGGCTAATATTTAATGACATTGCTGCTGTTATAATTATTATTGTGGCTGTTAAATATACGATAGCTTTGCGATTACATTTTCTGAAGTGTGCATCCATAGACCTGGGGAGATACTGCCCTCTCTCTTTCTCCCTTTCCCCCACTTTCTTACTCTTTCTCTCTTTCTCCCTTTCCCACCCCTCCACTCTTTCCCACTCCCCCACTCTTTCCCTCTTCCACTTTCCCGCCAACTGCATGACGGAGGCTGATGGAAGCAGTGCAGCGTGGTGCATCTCTTATTAGAACAGACAAGCAACGGAGTTACCGTGGAAACATGCGCCGTCTTGGGTCTTCATATTCCTGTCTTCTTTCGACCCTCTGAGCTCAGTTGCTGTGTTCATCCGTTCAACCCCCTTTCTAGATCTCTCTCTCTCTCTCTCTCTCTCTCTCTCTCTCTCTCTCTCTCTCTCTGTTCTCTCTCTCTCCTCTCTCTCTAAGTCTCTATTCCCCCTCTCATACACCATGACCCTCTCTGTCTGTTTGCAGTCCCGGTTAGGCAGCCAGAGTGATGCGGTGGCCATCCAGTCCATCAGGAACGTGAGGGGAAACAGCTTCTGTGTGGACTGTGACGCCCCCAGTAAGTCTGGCTGGATTTCTACCCTTGTGTTCTCACATGTGCTCAGCCTGGGTTGAGTCATGGCCGCCCCCTTGTTTGTTGTTGTTTTTAGGCTTTTGTTTATGTAAACACTGAACAGGTTGTTGGTTGAATGTTTTGGTTTGAGGGTTCTTACGGTGCGTTTGACACTCACAGACCCAGACTGGGCAAGCCTGAACCTGGGCGCTCTGATCTGCATCGAGTGCTCGGGGATCCACCGTAACCTTGGCACACACCTGTCGCGCGTGCGCTCCCTGGACCTGGACGACTGGCCCGTGGAGCTCAGCATGGTCATGGCGGCCATCGGCAACGCCATGGCCAACAGTGTGTGGGAGGGAGCCCTGGAGGACTACACCAAACCAGGCTCAGACACCACAAGGTGTGTGTGTGTGTGTGTGTGTGTGTCTGTCTGTGTGTCTGTGTGTCTGTGTGTCTGTGTGTCTGTGTGTCTGTGTGTCTGTGTGTCTGTCTCTGTCTGTCTGTGTCTGTGTTTGTTTGTTTTCAAAGAAGTCAATGGTCACCTATTGCATACATGCCAGGCTGGACAAACTCTTCACTAGGTGTATATTTCTATGGATGTGTGCATGTGCTAGAGCATTTGTACATCACACAGTGTACATCACACAGTGGGCATCACACAGTGGGCATCACACAGTGGGCATCACACAGTGGGCATCACACAGTGTACATAGGCTGGTATTCTACTACAGCCAAGCACTTCCCCAAGGATACTTAGTGGGCTTTTACAGTGGGGTTTTGTGTGAGGGGTTGGAACAGGGTGTGCCATCTAGATGAAGAGGCATGCTTGAGGATTCCTCACCGCGGTGCCAGTCACAAGGAAAACTCTGACTGAGCATCACATCTCAGCTGTGTGACGAGTTCAGATGGTGCTGGACACATAGAGTCCACATGGAGTTGAGTGTGGAGTTGAACGTGATGGACAATTTGATGAGGCGCTATTGGTTGTCAGGAGGGTATTGCCCCCCTGTCCCCCAACGTCACGCCTCGTACCTGCGATTTTCACAATTACACCAGACACACCAGTTTTACTGCACTCCCAGTTGACTCTGTCCAGAACCCTGTCGGTATCCAGGTCTTGTTTTCTGTCTAAACACCTACCCGAAGCACCCCCCAGATTCACTGCCACACTTAAAACGGCATAAAGGCTTCCACGACGCCGTGAGGGATTGGCCTCCTCCTGAAACCAGCGCCTGGCAGTGATGACAGTGATGGGGCTATCCTCCGAGCAGGGAGTGGGGGGTGGGGGAGGAGGCGGGGGGGGGAGATGGATGGCCTCTCCCCGCCTGATGGATATGTGACGGGGGCCATCGAGGCCCCTGTGGCTGGGCCCCTCCAGGGGCTCGCTTTAACACAGTAATGGTGTCGTTAATTACGAGCAGCCCCAGAACACATCCAGCCCACCAGTCAAAAGCTCTCCAGAAATCCCATCACGGAGCGAGAGGGAAAAGGAGGAAAAAGGTAGCGAGAGCGTGAGGGGTGACCAAGACCGCGTAGTGGACAGACACTGTGGACAGAGACTGGGAGAGTGTCTGCAGCAGAGGATGGGGATGAAGCATGCAGCGTATGGCACAGGATCAGCACCAGCGGTTTCCATGTGAACAGAACCGATAGTGGATTTGAGAGATGGATTCTGATTGGCCTGTAAGTGCTTGTGCACTGAGGAGACAATTCTGCCCTTGTGATGCATCTTCTTTTTGAATTGGTGTCATCTCTCCTCCACTCTCCCTCTCTGTTCCACCCTTCCCCCCCTCCCATCTCTCTCTCTCTCTTTCACTCTCGTTCTCTGGAGTGAAGGCTCCCAGTTATCTATTGAATGGTTCCTGGGCTGGTGTGGAAGGCTTTTGACTTGATGAAAGATTATTGATGCTGATATACCCCCCACCTAAACCCCCACCCACCCTCATACCCCCACCTCACACTTGACTTGTCAGCTCCACCGCAGCGCCTGAGGAGGGAATGTTTTTCATTGTCAGGAAAATCTGATCTCTCGCCACATCCACACCTCCACCCCCTCCCACCTCACCACCCTTTGTGCTGCATCCCATGGACACAACAGCGAAAGAAAGTCATTAACGTCTGACTGATTTTATGTATCTAACCAGACTGGAAAGAGTGTGGGCTGAAGAAACTCCAATGGACTCTTTAGCCTGAATCTAGTTTGGACAGTAGGCTGGACATCGAGAGACGGTTTTTTATTACTCTCATTGCCATCCATTCTTTCGCACGATCGTGACATCCACTGCAATAAAAGTCTTCTGCTTAAACAGAGGACTTCACATGAAACTGCATACTCCATTGTCATCCCTTGCATGTTCAATCCACTGCTGAGAAATCATACGAATGTGTCAAAATAAATCCTTCCCAGGTGCCCCGCTAATTTTTATTAAAAATGTACGCCATCCATCCACTCAAACCGCGGCTGCCTTGAAGACAAATAAATCAAAACAAGGCTGTACTCAGAACTCTCGCTGGACTGCTCCAGTTTGCCGTTATAAATGAAATCTTACCGTCTCATCGGCTATGCATAGATGCTTGGTTTTAATTTTGTCACCGTGGTGACATGCAGAGGCTTCGGGATGCTGAGGGCTTCGCATTCAAATGCATCCTTTAATAAACACCACTGACACCTCATTTCAACGATTCAGTAACTGCCTGGACGTGTCCCCCAATTCTGATTGAATGTCTCCTGCTAGAATAGTTTTCCTCTTATTCTCTTAAATTGAGTTGAAGTCATCCATCCACTAGATTGGTTTAGTGCTTTTCAATTCTTAGCCCCAGTGATAATGCACACAGATTTGAAAAACAAGAGTTATTTACAAGTGTTAAATTAAACACGCAACGTAGATGTGGTGTGTTGGGAATTGCGGATTTAGAATTGAAAGGAATTTCCACAATTTAGCACCTGCCTTTTAAGGCCGTTTTTAGAGTTAATCTGCAGTTCTATAGAGGACATAGAGGAAAGATAAAAAGATCATATTGCTGTCCTGCAGTCAAAGAAAAGCCCTATGTAAAAACAGATAAACCTTCACGATTGGATCAACGCCAACAAAATATCCATCAGTGACCCTACATAATGATCTAAATATCTGATCTGATGTTGGAACACCGTCGCCTTTCCTTTCTCCCTTCCAGGTCTTGCTATCGAACCTTTTTTATATCGCTACATATATAAACATCACTTATGATTTTACAATTGATTGTTGCGTCATCAATCCAGAGTAATTTGTAATTGGGGTTATTGAAGGGTGGATTCTGACTGATTTTAAGAAGTGTGCGATCTGTGTGTTAGAGACTAATGTGCTGCCGCATTAATCGAACAGACCCCCTCTAAGGCCATTCATCAGGCGGACACATTTACACTCGGAGTGTCATAAACCCTTTGAAAGCCATAAATCTTTATGGGAAGGTTTCAAAAATTAACTGAAGTTATGCTTTCTGTGGACGGCAGTTGTTGGTGGCAATGGGTAAGGTGGTGCGGGGTGTGGGGTGGGGGGATGGAGACTAGGCGTTGGGGGTCTAAACCAAGATGCAGCTTTGTGAGTCTTTGCCGTCAGCATACTGAAGGGGAGCTGTTTTAATTAGCGCTTTGCAGTTGTCATGTTTGCACTCCTCCTCTAATTGCCTGGCATGCTGACGAGAAGGGGAAATAAGGGGGGGGGGGGGGGGGTTCAACTAGCAGAGTGGAAGGCGATGCTTGGTGTGTACTCCCTGCTTGGTGTGTACTCACTGCTTGGTGTGTACTCCCTGCTTGGTGTGTACTCACTGCTTGGTGTGTACTCTGTCCCTGCTTCCCTCTCTCTCTCTCTCTCTCTCTCTCTCTCTCTCTCTCTCTCTCTCACACACTCACTCACACTCACTCACACTCACACTCACACTCACACACTCACACACACACAAACAAATATATAGCTAGACACACAACTTCCACACAAACATAATCAGACATACATACACACCCACCCACACACATGAATATAGAAAGAGCGCGAGAGAGAGATACATAAAAACTGGTCTCATAACAAACTCGTAAACACCCGTTCTCGATATAACATATCCAAAGCATATAGATATAATCAAAACCTGAGTCCGATTTGATTTCATATTTATATAAACGATTAAGCCACAAAGCTAGAAAGGTGGCCTGGCCTAAAGCGTGCTGGAGAGAAGTGAACTAAAGCGTGCGGGAGAGAAGTGAACTAAAGCGTGCGGGAGAGAAGTGAACTAAAGCGTGCGGGAGAGAAGTGAAATGCCTGCTTTATAGAAATGATTCTCTACTGCTGTCACCTTCTGCAGAGGTACTACAGGAAAGCTTAGAGCACAATGTGGGTCCTCCCAATTAACATGGAAAAATAAATACAATAATAAACTTAAACAATATATACAAATATACATTTGGGTGGAAACACTCTTGAACAAGTGCAAAAACATATTATATCAGAAGAATATCAATATGTCAATTTCATCCCTCAATAAAGCTAATTAATAAAACCTATATTGCTATACGGAGGTAACATTTGGAGAATTTCTGAATCCTGGGATGGAAGTCAAACTAAAATCCTACATTTGGAGGCAGAGCTTGAGAGATACCCTCTGAAATACAAAAAAGAGCAGCTCTTCCTGCCTCCCGAACAGTACCAGCACACTGCTGTGCAGTTCCTCTCCCCTCCAGAACAGTACCAGCACACTGCAGAGCAGCACAGAGGTGGTCACCTAGAGAGTAGGTCACCCACTCCCTAGATTATTTAGGACAAAAACATCAATTAAATACAAACAAACTATTAAGTCAATTAGAGAAAATGTCTAGAGGAGAATACATTAACAATTAGACAAATTCAAACATACTACATATAAATTAAAAAATGATTACAAATTGGCACCATATATGTTAGAAATTAGTAATCGCTAATTAAGAGAGTTGTTGACAAGGTACAGACTCAGTGAACAAAGCCCTGCCATGTGTCAGACATGAAATGTCTCCCGCCATTCCACCCCTTCTCTCTCCCCCTCTCTCCATCCTTCTCTTGTTCTCTCTCTCCCTCTGTCCCTCTGACTCCCCCCCCCTCTTTATCTCTCTATCTCCCTCTCTCTCTCCCTGCCTCATCTCGCTCTCTCCCTTTATCTATCTCTCACTCTCTCTGCCTCCCTCCATCCCTCTGTCTTGTTCTCCCTCTCCCTCCATCTGTCTCTCTTTTACGTTCTCTCCCTCCTCTCTCTCCCTCATTCTCTCTATCTATCTTTCTCCCCTCCCTCCATCCCTATCTCTTGTTCTCTCTCTCCCTCCACCCCTCTGTCTCTACCTCCCTCCCTCTCTCTCTCTCTACCGCTCTCCCTCTATCTCCCTACCTCCCTCTGTCTATCTCTCTACCTCCTTCCCTCTCTCTCCTTGCCTCCCCTCTCTCTCCCTCATTTGGGGTGGGATGTCCCGGAGCGTAGGGGAGATGTGGACGGCTATCCCTCATGTGGCCTCTCCTCTCCTCACCTGTCAGCCCTCTCTGGCGCTGGCTGCCTGGCGCTCACTCGCTGCCTGCCCCTTGGCCAGTGCAGGTAATAGCTCTGATGAGGACCTCCTATCCTCCACTTTGTTTCAGAAATAATTTGCCACTGCGTCGCCCCCCCGCAGGGCCTCGGCAGCTAATAAAAATGAATCACACCACTAACCTCCTCCTCCTCCTCCTCCTCCTCCTCCTCCCATACCCCACCCTTGCCTGAGCCTTGCCCTTGTCCTAAGCTTGCTGCCATCTTTTACTCTTTGTGCTGCCCACCAACATCTCTGATTGCTGTGGATGAATATACTCTCACACACGCATGCACACATACACACACACACACACACACACACACACACACACACACACACACACACACACACACACACACACACACACACTCTCGTATGTGCTGACTGACGGACGTGCATTTAACCATTGTACCTCAGGAATGCTTTGAGAAAATGTGATATCCAAAGGCAATGAAATAGAGCTGTCTGCTGTCTTAGCAGTACCCTTCATAGTGAGCTGAATACACCACAGCATAACATGCAGTTTAATAACCATTCAGTGGGATGGTTATCATTACCGACCCGTGATTAGGCCATTTTGCCCCTTCCACATTTCTGACGTAATGGCAGTCTGGGCTTACAACATGAATGAGTCTAATTTAGGGTCTTGCTGTCAGATGTTGAGATCATAGACTGGGGATGATTTCCACATGAATAGCATGCTGATATGAAGTAGTCCCTTGCTAATAGTCCAGCTCAGTCATGCCAGTGGGATTCGGGAACAACGTAGTTACAGAAAAGGAAATCAGGGTTAAATCCAATGACCTGGTCTTTCAATTACAGATGTAAAAAAATGTTTAAAAAAAAAAACATTATACCCCCAGTGTCAATTTGATTGGATGCTACTGATTGTTGTGGCGTTTTTATGTATAAAGAGGCGCTTGGGGTTTGGAGAATCTTCTAAATTCCCTTAATTTCCCCACAGCCAGTTATTTGTGATCAGCTCTAGAGACCCACAATGGCTGCACAAACAAGCCAATGGGCCTCTGCTCTGTTCTGTTACTGGATGTAAGTGTTGCTGATATTGCTGCTAAAAAACAGCCAGGGATTAGGCTCTGGGCAGCACAGTGGTGAAACAGGCCACTTGATTCAGGCCTGTGTGCTGTGCTGTGCTAATGGGGCCAGTGCAGTTTGTGTTGAACACACACCCACACCTACCCCAGCCCCCAACATACACACACACACACACACACACACACACACACTCCAGGTGAGGGTGCTGCTCTGCTCTTAGAGGACCCCCAGCAGAGGCTGGTAATTCATTGGCAGACAGCTTTTCACAACAGCCGCCACGGTTCTGTCACCCGTGCAAGCCAGAACTCTCATGCCCCTTTTCCAGCAACAGGGAACAGGTTCTGTTCTGGTTCCGTTGTAGTTCGCGCACCCAGTTTTGAACTATTGAGAGCATTTTGTGCAAAAAATAAAACCTACCTGAGATGTTGGTTCCCAGTTGGAACTAAAAGATTATTTCCTCTGCGATCCAAGACTGCATTAGGGGGCATGTCATTCTACAGTTGAGCTTGCAGGTACTCAATGCGATCTGCCCTCCGTTGAGGACGCATCCTTGATAAGAGTGGTTCCGCTTATACTGGTTGAAACCCAGGGTTGCTTTGCTTCACGGCACCAAGGTTCAGATTCAGAGATTCAGATTCAGATTCAGATCAGAATTATTTTATTGGCATAGTATGTTTTCACATACAGGAAATTGACTTGATTAAACACATCACACAAGGTTTATATAGAAAGAAGTGGCTGTTCTCTCACGCCAAAAAACACTTTGTCAGCAGGGATAACCACATGGTGGGTCTCTGAAGGTCATCTTACTATGCTGTTTGCAATGAAATGCATCAGCAAAGCAGAAAAGTAGGACTACTAGTTCTTCTTATCAGCACACACACACACACACACACACAGAAGATACACTTTTAAGCACATACACAGAGACAGAAACGTCATGTTTTAGCTCACAAAGGCATATGATTAACACTCATACATACTTGATTTTAAGTCAGAGTTTCAATTATCAATATAATTTCTTTTACAAAAACATGCATGGCAAACTACACACTTAAGTGCTATATTACTCTATAGCATGCATAAACCAATTAGCAGTTTGTGCTCTGTATGTAGTTAGAGTTTTCAGTGCGTTAATTGGCATACAGTGATACATTTGTCTGGATTGTGTTATGAATGAATAGTTAATGATGAAGCTAAAGACTTGAAAACATCTACTGTGATTTTCATGAATTCCAATTCACCAGTGTATTCTCAGTGGACAAAGAGAAATTATGTAACAGACGAGTCTTCCTTTCTGTCACTGGCTGGAGCTCAGGCCAGCCCAGTGCAAAGATAGTTCATGGAAGGAACTTTAAAAGACACCCTGTTGACTGTGCCGAGCTTTAAATTGAATTTTTACTGTCGTCAGCTCATCACTTTAATTTCTTAGCAACCTTTGAAGCAGTGTGATTTGCCTGTGCCCTCTCTCTCTCTCTCTCTCTCTCTCTCTCTCTCTCTCTCCCTCCCTCTCTCCCTCGCTCTCTCTTTCTCTTTCTCTCTGTCTCTCTGTCTCTCAGGGTGGACTGTATTGCTGGCTGCATGGGAATCGGCTTTCTTATACAAACCCCTTGCTGGGAGGGTTAGTTTGAGTCCTCCCCACTCCTCCTCCTCCTCCTCCTTCTCCTCCCTCCCTGTCTCAGGCTTCTGTTTGATGTCTTCGTTGGGAGGTTGAAGTCAGAGAGGGTTTTGTGTGTGTGTGTGTGTGTGTGTGTGTGTGTGTGTGTGTGGGACTGTGTGTTTGTTGGTGAGAAAGAAAAGGTGTCCTCCTCCCCTGCCCTCTTCTCTCTCTTTCTCGGGGGGCAGAGGTTTGATTGGTTGCCCAGCGTCAGCTGATTGCCCTCAACTCCTCCCACCTAGTCCAGTCTGCACTTTGGACCATAAATCCCTGTTTGCCTGTGTCCTTCAGGCCTGACTAATTATCTCTTGTTTGTTCCTCTTTATTGGGATGCAGTCATGTGTTCCTGACTCCGTGGGCTGGCCTCGGAGAATCATTCTGCCATTTGCCACTTAATTAGGTTGAGGTCACTACGCCACTTCTGTAGAATGGGGAGGGAGCGGCTTACAAAGGGCTTCACAAAAGAAGTGACTAAAAACTGAAAATGACCCCTTCGATGCTTTGTGGAGGTGAATGGACAGAGTTTAATTGTGCCTCTTCTGCTCCACTGAGTGCCTTAAATTGTTTCACTGTGATGATAGAATGACGTCCACTACTGTCGGTTTTGGGACAGTTTTGGGATAGAAAATGTCTTTCACGCCAGTGTTTTAGTTGTGTTCACTTAGAGACTTACAAACGGCCCAGAGAGATGCGGTGCAATAGTTAAATGTGAGTTCAGTTTTCAGAGAAAGGGATGTGTAAATATCAAGCGAAAGGCAGAGGAAAATGCAGGCGCTGGTTGACATCAAGCGCATTGAGTTGCTTATGTTGGCCAAAAAAGCTCAAGTGTCCCTTTGAAACATCCCCCCTCTAAAGTCCTCCACTGTCCTCCAAGCAACCCCCGTGCTCAGGACAAGTATGTTCAATAGTGTGTGTGTCTGTGTGTGTATTTGTGTGTACACACACATGCCTGCATGTGTTTGCCAGTGTGGCTGACTCTGTCTGTGTGTGTGTGTGTGTGTGTGTGTGTGTGTGTGTGTGTGTGTGTGTGTGTGTGTGTGTGTGTGTGTGTGTGTGTGTGTGTGTGTGTGTGTGGAGGGATGCCATCAGCCCGGGCGTCCTGAATACGGTCCCCCGTGGAGAAAGTCCTCTCTCTATCTCATTCGTCTTTCCACCCCCTCTCCCCCTCCCTTTCTCGCTCTCTTCCAGCTTTTGACATGCTAAATCCTCCTGATTTTATTTTTCTTCTTCCTGTCGAGAGGAAGTGTCTTTTCAAGCCTCTCGGTTTTCGCTCCCCGCCACTGCCCCCACCGACCCCCCACCCCACCACCCCCCCCAGCCCTGTGTCGGCCCTGTGTTTGGATTGGGTCTCCATTTCAAACAAAAGGACCGAGGCGGGATTATCAGCTCACTTCCTCTCCTTTACACGCCACCTTTCAAGTGGCGGCAGCCAAGCAACTCAAGACGCCACAGCCGCAGCCACAGCCCCGGCCAGCCTCGCTTTTCTCTGGAGATGGGGGAGATTGTTGCCATTTTATTTAACTCTCCTACTCTGTTATTTCATTGCTCCTTTTCTTGAAAATACACAGGATTTAAAAGTTGTGGGCAATGTGTTGAAGGGGGCCAGAAGAGGGTTGTATGTTTGAGAAAGTTAGCGATGAAGAGGAACAAGAGTTCTTCCCTGGCCTCCCTGACACCATCTTTAATGGCTTACAGACCCCCCTTTTCTTTTTGTTCGTCTTTAACACTAACTTTCTGCCTCATTTAACTCCTGTCAGCTCTCAGCTGCAACCCCCCGGCCCCCTCGTCCTCCCTCTCTTAAAGAATCCAATTCAGGAGGGGACCTGAGGTTTGAAACAACAACAACAACAACAACAAAAAGACAGGATTCTCTCTGCGCTGTCTTCAGCTACTTCCTGTGGCATTATTCCAAGAGTTTGATCTTAATAAAGCAATCATCCTGTGATTAGCCCCCCTCAGTCGCTCTCTCAGACAAACACCCCTGAGAGGAGAGGAGTGAGAGGAGGGAGGGGGGTATGCGGGGGGGGGGGACCTGACCACTCCTCATAGAGCAGTCCACTCTGTTTGGAGTCCATTCAGTCTCCCCACAGCCTTGAGCTCACATAATGAGTGACTGGGATTTGATGGAGGAAATGAAGCTGTAAAACGTCTGGCTAACGCTGTGATTACGGGCACTGCAGAGCTTTTGTGTGGTGGCTGCCCTTCTCAGGCAGATCACTGGAGAAAACAGCCCTCCCATCCTCATCCACTCCCACTCATACGTACTCAACAACTGTGCAGACTCTAAATGAAAATCCCATCTGTTTTGTCACACCACCTGTTGGATGGGTCTGATGGAGTGACCATTGTACAACAGGCATTTTGAACAATCACACACAATAGTTGTGTGGGGCAAGGAAGCAGTGTGTGTGTGTGTGTGTGTGTCTAGTGTTACAGGTGCCCAGATACAGGGGTGAACTTGGTGTTAATCTTGAGAGGAAGCCAAAATGGTTATCAGCTACATCTTGGTCTGAGCCGCCAGGCGGTTTTTCAAGTTTCTGTCCTGAGACTCCTGAATCCTCTGTTTTGGCGGCGATAAAGGCGGTCCCATCTAGCGACACTACAGAAATAATGAACCCCTGCAGTCAGTATCAATGGAGACCGTCTCCCTTGTGTTCTACCTCCCTCTTTTCATCCCCTCTCATGATGTCTCTCTCCCTTTCCCTCTTTCGCTCTCCTCTCCTCTCCCCTTCCTCCATCCTCCATCCTCTCCTCTCTCTCTAGCTGAGATGGAGGGTTGCTTTGAGTGGTCTTGGCAGGTGACATATTAGTGTGGGACCGTCTCCATCCGCTGAGCCTTGGAAGCGTTTACAAGCTATCCGCCATCATCGGGAGCGTAATGAGGACAAGTGGCTCCATCTGAGTGGCCATTGTCCCACCAGTCTCCTCAGCTGTAATTACAATGTGGTCGTGACAAAATGCCACAGTTCGGCTTTGTTTGATTTTGCGGTTTGCTGTGACCCAGGAGCTAGAAGCTCCCCGCTCAGAGCAGCTCGTTTGATAAATTCGCTGGACGTGGCGGCTATTTGTTTAATATCTGAAGCCCCACCCCCCCACCCACCCAAGCCTCCATATTTGCTTTGAGCTGGTTGGTGGTGCTGAGCTCCAGTGTGGGGCTGATGGCTCTCTGGCAGCCGGAGTGGAGTCTCTGAGGGAGGCCTGTCATTTGCGGTGCTGGGGCTCTTTGCTGGTATCAGCTTGAGCCCCGTCTCTCTGTCACTCACCCAAGAATTCCAGACAACGGGGTCTTTTTACTCCCCTTATCGCACAGCTCCGAGGGGTCGCGGGGTCAGCCGCTCACTGAGCATGCTCAGCCACCGGCGCATCGATTTGGACGCCGCGTTTTTGTGAAGGGGGCCCATTCCACTAAATAGGAGCCAGGAGAAGCTTTGGTGGGTGGGGGCGGGGGGTGGAGGGGGGTGTATGAGTTCAAGATGGAGACCATTAGATACTACTGGAGGAGAAGTGCCTGATAGAGAGTTGGACTTCCATTCTTTCGCCGCTCCTCTCTTTCAGCTTCATTCAGCAGCTTCGATCTGGCGAGTTGCCCGCCCCATCCCCACCCCCACCCCCGCCCCACCTCCAGGGAATTCCGGGGGCCAGTTTGAAGTGGGCTCTTTTGTGGTGGAAGTGGAGGGGGTGATCCTCCAGTATGGACTGACAGGCCTGACAGCGGCGATAAAAAACATGCTCTCCTCCTGTATTGTCCAGCACAGACATGCTGTTCACAATGTGTAACCTTTAGATAGCCAGCGAGACGTTAACCCTCCCGCTGCTGAGGCTAACAGCCCACGGACAGCCAGAGGCGACGGCATGCAGGAATTACCCTTAAACGTCTCCTAAGCCTCACTCAGTGACTCCAAAGCCCGCGGGGATCCGCTGTGCCATCCGTTATGGCAAAGGTGCTCCGCATTGTTCGGCTTCTTTGAGGCTGGGATCATTTCTGTTCGGAAGTTATTGTCGCTGTTTGCGTCCTGCTATGGCATATCTGGAACCCTGTTGATGTCTCGTGCCGTGTGATATTAACCACTGATGTATGCTGTTCAGCAGTGATAACAGGTAGATGTAAAGGCTATTGGCTACTCAATGGTCTAAGTTAGCAACCCAACACTGAGCCGAATTCATTTTAATTGAGCTGAAGTCAGATAAAAAAACAGACTGCTTACTTAGGCGTGTAATACCAATCATTTCATTATAATAGGTGATGATACTGAAATACTTAAGCCACACTAAAAAACTTTATCCAGACTTACCTTACAAAAGCGAAAATGGGAAATGTGATATGTGAATCATATAACATACATGTATTAAAAACTGGTATTAACATTGTCCCTCTGTGCTCTCCATCAGAGAGGAGAAGGAGCGCTGGATCCGAGCGAAGTACGAGCAGAAGGTCTTCCTGGTTGGGCTGCCCCAATCAGACATGCCGCTGGGGCAGCAACTGCTGAGGGCCGTGGTGGAGGACGACCTCCGGCTGGTGGTGCTGCTGCTAGCCCACGGGACAAAGGAGGAGGTCAACGAGACGTACGGCGACGGCGATGGCCGCACGGCGCTCCACCTCTCCTGCGCCATGGCTAACGTGGTCATCACCCAGCTCCTCATCTGGGTAAGTGGTAAACACCCTAGAAGGGCACTGCAGTGGAGGATGGAGGTTAGGGGGTACACTACCCTCATTCAGAACGTAAACGGAGAGGTCCCCAAAGCAAACCTTCAGAACAATAAGTTTTCCATAAGTTTTTTTGGTATCAAATTGAATCAAATGAATAGCCAATCATGTTTATATCAATCAACCTCAATAAGACTAGTTGCAATCAATAATTGCAAATGTCTTTGAAAAAACTGTATTGCTGGAAACTTCACTAATTATGAATGTTCATTAAGAATGCAAACATATCAGATACAATAGTAATGGACTTGTTAAAAGTAATTCAATTCAATAGTGTTTGTAACATTACTGCCACGATGGTGGACGACATGATTGTAGTTTTTGTGACATCAAGTGAGGTGAATTAAGGCTCTGAGTTGCCAAATAAAAGATCTGACCAATTGCGTTTGAAATCATCTGGTTTGATTTGGAGCTTGTATTCCCAACGTGTCATGAACGCAGCTTGAGTATAAGGACCGTGTTGGTGAACAGAGATTGATCGCGGGAACAAACTCTTAGGAAGGGCACCCCCGAATGGTGGCTAAAATTATTCTCAATGTTTTGGATTTGCATAACGCAAGTGCAGGAGTTATTTAGAGATGAATGCTCTAGGTAAGAACAATTGGAAATGATGATACTCTTAAGTAAGTAAGTAATACTCTTAGGCCAAGGCCAGACTAAGCGGATTTTCATACTTTCCGGAAAGTAACTTGACAAACTGGCCTCCCGGCCAGATAAATCTGCCATTTGGAGCGTTACTTTCCGTCAAGGTTAAGGCCAGGCCAGACTAAGCGGATTTTCATACTTTCCGGAAAGTAACTTGACAAACTGGCCTCCCGGCCAGATAAATCTGCCATTTGGAGCGTTACTTTCCGTCAAGGTTAGAATCCCCTCTCCAGAGTGGGAAGGTTGCAATCTACCCTGCTATCAGGGCCTGTCAGGCCGCAAACCGGGTTTGAATCCGCGAATCTGATGACGTAATTATCCCACGTGAACGCTGGAAGCTGTCAAGTAGTCACGTACATCTTCCCAATCGCAATAAAAACAAAAAAATGTAAGTCTTCTGTTCTGTTTATGGCTGGCAAACAACGATCTAAGAAGGGCACGTTTTATTCACTGAGTTACCAAAGCAGTCTTCTTTATGGGGACTAATTTACACTGCACTGAATTACACAACTAATATTACTAGATACATATAATAGTGGACATTACACTAGGCAACATGGATCTCATTCATATCTCATCCAGTCGAAATCTTAGCAGGATTGAACACATCTTTATTACAGCGTATCAACATAAGAACAGAACATAGCTAAATCTCCGCTTAGCGTGCTAATCACTACTAATAGCACTAGAAGGTAGCCCAAAATGTGGTATTTAATACACACGATCTATCACAGTAGCAACTTCATGAAAACCCTTACTTTCATTAGGTATGCACATAATGCATCACATACAGGTCGAACAATGATGATTTAAGCATAGGAAATGTATAAGGCACAGTATGGTCAACTACTTGGCGACAAACTGAACTGTCACCAACTTAACTAGTAGCACCCTTCACAGCGCCACCAACAGGCCTTGCATATGTACTACAGCATATTCACCAGTTTCAATGGGTGTGTGTGGCCGTAGAACAGCGCAGCACAGCTTTGTCTGGCCGTGATTGACTAACCCCGAATACGTTCCGGAAAGTATGAAAATCCGCTTAGTCTGGCCTTGGCCTTAGTCCTTGTGCAAAAAGCCCAGGGTTTACTGCCTGGTACATTTCCATGGCACATTAACATGTAGGGACCACATGGGGTTTCATTTGTACTGTATTTGAAGAGGAAAGTTTGTGATGAATAAACCCAGATCTTGTAACATTGGAGATATCCATCACCTTTTTGCTGTTCAAGACTAGAAATGTTATGTTTTGTTTTGTTCAGACTTTGGAGTAGAATATAATGACTATAATACAAAATAATATAATACTCTCTCTCTCCCCTCTCTCCCTGTCTGTTTTGGTCTCTGTGTCAGTATGGAGTGGACGTGAAGAGCCGTGACGCACGCAGTCAGACCCCGCTGTCATATGCGCGCCGTGCGGGCAGCCAGGAGTGTTCAGACATCCTGCTCCAGCACGGCTGCCCCAACGACAGCGCAGGGGGCCTGGCCTCAGTAGCCACCCCAACCGCCACCCGCCGGAACCCCAACGCCAACAACAACAACGCCCAGGGCGAGCTCAACCGCAGCATCAGCATCATGTAGGACCAGGGGAAGGGTAGAGGAGGGGAACCTAAACCCAAACCCCACCCGCGCTGACTGACTGACTGACTGACTGTGTCTCCCTTCCTTCTCATGCTGTGCCCAAGTCCATCTCCCATCCATCCCAGGTCCCAGAACCGGATTACAGCCCAGATCTGGTCCAGTTCTAGACTCCAGTGCCATCTGCTCAGACCTGGTCCAGTTCTAGACTCCACTGCAATCTGCCGGTTGGCCTTGGTCAGACTACGTCTCCATTCTCCTCGTGCTGCCCATGCATTCATGGCCACCGCGCTCTCCTCCGTTTCCTCTCCGGTGTGGCTGTGGCGTCCCCCCTTGCAGAGCAGGACAGGCTGCCCGTCTGTGAGCTCCTCGTGTCCGTGACCCTTGAGTGGGATGTTCCGAGCCAAGCACCGTGTCCCAGCTGGTTCCAGTACCCCAAGTCCAAGTCCTGGTCATGTCTGCAACCTCACTCCACACGCCCTTCCTTTAATCTCTTAAACCAAGCCGATCAACCTCCATTTGTCAAAACAAAACAAACTCGCAAACATTAAGATTTCACTGTGTCCTCACTGGGTCTGGTCGTGGTTCGCTGTGTTTGAAACACCTTTATGCCCCCCCCCCCCCCCGTCCAGTACATTCTGAAAAAGTGGACCTAATCTATCTAATCAATCTCAAACCTTACCATGTTTCGGGAGAGCAACGTTATGACAAGGTGTTCTTAGTCTAAGGTGCTCCACAGAAAGATTGAGATCTGGTGGTTCTTTTGAAGTCACTGGAATTAATTGGAATTCCAAGGGTGCCCTCGCACATGTATAAGCCATCTGTAGATAATTATAGCCTCTGAATATTCCCATCATGTCAGCATCACCATGAAACTGCTGAGCATCTCAGATCATCTGTTGTTACTCCTGACTGATGGTGAACTGCTTGAGGCACCACTATTATGTTTACATTTGACAGCTAAAAGTTTTAAAACAAAGCGTTATCTTTGTGTAGTACATGAGTAGTGGTAGGTGTATAAAGTTGAAGTAAAGCTTATTTATTTCAGCACTACTTTTATATTGTGCCTCCTGGACATTTTATTTAATCCGGTTGAAAAAAAAATGACAGTGCAGCAAAAAATACAGCAGTACAAATACAGTAACAGATGCTGTGAATAATACTATACTTAACCTTGGTTCTTCTTTAATTGGCAAAACAAGTGAATAGGAAGATAAAGAGAACATCAAAAAAACAATCAGGTGAAAGTTCATCTTGGGAAATTATGGAACAAGAGATGAGTATGTGTTCAAGTTCAAACCATAGCCTGATTGTGTCATATAGGTGACCAAATGTGTCACTTCATTCTTTCCACCTTTGACAGGACTGCACAGTTGGATGCCTCTTTGATGGCCTAATACCTAGTGATTACGCTGAAACAGCCTGGTCATTACCGGCTCTATGAGCGAGTGGACGGGGAGTTCTTATGACTCTTTGACAGCAGTGGCCCCTGCCATTGTTTTCAGATCTACGTGTATAACAGGAATGCTGTCCACACTTCTGGAGGACATGGCAGCAGATGGACAGCACTTTGAGACAACATCTGAACTGCCTTGCTTTTCCATTCTTTGGTACCGTGAGTGGGTATGAATGTGTGAGTGTCAGAAAAAAAAGGCAGAGAGAGAGAGAAAGAGAGAGAGGGGTGGAGGAGGCCTGAAGAGAGGAAGTGATTTAACCTCAAAACTTTGGGAAGCAAAATCAACATGGCCGCAAGGGAGAAACCTATGTACAGATTCATGTAAAAAGTCCTTATTTCCTCCGGCAGCCATTCCTTTGCCGTGTGGCTGTGACTCTTCCTCTTGAAACTATTATCCTAACGTCCAGATTCAGGGAACCTGCCCAGTCCCATTTAGGTACTTAACTTAAGTGTCTTGTCATCATGTAGAACAGACAAAGAAATGCCCTTCAGGTCTCTTCTGGTCACAAGGGCTGGGATAGCTTTGTTGACCAGTAGATCTGAATGTTCTCTGATCCGTAGTGTGACTGTAGGCTTTTTCCTTACATTGGGAGTGACACAGCCATTTTTACATTTTTAGCAAAAAATACATTATATATAAAGTCTACCAAGGTTTTCCTGACTGTTTGAACATCAGACATCAGATTATCCTGTTCAAAGACATTTTTACCATGCAGTATTTTAAGTTTACAAAGCCAGGGTACTACTTAAGCATGGTACCATTATTTTCCATTTTCTGTACTTGGTGTGCAGTCATAGTGTCTTATTAGATGACCTAGGCACATGATGGGGGCAATGAAAAAGACAAAATTCATCAAAAAAATAGTTGGATTAACTGTTCATGTTTGGATAAACTGTCATTAGAGCCTCTTTTGCTAGTTCCTTTTTTTGGGCCTCGTTTTGGCCACCATTTGCATCTTAAATGTTTGTGCCTCAGAGCCACGAAGCCTTCCTAACACTGCCATACAATGGAGCGTTAGAGGCAAGACATGTCGTGTTGACGCAAACGCAAACTACTCAAGAAGGCTGTGATGTAATACACTGTTATGACTTGGCATACACTATGCGACCAAAATCCATGCCAGCTAAATCTGGTTCGGGAGCCTCAACATGTCTGCTTCCAATAGCTGTTGTTTCACACTCGGTATGGTAGTGTTATGGCGGACTGGCTAAAAGAAGAACGTTTCTTTTGTTCATTCATCCAACTGCCAAACCCATGAGGGTTCATGCCTCTGTTTGCTAAATATACCTTATTGTTCAATGCATTGCGCACATGACATGTCGCTGAGAACAGACCACTTTTTTTAAATAATGGACATTGTCTGTCAAATGTGGTTTTAATATCATCATTTGGTGCAAATTTGTTAATTTACTTTTCAAAATGCTGTGCACTTCATAGAAGAGAAAACATGAGAAGAAAATATTTGTGTTAATTCACCGGGAAATCTGAAGACATTTGACCTCTGTGAACAGGACGTGAAGGAAGGTGTTTGACCCTTAGAACATACAGTATGTTATACCTTTGATGTGCCCTTAGTGTTCTTGCCCGGCCTCTGTGTCCCCACTACAGTCTCTCTGTGGGAATGCTTGTTTTGGGCATCTTTTACAGGAGGCGGGACTAGGAACAAGGCTTCAACTTCTCCAGCCACTATTAATACTCCACTTCAATGCTATGTTTGGGAATGGATTATGAATGTTTTAGACACGGTTAGAGAAAAAGAGTCCTCTCTTCCAGATTATTATTATTTTGTACCCCCAAAGATCACTTGTTGAAGATATAGGTGAATATATCAAGCTAGGAACCTTGGACCTTATCCTAAGCAGTCTGAATGTGTTGTGTGTGTTTCGTTGCCATGTACAGATATGGGTGCACAAGCATGAGAAACAGAGCTTTTCAGAGGTAAATATTAGGCAAGTGACCTTTTGTGTGAGGTGTGTGAGGGGCAGCACCTGACAGCTAGTTTTAGCTATGGGAAAGGATTGGGCCGCTTGTTATGAGCTATGCCCTAACTAACAGCCATCCGTGCTTTCAGGTGTACCAGCACTGTCTTCAACTATTACATAGCAATGGCCTCTTCCCCTCATAAACATTGTATCTTTTACACTACATTGGTTGTTTTTATCCCTTTTTAATTATATTTTAGGTACTTTCTTTGGTAATTTTTTGGCCATTTTAAGGTACTTTGTGTAAAATGATGTACATTTGACATATTTATAATGCAGGATGTAAATATTGTTTTTGTTTGTTTTTGTTTAGTTTTTTTGTTAATTTTCCATTGTGTTTAATTTTCATGACAAATGTGTTTCCATATGTGCTTGTGTTAACAAGCAGATGCAAGAGAGGAACCTGTTGTGTGATTGGATGCTTGGCTGGCAATTGACCTATTAAACCATCCCAATAAAAATGATTTATACCATACCTGTTGCTACACTCCTTTTAAGAATCGGAATTTCGATCTACTGTATATTGCATCGAAATGCTCCAGATGCTTCCACAGTCAAAGTAGACTTTTACCATAACCTGTAAATTCTCAACCGGCTGGTAATAAGGAAGTATATTTATGTGGGGAGAAAAACACACCAATAATGTGAAGCGACTTTTATGAACAATCATGAAATGGTGACTGAAATAGGTTTAGTTTTACTACCCTGAGTCATGGGTTTGAAACACAGAAACAGGTTGGATATGTTCCCAGTTGGCTGCGGTGTGCCGTGTAAGCAGAGGAGCCTGAGCAGCCGTTCCCGCGCTGCTTTCAGTGCCATGTCTTGGCCTTCCCTCAGAGAGGGTATGTCCTGATCTATTTTCCTAATGAACACTGCTTAGTGTCATGTTGAGAGGGAGAGTGAAGGGTGTTGAAATGGCTAGGAGACCTGACTCCCCCATTAATGCACAGGACTTTACACTTGTCCCATCTGTATAAATACACACTACCCTCTCATTTTACTTCCTTCTTCCCCATTTGCTCTCTCGCGCGTGCGCTCTCTCTGTCCCTCCCACACACACACAAACACACACACAAGCATAGACAAGCGTGTCGACTATCTGCTTTGGAGGAATTTCAAGGTGAAATGTTCCTCCCATTTCTCCCCGCAAAGGCAGCATTAGCAAATGTGTGCCTGTGTCCACAGTTGAACTGAACGTGCTCAATATCATCTCTTTTTAATTCCAGCTCTCTTGAGCCGTCTCGCTCAGACATCTGCTGTCACTTCTTCTGTGAGTCAGGAGCAGTTCAAGTGAAAAAGCTTGCCATTGATGTTTATTGCATGTCTAAGTCTTCGCCTTTTATGAGTCGCTTTCTGGGCCTGACCTGGTGCTGTTCCACCCCAATACGGATCTGGGACCGAATTTACAAAGCATTTAAACACCTAGGTCGCACTAAAAGGAGTCCCAAAGTTAGGACTGACACACCTACTTTTTCTAGAAGTTTCTCCTAAATCGGCAAGTTAGGAGCTACTTTAAGATATGTGCCCTATCCAAGATCTAGAGTGGATCCACCATATTCATGCCTGTCAGGTCTCACTGTACCAGAGTATTCATGTGTGCACCAGCAGTCAGGTTTAACTGAACCAGAGTATTCATGTGAGCACCTGCAAGGGTAGCTTGAACAAAGATGCTCTCTAATATCCAGTCAGTCAGACTCAAAATGCCTTTGACAGGCATAGTTCTGCTGAAGAACTTAGAAGACGTTTTTCTTCACTGCCTTTATCCATTGTCGTGGCTCCTGACAAGTTAAAATAATAATGCATAGACGCACCTGGACTTGTGTTATTACAGATGAGCGCTAAATATGAGGGGCTTGCCTGGCCACCCACCTGAACATTGACAAATGGCCTCTTGGATTGCAGAGGAGGGCTTCTTGTCAGGTGACTTAGTATGTGATTCCTCACAAATCTATACATGGTCAGTCAGTTCCTCATGTAAGGGAACCAAGGGAGCTCAGTAGAATGTGTTTTCCTGACCTAACAACACACAGAAATGACAGCCCTCGTCTCATTTTTCAACATTTCTACCTCAAATTAAACAGCAACCATGGGAAGGGTAGTCCACTGGCCCTCACTGAACACACCTGTCACCTGGGCTAAATGGATTACGTAGATATTATATAATATTAGAACATGTCAGATAATTGTGTCTAACCAGTCATCAACCTCACTACTCTCAAATAACCCTTCATGCTGTCTCTCCTCTGCTGTCTCTCTCCTTGTCGCCCTTCTCCTCACCACTATCTTTGCTTAATGTCCTCTCACATTTCCCTTACCTCTACTTTTTTTTTCATGTTCACCTCTCTTGTTTACTGTCCGTCTTTTTCTGGGTTAGGTCTCTCTCTCTTTCTCTCTCTCTCTCTCTCTCTCTCTCTCTCTTTCTCTCTGTCTCTCTCCCTCTGTGTGTGTGTTTGTGTGAGATTTAACATTATGCTCTCACTCTCCCTGTTTTCCCTCCCTCTGTCTCACTTTTGCCATCTACCCACATATATACCTCCATTCACTCTGTCTTTTCACTCTTTCTCCCTTTATCTGTCTCTGTCTCTATCCCTGTCCACTTCTGTCTCTGTCTCTATCACTGTCCACTTCTTATCACCCTCTCTCCTTTCCTCAACCCTCTTTTACAAACATCTCTCTGCTCATCTCTCCTCTTCCCCCTCTATCTCTCTCTCTCTTTCCATCTCTCTCTCTCTCTCTCTCTTTTGTTAATTTGCCTGAGAATGCATTAGGCGTAATGAAAGCTGAGGGCAGAGGGAATCCTCCCGGGCCCCATTAATCATTGCCCCTCAGACAGGCAACCTTGATTACAAGTGGCAAGAAATTCATTAGAGCCGGGCCTCTGACAACTTTTATCTCCGCCACTAGCACTGACTCATTAGGCAGCCAAATTAAAGCTATGATGGCCCTGATGAAATTCATCGCTTGTTTATCTTGTGCGATTTGATGCATCTGCCCATACATCACCAGCGCAGGCGTCCACCAGACCCTCCCAAGGAGGCCCAAGCCCTGCCCACCCCCGACGCCTGTGGAGTTCTGGCCACTACTCTGCACGCCGCCGCTCAGCCCCACCACCCCGACACACACACACCTACACCCATAGTACCCCCACCCCCACCCCACACTGAGAATGGCCAAGCTTCCTCCCAGCACATTCGTATCCTCATTGACAATTTAATTGTTCCAATTACGGCCTCTCCTTTGCCTGTGCAACACAGTCATTGCAGTCCATTAGCAGCAAGCTCAGGCTCTTGTGGTTGCTGTTGTAATCTATGTGAGCCATGTGTTTATTATTTTAAGTGCGGTACATTTCAATGACAGGTAGGCAAATGTTATTTTGTGGGTTAGAATGGACTCATTGGTCTTTGCCCAGGGACACAATACACAATTAGACACCTTTGATACCTCATCTTTCCTCTGTCATCCCCCCCACCCCAAAAACAACAAAAAACACTTTAACCTATGAGATGGCAAACCCAGTTTGTTTAAGATAAAGTATGTTACACTACACTGGAGTTGTTTAAGATCAAGTTTGTTACACTACACATTTCATTTGGACTTGTGGCGGTGTGTTTCCTGTCTTTTTTGTCATGTATGTGTCCTCAATGACAAAGTATATATTTGTATAACTGTGCAAATTCTCTCCTCTAATTGTGTCCAGAGGGGACGCCATGCCCTACACATCAGATGCGGTCCCTGTGAAAGGGTGGAGATGCTCCACCACAGGAGAGCTTGTTCTGTGCATTTGATGCCCCCTTTGCCAACCCCTTAAATGCTGTGGAAAGCTTTGACACCAGAACATCACTTGGCCTAGCAGTGGTTCTGTTGGTAAAACTATTTTCCAACACTAAAAGGGTATGGTAACTGCAGGGTGTGTGGCTTCTCAAAAAGCATTCTGGAGCATCCTGGAGGCCCAACTGTTTTATATTAACATCCCTCTACCACCAGCCCTCTCAACCAGTGGATCATTATCAAATCCAGTGACAATTTTCCGGTGGTTCTATCCTATTGAAACATTTTTTTAAACAAATGAATCGACTTATTAAAGTTACCTGATGCAGCCACAGATTACAATAGTCATGCTTTTGAGCTTTGCATTGACTGCAGGCAACCACACTTAATACATAAAACAACACAGCGACTGAGAGTAAAACCACTTACTAAGGTCTTGAGAACACTCAATTGTAAGTATGAAACTGTATTTAACTAAGAATTCCATCTTATCAGCCTAGAACGTTTTGGCCTATAGCTTATGCTAATAATTTTTGGAAGTGTGGGCTCATTCTTAAGGTACCCATTCTACTTTATCTATTCAGAGTTGAGAGAAATCCGTCATCTCCATTCCATTAAAAATAACATTGTGGGTTGAAAAATCAAAACGTGGTTCTGAACCAACATTTCTGTTGGTGTCAGGTGAGCTTTTGGGGGGTAATGAATCTGGCCTTTACTCAAAGTACTTCAAAGCATCTTGTCTCAGACCAAGATCATCAATATACAGTGTCCCTCTCATGTTCCTGTGCACGATGACTGATCAGAAGAAACGTTCTAATAGTCTATTAAAAATACTTTTGTTTCGCTGCAATATCCGCAGGGTCTGGATTCAATGTAGCCTACCAGCCATTTGTTGCAGGGCAGATTCTAAGAAAATGCAAATCATCTACGCAAGATAAAAGAATATTATTGCTGTGTGGTAAATCGTGCTTTAATCCTATTATTGCGTTTTCTAGTTTGTTTGTTTTAGGCGAATTTTTTGTATTATTGATAGTCTGTATAAATTGGGAGCTTGCACTTTCAGACACAGCATTCGGCTTTCAAACTTGTCTGGTCCGGCATGATTGATGTAGGGAACATTTTTGTCATGAAGATAACATCCTCTTTGAACAAGTCACAGTGTAGGCAAGGCACTAGAGTCCTTTTGCGTCCATCTGTCAACTTCGTTTTCTCCATTAGCAAGTAAGCGCGAAAGTGCTATCTTATCACGCGTCATGGGAAGTAAAGGTCGAGACATGCCACTTGACCGCTCAAGTGCCTGTTCAGGGGTAAGCAAGCTGCTATCGCTGATGAACTGTATGTGAAGATTTAATGAGTCGCTTTGGCCTTCCGTTTATGTTGTGTTTCAAGTGTTAGACCAGACACGTAGGCTATTAGTGTTTGTACTGAAATAACACGCGCCTATTCAGTTAACACGAAGAAAGAATAAGTCAGGCCCTGTATGGCGTAGCCTATTTTACCGAGGCTGAATTTAAGTTTAGTTGTTCAAAAGATCTAGGCCGTGGATGTTTCATTTCATTTTACACAGGTTGTCTAATCATTTCCACCATTGCCCAGCACAATCTAAAATATCTGCGTGTGTGTGTGTGTGTGTGTGTGTGTGTGTGTCTGCGTGCGTATGAAGGCCTACCCCATGGCTCTCGCACCCAAAGTGATTGATTGTGAAGTTCATTACAATGTGTTGGATATGACCGCTCTAATGGGGATCCATCAGTCCACCTTGCGACATCATGGCCTCCTAAAGAGAGATAAATGATACCCTCACTCATTTACAAAAACCTTTCTCCCCTTTCACTCCTTTGACTACAAGAGGAAAATATTATCTTCTTTCATCGAGCAAAAGCGAAAAGTCAAGTGATCGCAAGAAATAACGGAGTAAAAACACGAGGTATTTTGGTAAAATAGTAGTGTAATCAGTCATCTGAGGAATTTGTAGACAAGACTATGAATATCATAAATGGATTTTATAATTCGTTTGGATCATGCATAGGCTATGTATCATGTTTTTAGCCGACCACGATTCTCTGGAGATTGGTGTATTATTGTTCACTCTATATAAAACTCTAAACTCTTGTCCTTATAAAGTTTCCACCCTTGCGTTAAGATACGATGCGTAATAATCCTACTGCGATTTATTTGTCAGTGAGTCTTATTTTGCTCGCCAACAATGTTCGTGTGTTTTGAGTTTTTAAATGTTTGCATGTCAATAAATGAAGTGAAATAATTTAAAATCCTCGCTCTAGTCCCCCTCTCTATTCGCTCCTCAATAGTATACTGACACTGATGAGGTTTTCTCTCTATTTAAATGTCCCTTTTTACAGGACAGGCACAGAGCCCCAAAGGATGTGGACCAGTGAAAGGCAAAAAAACGACCTGGATAAGGCAAAACTGTAAAGCCTCAATGTGTAGGTTAGACCAGTTCAAACTATCTCCACATTTAACAACGCACCAAACCTAAATTTCACATCTAAAGATAAATCGGGTTATCGACTGTAAAACCTGCAAATTGGAATTATTTGAGACTCCTTGTTTATGCTAAGTAATCTAAACACTATTAAGATTTTTAAATCACAAAGTAATGTAAGATCATGCTTTGCCCTTATTGTGGTTATTTATTTTTTTCCATCACCCTTTTCACAAACAACTGGAGAATACAATCGCTAAAAGTACTAAATGGAGACGTCTCAGAATACATGCAAAATGATAAATTAAATGATGTGGTAAGAGCTGTGAAAACAAGAGACTAAACAGCAGGGTGAGAACACATGCAGATATTTAACTAAACGCCAACTTATAAATATTTTTAAAATTGTTTTTACGGTTGGAAATTTTCATAGTGCACATATGTCCTTTAAGACAAGTTCAATATTTACAAATTTACAAAAAACAATAAATAAATGTCCAGAACACATTTGGAACAGAAAATATACAGTCTTGTCCAAAACATCTATTTGTATAAAGACCATATGCTACAGTGACATGATATCTGTCCCAGATACTCTTGTAGAATCCTTGATTTTGTGCTTCATGCATTTAACATTAGCAGTTCAGTGTCTCTGTTCTTTCAAAGCCCAGACTCAGGGCCGGGTGCCTTGCTCTATTTGTTGGTGCTGGCTCCTCACGGCAAACCTGTTGACATGAACCGGAATTGGGACGACAATTTTGGGGTTCCTCACGGGCTCGCCTGACCGGTTGTTGACGTTGCCGGCTTTGATCCTTTTCCATTTGGCCCGCCTGTTCTGAAACCAGATTTTTACCTGGACCTCGCTAAGTTTAAGTGCGTGTGCGATTTGCGAGCGCTCAGTGAGGGATAGGTACTTTTTACAGTGGAACTCCTTCTCAAGTTCAAGCAACTGCTCGCTGGTGAAAGCTGTTCGTCTCCGTCTGCTTTTGCCCGCAGAACCCCCCGGTGGTAAGGAGTCCTGAGAGCCGGGCTTGAGTTTGCTCTTTTGGGATAACGACCCACAGTTGTTCCCGTCCGAGAAACTTTCGTTCTCACTGTCTCCCGAGCTGTCCTCTCTATCACTGCATGCCGCGTCCGGTGATTTTAGATCCAGCTTCTCCTCATCTGAACTGTACAGTTTGGTCTCACCTATAATTACACATCACAAATTAATATTCATAAACAGATATGTGATTGGGCCTCCTCAACATATTACAGGCCTTCTATGCTATGCATGTCCAACACATCGCTTGATTTGTCCTTGATTTTTATGTAATCCGGGATGTTATTTTGTACAAGGCGTTGCTGTTAACCTACTAAAGGCATTTTAAGAGCAAAAATCAATTGCAGTGCAATAAAAACAAAGTATTTTGGCTGCTTAAACCAAAGCTTCAAATATTTCAGCAGAAACTTTAGAGCTCAGATGATTGATCATTAAAAATCAAATGGAAGTTAAACAGAGTTAAATACTCATAGAAAACTGAAGGGAGCTTCAGAACTTCTCCATCCTTCGAATTTCTCTGTTTGTAGCATTACTATTTGCAAATGTAGCCTAATACGAGGAAGAGGCCAACAATTCACTTGACCAACCATATTTACGCATTTAATCATTAAGTCATGAGTTAATTGAGGAGGCAACATTTATATTAAATCCCTCGTTGTCATTTGCGATAGGCTAAACAATGTTTGTGCATTCACTAGAGTGGGCTAAATGACTAATAATACACCATGTAAAACAGTATTTTGGCAACAGTATTTTTTATAATATCCTTTAAAGTTGATTCATAACTACCAGTGAAAATAATAACTAAATACATAGGTCATTCATCTCACCTGCAATAGTTTGGAAAGTTTCTGAGAAGTTGAGAAGTTCCGAGGCTTTCTCTCTAGCGTGTAGATCCTCGGAGTGCGGGCTCTCCTGTCTCCTAATACTCGGCTCAGCACTTAATCGAGGCCCGGGCATCTCTTGCGGAGGATAAAAAGTGTCTGGTGGTTCCGAAAAGCTCGGTAGCGTAGTTGTAAGCGCTAACATAGAGGGCATTCCCTGCCCCAAACTTGCACAGAAAGTGTTCGTGAGTCGGCCGGCGAACGACGCCAAAGGTGCCAAAGGAGGAATACTGGACGGCAAATGCGAATGGGACAGGGCTTGCGGAATCATCAGAGGTCGATACGGCATAAACATTGGGTAGCCGGTGTAAAGAAGGTGCCCCGGTCTTGGTTGCGGGGTCCCAATCAACGACTCAATTGAAAACGCCGTCCCTTGTCCACTCGGTCTCTGCATTCTGAGGCAAATTCTGTCCACTCGTGTTATAAATTCCAATCAAAGTTGTCGAGGAAAAATGGAGGAAAATCACTCCTCCGATTGTTAAAAATCTTGCAGCTCTCGCTGTTTGTATTATCCACACTGGCCGTGGTGAGCAGCTTTGCGTTGTCCCCTCCTCTCTGCTGTCTGCGACCCGACGCTTTTTTTTGTTTTAGCTCAGTCCCTCTTCCCCTATTTGTCACAAACTGAGACATAAACACAGTCTCTCTCTGTTTCTCTCTCTCTCGCGCAATCTCTATGTCCCTCCTCTCTCTCCCTCTCTTTCTCTCTCTCTCTCACACACACACACACTCACACATAAACGAGCAGTGCTTATCATCTGCAATACAAGGGGATAGAGGGGGGTGTTGCCCTCGGGACTCATCCATCTTCCTCAAATTACGCTTCATTTCCTTATTCAGCTTCTGACTTTTTTGGCCGCCTTGAGAGGCGGTAGTTTCCCAGTGGATACCAAATAGATGGGCCGAGCCCCCTCTTTCTCTTAGTCCATACTGACTCGAAGCGGTGTGAGAGACTGCTTTAGACCTTCCCCCTCTGTAATCGTTGACCACACCAACCCAATCAACTATTATTAATTTTGATTGATGATAAGTAATTACTTTGTATTCAAGGCAAGACATAAAACAACGACGCTTTTGTTGAATTTAGGGCACTGATGGCAACGGAGTCGGGAGGGTTGGAGAGGCAGATGTTTTGCCCCTCTTGTGAGAGAAAGGCTGTTCTATTCTTTAGAGATAAAAACAATGAATTTGGCCTCGGAGAAGTGCTACAACAACTATTCCCCGGAGAGAAATGTTCTGGTGAAAATTGGATTTGAATGAAAGACAGGGGGAAGGGGTCAATAGCATTTCAGGAGCATTACCACCAAATTTGGTGTTGTGAAGCTTTTATCTCAAATTCAATTTAATCTAGATAGGATCATGTAATCATATTAAAATGAACTCTATCAAATGCGCCAAAGTTCAACTTCATTGCATAATTATCATTCTAATTGAAAATCAGGACTATATTGTACCTACTACTGACCAGCAATCGTGTTACTATTGACTGTTTCTAACCTCACTACCAAATGTATTTTCGATAAATCACATTTCCCTTGAGAACAAAAAAAAAAAAAAAATTGTATCTTCTGAGTGCGCTTTTTCCCCAACTGTTAATTTGATCGGAGATCATTTTACCGTTTAAATGCCAGTTCGAAGTGATGATGATTAGTCCCTATTGAGTCCCGGGGACGCGGGCACTCCAACTGGCCGTCTGATTGCATGAAGACATAAACATATCACCTCCGACTCTGATTAGCAATGGAGGACCAGGAAATGCTAATTATTCTTCTAATTGCAAATGACTCCATTCAGCGGCAGCGCTCTTTGATCTATTGAAACCAGACAGCTCTCCCTCTCTCTTGCTCTTTCTCCTTGTCGGTGTCATTAAGTGGACTGTAAGCTAAGTGAAGGCTTGAAGACACTCGCGTTTAAAGCATGTTGTCCGTGGTAGCTCCCACTCCACTGAGATGCTCAGCTGGACAAGCCATTTAGGCCCTACATCAACAATTTAAAAGTACATCAAGTCTATTTTTTTAAAATTATTATTATAGGTCACAATGCTTACAACAACAATCATAATATCAACATCAATTAAAATAATAAGAATCATCACCATAATATTATTATAATTATTATTATTATAAGCAGTAGTAATAGTGGAAGTTAAGCAGTAGTAGTGCCATGAGGGTTCAACTGATACTTGTTTTGGCAGGGAGAACAAGGGCGCTTTCAGTGGTAACTGACAAGTCCATTACCCAAGTCAGCGCATTGTTCCGGTGTCACTACCCAAGATTTGGTCTCTGTCTTCATGGTTATTCTTCAAACTCATACCTCTCCGTGATTGCCCACAATTAGTGGACACTTCAGGCAAACTCCCAAGCATAATTTCCGCCCCAAAACGGAATGGTCCATGAATGGATGCAGACAGTGAACATCCATCAAAAACACGATTTTTAGTGCTGAAGCTGATGACGGAGGGTCGTGGAAAACTTGTGAACTGTCCTGTGACATGTAGACCAGAGCGATGCTAAATGAAAAAGTGACTGCCAACCACAGTCAAATGCATTTTCTTATCTATTAAATATGTTTTATTCAAACTGTGTGTAGGTAAGCAATATGCTTCGTTTTCAGTTGTAGGATAGGACAATTATTACTTTGGTCCCAATCTAACACATGACAATAGTATTTAATTAGAGGAAAGTGGTCACAAAAATAATATATGCCTAATGTTTAATAAAAGTATTATTTTTCATAATTTTTCCAGTCAATTTGGAATATTGAAAGAAACGTGTATAATCAGCGTCAAAGTAAAACGATGACCATGGCTTTTCAAGTAATGGCATTTTTGAACTAACCACACACTCTGAATGCAGCAAGAATCTTATAATGCGAAATTATATTGAGTTTTCAAGATTACTGAGGCACAATCGAAGAAGTGGTTTATATGTGCAGCTCGAATATTGTCTCTCCATCCTAAAATCCATCTCAGGTGAGGAGAGTCAAAGATCTCTATAGGCATAGGTTGGCTGAATATCGTTTACGTTCCCCAACATGTGAGGGTCATCAGATTCAAACAATGACAATGTTTTTTCCTAATACACTTTATTTATTAATTTAGTCACACTTATTCACAACATGATTGTCTAGTATCACATAAAAAAAAGGAATACCACACATATTTAAACTGATAGAATAACGCAAAAAAAACGCTAGGAATCCATAAACAATTTGAATGGCAATTCAAATTCAGTTGAAATCAATTAGCCTAAGTAAAACGAAGACCGCATTGTGCATCCACATTTTTAAGTATCCAAATGAAAGCCTATTTCAAACAGGCATACATTCAACCACCTTTTTCAACCACCTTTTACGAATAATACGGCATAGCTTTATATAAATACAAAGTATAAATGTGATATTGCTTTCTAAAAGTTACATTGTAAGGTTTGTGTAATATAGTTTTAGAGCTTAGATTGTAGGCTACATTGAACGTTTGAATGAACATCATGAGGCATGGATCTCTCTTTATTAGATGTCAATTTGTTTTTGTAATTGTTTCGGCTCATTCCTAAATCCAGTATCACCAAACTTAATTGACTGTGGAAAAGACACTATTCGCGGTTTTGTAATTTGTCACGTAATGACCGTAGCACCCCCTTGTGGTACAAGCGCTAGCTCTTTATGGTCGTAGGCCTACACAAAGGCAACATTGCCTCTTTAATGTTAATGTTTAACCGAGACTAAGAGGAATTAAATGATCAATTCCATATAAATCAATATTAAAATATTATGGTTGTTTAATTACATCCTCATTTGTTTAAAATCAATAATCTATTTTAGTACCATTTTACAGATTAAATGTTGAGATTGCTCCACTCAAAATTTTATGTGCAAATTACATTACGACATTAAAGCCTGTCTATTTATTTTTGAAAAGTGTAACCAATATATACATATTTGATATAACCAAATATTTGATTCAAAGAAATTTGTCACAAATTCTCAGCGAAAGACCTTCCATAAGCGATCACATCTCTTGCTAAATGAAATGCCCACTCTGCTAGAGAGAACAAACTAAATACACTTCTTCCAAACATCCTTTTACACAATAATCCTGACATTAGCACATACTGACAAGTTATTATGTACAGTTAAATGCTGGGATTAAATCCAAGGACAGAACCAGCTTTGATAGCATGTGAACCTTACCCAAGCCACACAGCTGTGGAAAGAACTATGTTAAACAATATATACAGTATTAAATCTGTCTTTGAAAGGGCTCTGAGACATTACAAAGACCTGTCCTCAGTGGACATAGTCTCTGAAACTCAGCAGAAGGTAGTTCTTCAAGAAGGTGGGGAGGTCCAATTTGGGGACAACCTTGTGCAGGCGTCCCTCAAGATAGTTCCGCAGTCTGAAGCGGGCCAGATGCTGTAGTGAGCGAGGGGTTTGGGTGAGGGCGAACACAGACTCATAGAAACCTTGGTGTTGCTGTGGAAGACAATGATGAAGTGGGGTTTACTAAAACGGGACACGTATGTATTATACAATTAGGGTACATCTGTACCTACATATACAGTAGGTATTTGTTTTATAAGAACATTTTATTTATTCAACAGGAAATGTTCTTAAACACACATTGTGTTTCATGCTGATTGTAAAATAATGCACTTTATAAAATAATATGAGTTAACAATTCAAGTTTCAACATTCTTTTATCTGACATAACTGAAGTCCAAACATAAAGGATGTTGAAGCCTACCTTGAATACATCAGGTGGGATGGCCTCCACCCAGGTCTCTGTGATTTTGAGGCGGTCGTATGTGTTTAAGAGAACCTCAATGACACGAGGAGAAGAGCAGCAGCACTTCAACACCTGAAAGCCCCATTGACAACATGAAGAACTCAAGAGGCCTATAGGCTCTGAATGCATGAAGTGGAACTCAGCCATATTCAATATACAAAGTCTCTTCAGGACTGATATCAACAGTCTTTAGAAAACACAACAGCCAGTGGGAATACTGATTCCTGACCATCTACTTAAGCATCTGTTTTAGCGGTAAACTGGAAAGACTTTAGTATGTTAACATGGAGATGTTAAAAGCCCCTGGCTTTACAAGGGGTGGCTGCCAGAGTTCAGGATCCATGTCTCGTTCATAGGAGGTGCGGGGGGCAAGGGTGTACATCCGGGGGAAACACGTAGAATAATTAAACACTTGGCAAGACGAACAGATTGGGCCCCCCTCTGGGAGATGCACGAGAAATTTCTGCAATTAGTGCTAATTAATCTCCGATTAACATTTGGCTAATTAGGAATCAGGCAATTTGTCTGACTCAAGTGGCACAAGTGAGTAGGTACAGTATTGCATACAGCCAGAAATACGAATAATCAAAATCCGGTCTGATCAAAATCCGGTCTGATCAAAATCTGGTCTGATCAAAACCTGGGCATGCCTGGTCATGCCTAAATGCCTTCATTTCCACTAGAAATTAAGACAAGATGAAGGCTTGTTTTCTCTTTTTGTTCCGAAGAGGATTTGATAGTGATAATTATACTAAAACAGTGCTGTCACTCATTTTTATAATTCTAATTCAATCTTAAACTTGTGAGAGCTTATATTCATTTCTGGAGTTAAGTCCATTCTTTTAGTCAACCTGTTTAGCTTATCATTTGTGTTTTCCTATTTACTGTTCTAAGCTGTACGCTGTAAATTAATCAATTTGTTGTTTAACAGCAAAACGCTAAACATAAAGGGGTTTGGTAACACTTTCTGATGACTCTGTTAACATGACACCCATGTAAGACCTCAAGACAACTGTCACAAGTGTACATAAACATTTATAAAGATTTTTAGGTTGTACCAGATTTAATGAAAATAGTTCCAGATTTATGAAAGTTGCCTTTGTAAAAATTAACTTTGTAATGGTCAAGCTGATATAGGCCTACACATATTTTTGATTAACACAGGATTAAAGAATGTGACTGACATGGCACATTATAACAACTGCCTTCGGTAGCCATTTCTGGTACATCTCATTACGCTGAGGATGTGACATGACCATCTGACAGTTACTAGCATTATGACAATCAGTAATAGCCAATATGTGAAAGTAACGGTAAAGCATTAGTAAGTCAACATTAATGACACTCCTCTCTCTCCTCAGGACCAGGGCGCAGGGCTCACCTGGGTTAGCGCTCCGGGCCAGACTCGTATCGATCCGTAGTTTAGCAGCGCTTGCACCACTCTCTCAGGCTCATGCTCTGTCTTGTAGGCCACCTGTTTCAGCACATGGTGCATGGGCGCATTGCCACCGTAGCACATGTCGTTGACACTGGCCCCGTGTTGTAGCAGGAGGTCCGTCACGTCTGGGTTTATGTGCTTGCAGATCATGTGCAGTGGCGACTGACGCTCCCCGTCCTGTGTGAGGACGTTGGCCCCGGCCTCGACCAGATGCTGGCACACCTGGTGATAGCGGCCCAGTTTGGCCTTCTCCTGCGGCACGGAGCAGGCGGCGTTGAGCGGGGACTTCCCCTCGTCGTTGTGGTGCTCCAGGTGAGCCCCGTAGCGCAGGTAGAGTTTGACGTGGTCTGGCAGGCCGTGGCGGCAGGCCACGTGGAGTGGTGTGTCGTCCTCCTCCAGGCTCCGGCCGTTCACCACAGCTCCAAACTGAAGCAGGTGTTTGGCACATCTGGGTTCAGGACAGTAAAGGTGTGGATATATGTTAACTTAATCCTAAGGCAGAATGTTATAGTAGACTTCAAGTTGATCTAGGAGGGATCTCAGAAAAACCACCTACACCCATCATAAGATCATCAAGATTATTTGATCATCAAGGTCCTATGTTTCAAAGTTCAGTCCTTTACTATAAATCCCCCCCCCCCCCCCCCCCAGCTCAGCTAAACCAAGGGTTCATCTTAAAAGTAATAATAATGAATTTCTTCTTTTCATACAAAGAATACTGTGTTAGCAAAAATGCTTCTTGTACTGAAAGGGTCCTTCACAGCCCTCATAAAGCCAATACAAGGAAATAAGTTTCTGCTAGATAGATTGCGGAATGTCTCTGTTCAGACAGTTTTGCATGCACTCACTCGATAGACCCAGGTTCTGTGCAGACAGGTTTGTATGCACTCACTCAATGGACTCAGGTTCTGTGCAGACAGGTTTGTATGCACTCACTCAATAGACTCAGGTTCTGTGTAGACAGGTTTGTATGCACTCACTCAATAGACTCAGGTTCTGTGCAGACGTGGAGGGGCATGAGGCCATCCTCGTTCACGGCGTTGGCATTGGCGCCGTAGGACAGCAGCAGCTTGGCACATTCGGGCTGGCATTCCTCACAGGCCTCGTGCAGAGCGGTGGTGCCACGCGGCGCCAGGTCCACACTGGCGCCTCTCAGGAGCAGGTGCTTCAGGCACTCGGTGAAGCCACGCCCAGCTGTGATGTGCAGGGGTGTGGTCAGCTCCTGCTCATAGGTGAGAGACCACATTCCTGTGAAGAGGTGGAGGGAGATTATTTCAACTTTTCACACCTTCAGTCTCTCTACCAGCCTCTACCAAAACCCCACAAATTTTAAAACCCTTTTGACTCTGGCCTTCATTTAACTTCAGAACACTTGATCTGAAGGTTTTTTTTTTCAAAGGGACTGCACACACACAGAATGAATAACTTGTTTAAAAGAGAAATCAGATAAAACCTGACAATTATAACCATGCTTCATCGTTATTTAAACTTAACAGCAGTAATGAGCATTGTGCCAGATTGTATAGTCACTCGATTGTACATTTTTCAAATCTTTAAGAATTTGTGGCAAACAAACATTTGCCTAAATGGCCACAAACCTCAGATACAGCATCTCATCTGCTGTCTTATAAACAACATCAAACGGCCAGCAACAGTATTGTAAAAATAGCTAATTTAATTATAAATGGAAACTTTGTCAATACTTGAAAGCATGATGGTGCTGGTGCTTACACAAAATACACACATGAAAAAGAAAACCTCGATATCAGGATACATACTCAGCACTCTGTAGTTAAATCTGTAGTTTTTCCACTCATCAATGTCGCTAGTGTCGTAAACTGCATCAATAAGGTTGGTATACTCAGGGTCATCGATTACACTAATGATGGTAATGTCGTCCCCCACCAGCAGAGCATTCCAGAACTGCAGGATTTCCCCCGTTGCATTAACAGTGGCGATCACATCGTTCCGAAATGATTTTGGTTTGCGGTACTTAATCTTTGGTTCCATCAGCGCTAATGAGCCCAGCGTGGCTTTTTTTTTCTTCAAAAGGTTGGTTTCAGGTTTGTTGAAACAAGTTCAGTTATCCTTAAGAATACGTTGTTTGTTGTTTATAGGACATGTCTTTTAACGGGCATCAGCCGCAGTTGTTTCCTCGCGGTTGTTTTGACGATCTGCAAGCTGGCGGACAAGGCAGGCTATTTTAAGTGAAGCAGGGTGCAACTTGATATTGCCACTGGCCCAGATACTTCTGAAGGGCAGGAGCAGATCTTTTTTTGCCCCTCATCCTTGAGCTGCGTACTGTGGCAGAAAGAATCAGTATCAGTTAAGATTTTTAGTGTCCATTTCATGATAGTTGGTATGATAATTTTGTTTCCATAATTTACTAAACTTTATTGTCCTTAATATATAAAGCTGCAGTTTAGTGTACAGTGTAAAGCTGTGTTTTCAAGTAATGCTAATAAAAAAAAACATACACACAAAGAACGTCAGAAAGAAGTCAAAACAACACTTTTTAGTGAGCTATATAACACATTAATAGTGTTGTGAAAGTGGCCATGACATAACATCTGGTTTACATCTCAATAGGCATTCCCATTGCAGGGAAGGGGGCTATGGACCACTCTCTCCCCGTGTCTCCGCACCCCATTTATAGGTGGAACTGCTTAAGTAACTTTTCACTGCGCTGAAGTATAATTTTACAAGGCATCCCCCCTCCAATCTCATGTCTCCAAAATGTAATTTTGTTTGTGGGTAAGGGGGTGTTGAAGTCATAACCATGTTGCACATGGCATCACTTTGGCCTAGAATCGTTCTGGGTGTATGCTAATTTAGTCTGTAACTCTGGTAAAATATTCCTTTGCAATGGTACAACCTAGTGTTGACTGTTGCTACTGTGAAGTGCAGGGGGGGGGGGGGGCACTCAGACCAGGTATGGGTTTACAGTCCTTAGATGAAGAAGAGGGTCTCTCCGGTGACCAGGTATGGGTTGACAGTCCTGAGATGAAGAAGGGGGTCTCTCCTAAATTGGCGAGCCAATGAGTCAGGCTATGTATTGTGTTACAAAAACTGTCAGACTTGTGTAGGGTGCAGCTGTTTGGATGGAAACCAAGTGGTGGTTCTCCATCGAGTCTGGCTCGCACCCTACTCTCCCTTGGCTCACCTGGACAGGGGCATAGAGACTGAGACTTTGCCACCTACTTCTGTCCTTTCGCCACAAGCAGCAAAAGCCCATCAGGGGTGCTCTCAGCATCAATGGCAACCTACCTAGCACTTAGGTTAAATGCTGGGGACAATTGACTAGCTAGGTTGGAGCTATAGGGTGTGCAAGGGTGTTTTTCTGTTTCAGACCTTTTCTGTCTTTAGTTCTAGTTAGATACGTGCAGATGTCTGTGTGCTGCATCATGTGTAGTTAGTGTATCTGTCCACCCTTACCCACTGTGTTATGTAGTGATTAGACCTCCCTTGTGTATTGTGTCCGTCACAGTAAATGGCAGCAAAGCCAAAGAGACCTGCGTGTTGATCTCTTGATTTTTTTTTTTTTTTACAAAATCTATGAATTATTGTTGATGGATATACAGTATAATGAATGATTAATGAACATACTGCCATCCATTTCATAGTTGTTTTCATATTTGTGTTGGTAAATGAGTGTGGCTTAATTTAGCGTGTCTTAAAAGTATAACTCAAACTAATGTGTGTTACTATACTAACACAATTGACAATTAATAGTTGCCATGACACCCAAAGACTTGCAGGTGAGATGATATATTTGATATGAATGTTATGGCAGTCTATTCTGCTACAGCTCAGAGCACCTAGGTTTAAGTTATTTAGTATTAAATGTATTCATTTGTAAAATATTTTATGGGTGTGTTGTTAGCAATACAAGCTATGTATCTGTATGGACGCTGCACTTCTAGAGATGGCATTCCATTCCATTTTAGGGTGTCTGTAGCTGTTCCTTTGTTAATTTCCTTTCAAAATACTGGAATCTAAAACTCGGAAATGTCATGTGAAGTGTCAACGATTTTGAAACATTGAGTGAAACACTGTGTGGAAATTCGGAAAATCAGGAATGCCTGTTATAGCAGGATTGTAAATTAATTCAGAAACAAAGCTGTCTGTGTAGAAGCATAGCATAGCTTAGCATTTTTTAGCTCTCAATAACCAATTGGTACAAGTGCAATATAGGATTCTCTTGAGCCACTATAGTATTCCTTTCCATAAAGTATTCCCTTCCAATGCCTGGATTCATAGGACTGGATTATGAGTTATAAGTTAACTAAGTTAAGATAAGTATAAGTTATGACTAAGATAAGTTATTAAGAGTTGGGGAGTTACTATTTACATTTTACACAGTTACGTAATTAAATTACAAAATAAATGCAATCTTAATCAACTATAGTTTCTGTGCAAAGATAAGGAATTAAATCACAGTTACTAATCAAAATGTTGCTGATAACCAAGGGGTTACATCCAAATATATTCTTTTAAGTGAAAAGCTTTCAAATGTATATGTAGAATATAACATCTTTTCGCAATTTAGAACGGCTCCATTTATTTGGCAGTATGCACCTCTTGTCTGCCAATCAAAAAGTGATCAAATGTAATAAGTTACATTACTTTGATGTAGAAATTTAAATAGTTACATTACTTACCCAACCCAGATTATAACTGGCTGCCACGATCGTGGCAGCCATTGCCACGATTTGGTGACCTCTTGTGGCAAAGGGACCTTTTCATGGACTTAGGGCCTGATTTACTAACAGGATTGCGCCCATTTCTGGCGTAAAATAGCGGTCGTAAACATAAAACGGTATTTACTAAGGGGGCGCATTTGAGTAGAGTCGCATATTAACGCTTTGAGGGTGTGTACCTGCCAACAGGTGGGATGGCACGGAGACGTGGGTAGTAACGTAGGCGTGAAGCGCACTTTAATGCGAGGAGTGCGCCTAATGATGTATTGCGTGGTATTTACTAAACTGCCTGGCGAGCGCACGTCTCCGATTTGCGTGCTAATTCTCCGCCTCATAAAAGCACGTCTTAACCAGGAAGCGCATTTCCATTGAGTCTGATAACGTTGATATGGCAGCAGTGATAAGAGCAAGGCGAAGAAAGAAGACAGAGACAGCGCACAGAAATAATTTTTTCAACTCGTATAACACATTTTCAGTTAAATGAACCACAAATCATTAGACGGTACAGGTTAACCAGCCACGCAATACTTCAATTACTGAACCAGATCAGAGACGACATCTAACCCTCCAACCGGAGATCACATTCCATTCAATCAGTTGGTAAACTCTGGACAACATTGCAAATATTGGCATCGGATCATTTCAAACAGTTATAGCATCAGCAGTTGGTATATCTCAGCCTTCACTCAGCCAAATATTCACACAGGTACTCGACGCATTGCTATGGCGCACTGGTCAATACATTTCCCCACTGCCACAGCTGAAATTAGAGACATCAAACAGGACTTTTTTGAAATCGCAAACTTTCCGAACGTAATATGAACCATTGATTGCACCCACGTCCATATATATTGTAGTGAACCCATGTCCCTTGTAGAAATGATTAATCTCGCCATGTACACTTCTATATTGTTATAATAGACAGTTTATGCATTAATGCCACCAATAGCATATGCTTTATAATCGTGTTCTTTTAAACATCTCGCTGTAGGTGATGGCGGGCAGAACAACAATATAGCAGCGCACACATTGAATCAGGTTCAGTGATTGAGCGAACGTGAACCAATATATCTATCTCCACTTCGCTGAAACTTAATTTTCTCTTCCTAAATAAATACCACGGAAAATGCGCAAAAACACCGTGCGTTAATGTGCGAACGCAGTTTAAGCAGCGGTCGCAATGTAAGTAAATCAGGCCCTATATAGGGTGGAGTAAACACAGTTTGCCCAGCGCAGGTCTGGTTTGATAAATACCACGGAAAATGCGCAAAAACACCGTGCGTTAATGTGCGAACGCAGATTAAGCAGCGGTCGCATGTTAGTAAATCAAGCCCTTAGTGTTTTTCTGTGTTTGTTATGTGTCCACATGTGCTTTTGTTGTGATTGTGTGCCCTCACCTGTAACCCATTGTGTGCCCTCACCTGTTTCCAATTGTGTGCCCTCGCTGGTTTCCCTCTGTGCGTCCTCACCTGTCATGTATTGCCACTTCCATTGATTAGCCAGGAGCTAAATACCTGGCTAGTTTCCCTGCCCTTTGACGTGTCGTTGGATTGTTTTTGTGTCACTGTTGTAGTTAGTGCTCTCAAGCACTTTGTCTTTGAAAGTCTGTGCACAGGACACTCAGCCCTCTTTTGCACTCAGGTGCCTCTAGCTATAGCTAGTCTTGGGTTGGTGTCGCGCTGCGGTTCTCAAGCCGCTTTTGGAAGAGTTCTTATTTAAGTAGCCATCTGTGTTTTTGCTTTCAGTTTTTCCGCCATTAGAGCGAGAGATACCTTTTGTAGCTTCCTAAGTTTGTAGTCTTTAGCCTTTTCCTCCATCTCTTGTGTTTTTTTCATCCTGCCATTGGGTCCTCTCTCTAGCCCACTGGGTTAAGCACTGGTTCCCCAAATCCGGCATCTTGGGTTCAATCCCCGAGGAAACCCTGACACTAGCATTGTATTTTGTATCTCTTCTCTACCACTGTAGAGCTACGAACAATCAAGCAAGTGCAGATCATCTTGGTCCAGGAGCTAACCTGATAAGCACAGCATAGAGGTTTTATCCATAGACATAGATATGTCTTCGGTTTTGACTACTCCATAAGCTTCATTAAACCAACATGATGGAAAGCCACATGCCTCAGTTTAGGGCCTGATTAGGCCACCAACAGCTTAATAACACTCTGACAATGCACCCATCCTTTTTGCTTTTGTAACTAAAGATAGAAGGTAAAGGTCTGGTATTTAGCAGACTGAAAGAGACACCTCCCCATTCCAAGCACAAATGCAAATGCAAGCACTCACCACTCTCTTTCACCCAGAGCATGTCTCCTCCTTGGGGCTGGATCACCAGATTGGCTGGAGCTCCTTTAGAGAACAGTTGGCGCACAGCTTCCAGGTCCCCAGTATACAGGGCATTCTGGACCACCGGGTCTTGACAAATCAGAGCCCGTGGCTGAGAAGGTCCACGACTCAATGCCATGCTTCGCTCTCTGATTTCCTTCTTTAAAAAGTAGCTGCTAGCTCCAGGAGTTGCCAGACGTCTCTGGTTCCGCTGCCTCTCCAGCAGCTCCTTATCCCGCTCCATTGAGCGTAGGGCGGTGGGGCTAAAGACGAAACTTCCCTGTGACATCTTGTGCCAGCTTTCAAGGGCAGGTCGGAGCGTATGTGTTGACAGGCCTCTTACTCTGGGAGGAGCGTTTGAGGAGTTTGAGGCTTGCTTGTTGCTAGTGTTTTCAGAAAGTCTACAGTGACCAGTGTTGCTGATTCACTTGGTGAGTGTGTTTTGCCATTCAATATGAGCCGTCCTCTGCAACATGTGCAGTGAGGCTATTTTTAAGAGTCACACGCTCACTACATTCCAATGCTGCTTTCTCATACACAGCTGTGGCCTGTTATAGTGCCCTGACTACAGACACACATTAAAAAATTAGACAAGACTTTTTTCTTTTCATTTTAAACACATGGTATTGGAAAGAGCTCTGTGTGAGTTTGTCCACATGGTTACTTTCCTCATGCATTCATACTCTACTGGGGTCCACTCTGAGAAAGAACCAGCAAAGATATTCCACCAGAATAGCACTGCAAATGAGGGTAAGGACAGGGCAGGGTTGAATTTGAATAACATGGACATCTCAGTGGTTCTTGAGCAGCTGCCGCTAATGGGCTAGTTTGTTATGTCCTGCTAAGATAAACAGTAGTTTAACCCCACAGATGGCTGGGGTTCAATCAGGGTCCTGCACCACAGGCAGCTGCAGGAGCGAACATGTAGGTCATGCTATCAAGTACAAGTGCACTCTCATGCTAACTGACTGGCTGATTAACGGTTCATTTTGAGCAGGAAATTTGGTCATGCAATTAATAATAAACTCTCAAGTGTTCATGAGTTCAGCTCAGAGTTAAGACATTTGACTGCATAAAAATCGGGTTTAAATTCTCCTGTGTACATGTTCAGCCACTGGTCCGGTGTCTAAGTGTTTACCTTAGGACAATAACTAAGAAGAGTAACAGTTGTGACGGGCAGACGTATGCTTCCAATACAGTAGTCACTTTTGGAGAAGTTATAAATGGCGGGCGGGGATACCAGTCTCTGTGGAAGATTCCTGTTCTGATAATACAGTTGGACCATGCTAAAACTTAAGTCACAGATTACAGAACCAAGGAAAGATCCAGAGGAGGTCTTCTTAGATAATCAAGTTTTGCAAGAGCTGTCAAATGACAACAACTATGTGGCTTTACTACTCAAAACAACATTGTTCAGGTGTCTGTCCTCATGTTATCCCCAGTTTCATGTGTCTACATTGAGTTTACTTGCTTTGACATTGTAAGATGTGTAGCCTAATCAAAATCTACATTTTTACACAGTGCATTACAAATGTTACCAGAGTCACTACAACAAATAGTTGACAATATTTAACCTATCTCAAGTATACTGGTGAATAAAAATGTCTTCAGTATTTTAGTGATTTATTTTGATGCATCTGTTAAAGATTTGATACACTTGAAATGTTTTTGTCCGTCTGTAACTTTAAGAACATTCATTACCCTGGGTCCTGCATTGGGTTCTTTCATGCATATGCTGTAGCTACAATCTTTATTCAGCCATAATTTCTAATATTTTATACCTCTTGGCTCCTGGGTCACAGAGATTTTTTGGAATGTGCACTGCACACACCTGTATGCAGACATGGACTACCTTTACAGGGTTTTGATGTACTCATTTTTTCAAGAGATAATAGAAAATGGCACCTGTTTCAATGTCAAAATACAATCAAAACTGCCAAGCCAACACATCCGGGAAGGATATGGAAAGAGACATCTATTCACATCGCACCATGTCTTCACAGATGAGGTTCTCTTTCGCTCCATCTTTCGTCCCGTTTCGCCCATCCACTGGCCTATCTCTTTGAACATTAGTGGACTGCAGTCACACTGCTCCCACATTAAAGACCATTAGGCCGAATGGGGAGGCACTGCTGTGTCGCTGGGCCCACGGGCGCCTGAGGAGACCGAGCTCAATTAGAGCAGCCAGGCCTTCTCTCCGGGCTTCTGACAGACACTTCAGTTGAAAGATGGCCACAAGGTTACTGGGGTTGAGGGAGGGAAATGGTCAAAACATGAACATCCATGATGCTCATTACAATTATTATTCAAAAAGATGTGCCAGAAAACCAGCTATGGTGGATGTGCCATCCACATGTTGGCAAGAATGCTTTTCAATGGTTGTAAAAAGCATAGGCGGAGGAGAAAACACTGCTATAATGCATTTTTCTCAAAGGTTATCTTAGAGTTGACTTACTCATACTGTATCTTGTAGTGGCTTGTAGTCATGAAAGGGACTTTCGGGGCTATACAATGTTGGTTGGGGGAGCGGGGGAATCTTTCAAATATTATGCTATGCGATTATGCTTCTAATGCAATTAATAAAATCAGTCACGCTATGAAATGCTACCACATACACCACTATACGTCATTATACTGTGGGAATTTGTTGCATTTTTTTCTGGTTTGTATGAAAATATTAAGAATAATGTGGGGCGCTGAAGAGGGAGATTAAAAGCTGCCACTGATGAGCCCAGACCCTATTCACAAAGTTAATGTGGGTCCAGTTAAAACAGGTAACTGGAGAGTAGATTTACTTTTGCTCCCATTGGAATGAAAAATAACACTTCATATGAGCACCACCAAGAAATTACTCCACGAGTGTCATTTTACAACTTGTATTCTGTAAGTAGACACTTTTATCCAAAGTGACTTAAAAGTTATGGGAGAGTGCTGACCTTTGTGACTCTTCATTAATAATTCATTAATAATATGCTACGTTACTGTGAATAATATCCCACCCTTCCCCCCAAGGCACACAGCTTTCAGGCAGTCTTCAGGGGCACAGGGCAACTACAAACACAAATAATGATATCTTGCTATGAGCCTTGGCAAGGAAGGTTCCTCTTAGAGGAGTTCATCAGACGCCTTCAATCAATGGCAGCAACATTACACCAAACGTGAAACAACGTCAAAGCCAGGTGATGACTGTTGATTATTGTTTGACAGAAGGATTTCTTCACCTCATACACTCAAACACGTTTCAGAGATGATGAACTGAAATATTCTGAGCACTAACATGATACACATACAGTATATACTTCACTATATGTTCACTTTTTAAATGTGAATGCATTCTGTGATCTATTTTTAGATTGGTATAGGGACAGTGACTCCACACACGCTGCCCACACATATACATATATGGAGTTTGAGAAAAAGTGCCATAAAACATCTCTTCCCGTTCATGTCATGATAGAATGAAGTCTATCTTTCCCTCTCTTCATTTCTGACTCGATTTGTCCCCCGGCGTGGTTCCACTTTGGGTAGATGTCAAGATAACTCTCCCAAACCCCTTACTGTTGGAAACATTCACTCATGGCGGTGTCAACCATACATTACAGACGGCGCTGATATGGAAATCTACGCCATTTATTTCATCTTACAGTCTGATAATAGATGCCACATTAACTGAAGGCATCTCAGAGTTTCGACTTCACAAACACACATTACTGGAGAGAGAAAGGGAATATTGTTTTTGCTGCTGGAGTACATCCCTTTTAAATGATATCCATAATGAGTTTATAATATGCATCTGGGCTACCTCCTCTCTACTTTGATGTCTTCCAAATGGCCCTGGTGTCATCAGCAAAACATGTAGGCACTTTCCTGCCTCATTGCCTCCCAAATGTATTTTAAATATCATTCCTGGTAACGCAATTATTTAAAACGCTGAACTAAACACTTACTAATGGGAAAAAAAAGACACTGACTTCGATAAATTCATTTCTCAAATGGTGGGCATTGGATTTTTTTTTCTCACCCCTTTTTAACAGAAAAGCAGGGTTGGGACATTTTGTCTATAACCAAAAAAAAAAAAAAAACACAGCACAGTAGTAAATCAGTATCCCCTCACGCTCTCCTGCTTCCCCCCAAAGAGTGCTCCATTCGCGTGGCCGTGGTTCCCCCCACAGTGTTCCACTGGCGGATCTATTTGCGTTGCCGTGGTTCCCCCCACAGTGTTCCACGGGCGGATCTATTCGCGTTGCCGTGGTTCCCCCCAACAGTGTTCCAGTGGTGGATCTATTCGCGTTGCCGTGGTTCCCCCCACAGCAGCTCCAGTGGCGGATCCATTTGCGTTGCCGTGGTTCCCCCCACAGTGCTCCAGTGGCGGATCTCAAAGGTATGGGACCACCACCGTCACCCTCCTGACTGCTTGTGATGACTGGACATTAAAACAAAAAAAATGCTAATTACCATCGACCACAGTATGAGGATGCCACTAATAGCGATTAGGCAATTAGTTCCTGCTGATTATGCGGCTCTAAATACACTCCTGACTCTTGTGGCATGCCGTAAAAAATGGCAGAAAAGTAACTTTGAACATAACCTCCCGTCTCGAGACTCATAGTGTATAACTCGACAGTAATAAAATGAAGATGATAATTAAGAGAGTGGGAGCTGTTAGCATTTGCGCTAATCGATGGATAATTGACTAATTATACAGAGCATTTTCGGCAAAAGAACCCACACGTGCTTAGTGTGATGGCAAGCACATCATGAACAGAGAGAATAATCAGTTTGAAGTGCAAATGGATTTGATCTTGTTAAAGGTGACCTATGGTGGGCTTTAGATGTTGCTTCTCTTTACACCATGTAGTTGCCAGGAGAGCCATGTATAAATAATTTATATATCAATCATTTTTAATTTCTGAAATGACTGCGATAACAATTTCGGCATAATAAATGATCATGGCATTTCTCATACGTCTAAGAGCAAAACAGCATTATTACAGTGTTAGCCCTCCGCAAAAGTTGTAGACTTCTTATGTGTCACATTGATGTGCAGATGGAGTTGCCCTTATTCATTCTACATATTGACACCTTTCAGTTTTGGCCCTCAAAGAAGCTTTTGCCTCCAATGGTGAAGTACTTCACAAATGCGACTTAGAACAATAATCCTAAAAAACTGTTGGTTGATGAAGGTAGTGCAGCATTCCTTTGTAGGCCAGATTGCTTATTTTATATTCTTAAAGCTCCTAACCCCACTACCTGTAATGCATAATATCTGCCTTTATGTCTTCCAATTGTCTTTTGCCGTGCCGCAAATAGCCCCCCCCTCTTCATTCTTTCAATTGAGAGGTCCATATTTCAACCTAATAGCTCTTGATAACTTTAACAATCGATCACAACCTCATTTCATCGTGAGCACAGTTAATACGTGCTTCCCTGCCAAGTGGAACGTTTTCTAATGATGCACTGGAGCACCAAAACAATGGCGACCCAGCCTGCGCATCAGTCACTAATGCATCCATCCATAATGTGTTTGTAACACTCTCTCCCAAAAGAAGACGACGACCAAATGACTACCTCAACCAGGAAGGGGGTGTGTGGGGGGGAGTCAGGGGGAGGAAACCGATCCAGTAGAAGGCACGAGATCAGTCGGAATGGTCATGATTATGATAATGCTTAAAACACTTGTCATTAGTGACACTGCCACACACACGCCTCGTAATACGGACACAGACAAAGTACCATTAGAGTATCTCAGGCCATCAAGAAGGAGTATGAGAGACTCAGAGGGGGTATAAGGACATAAAACAGCACATTAACAGCTACTGAGGGGCGTAATGTGTGGGGCAACAACTGTCTCTTGAAAAAAAATAAGAAGCTAAACAGTAATTGGTATTATTGCAAAACATGTGTATTTCAATCTCATTAGTGCATTTATTTAATAATCCAGAGAGATCAGCACAGACACAGTGCGGGTGAACTATGATTCCTTACTCTAAAGCTGTTTACATTTAATCTTAATCTAATCTCCATTCCCTTACATCGCTGAGACTTAAGCAGAACACTCATAGTGTCCTTTAATCAGGCACAGGGGGATCCAGGTGCACCAATTACATTATTACAGTCTCAGCCAAAACTCTCCACAGAATTGATTGACATTTAAATTCAGTTAAGCAAAGATGCATTTATAAATTGCTTGAAAAATGCACCTCCTACTTACTGTCATAAGGGACATCAATACAATTAAACTATATCATCAACGGTATCTAAAACTATAATCTCTCATCTAAACAGGAAGAAAATATGTCTTGATATGTATCATTGTAGAATATGGGCTATGCCTGTAATTATGAGGCTAATTATGACAATTATTATTATCAAAATTATGCAGATTAATTGCTTTTATTATTTATTATTTTCTAACATTCCAGTGAAAATGTAGTCAAGTCAAGGGGAAAAATCATGGAGGACTTGTTTATTGAAGCCAATCTATTACTTTATTTACTGTGAACGATTCAAACAGATTGTAAATGTTTTTGAATGAACTCCCTGTTATCATTTTTTTGTTGAGCTTAACTAGTAAATGTAACACCTCTCAGAGGCAGCTGAGATTCATTATTTCAGGGTTAAGGTTTAACATAAAAAAGTACATCAAATTAAAAAGTACAACTAGCAAGCATTTATTTATCAAATAAGCTCAAATGTCTAAGTTGTTTACTGAATGTGTTGATACCATGTACAAACAACACCTCAGACACTGATACATTGACCATTCAAGAAATCTAAAATAATAGTTTTAAAGCAAAATATTTATGTACTCTTTGATGAAAAATGTACAGGGCACACTGCACACTCGACTACAAGATAAGGTGCATAAGACTACAATTATGCATTTCTTTCACTTCATTGTGGTACTATCTATTACAATTAAAACAATGCTTAATAAATCTTTCATGTTCCATTAAGTCTACACCTGTAGGTGCCTCGGGAGGTCTTGCCAGGTTGCCTTCATCCTCTGCCAGAGGTAATAGAGCTTGCCCTCAGCAGGGGACTAACAGGGCCTTTCTTCGTCAGACATTATAGACCTATCTGTAAAGATGAGGCTTCCTGATCGCTGGCTGCTATATATATCATAGTCTGGAAACAGAAGCACAAAACCAGACTACAAGGGACACAACGTTAACAATGACATCAGTAGGAAGGTGGTGACCACTGATTACCACAGGAGAAGGGCAACTGTTTCCATGGCAGGTAAAACATAGAGAGCAGAAATGGCCGCTTCCTTCACATGAGTGTGACAGTAGTGTTTCTTCAGCAGTTCAGTATTTCAGCAGCAGCTTCTGCAAAGAAAACTATGCAAAACTCATACTGCCATCTAGTGGAGAACACTCGCTATTGAGTATGAGTACTAAGGGCCTGATTTACTAACAGGATTGCTCCCATTTCTGGCGTAAAATAGCGGTCGTAAACATAAAGCGGTATTTACTTACCTTTACTAAGGGGGCGCATTTGAGTAGAGTCGCATATTAACGCTATGAGGGTGTGTACCTGCAACCAGGTGGGATGGTTCGGAAACGTGGGTGGTAACGCGCTATTTAATGGTAGGAGTGCGCCTAATGATGAACTGCGTGGTATTTACTAAACTGCCCGGCGAGCGCACATCTCTGATTTGCAGGCTAATTCTCCGCCTCATAAAAGCACGTCTTAACCAGGAAGCGCATTTCCACTGAGTCTGAAAACGTTGATATGGCAGCAGCAAGGCAAAGACATAGACAGAGACAGCGAACAGAAATATTTTTTTCAACTCGTATAATTCATATATTCATATATATGAAATTAAACTTTCCGAACGTAATTGGAGAAATTGATTGCACCCACATGCAAACAGTCCCACCTTCAATCCACGAACACGTTTACCGAAACAGAAAGCACACATATTCAATGAATGTCCAGGTCATATGTGATGCCAACATGACCATTACTTACGTGGTAGTTGTCTGTCCATGACAGTTTTATCTTCTGGAATATTGCCATCTATCCATGATTGAGCAACGGTGATTTTGGAGAGGCCTGATTACTTGATAAATGTATTTGTTTCAGTGGGGATATATTGTAGTGAACCCATGTCCCTTGTAGAACGTATTAATCTCGATGTACACATCTATATTGTTATAATAGACAGTTTATGCATTAATGCCACCAATAGCATATTATTTATAATCGTGTTCTTTTAAACATCTCGCTGTAGGTGATGGCGGGCAAAACAACAATATAACCCATTGAATCAGGTTCAGTGATTGAGCGAACGTGAACCAATATATCTATCTCGCTATCTATTCGCTGAACCTTAGTTTTTTCTTCCTCGAATCTCCATGGTGGCAGTAACTTGCTGGCAAGTTCTCCAGTCTTTTAACGGTGCGCTAAATAATGATTGCCCAGCGCGTATCTGGCTTGATAAATATCACGGAAAATGCGGGGAATCACCGTGCGTTAATGTGCGCCTGGCAAAGGCGCAGATTAAGATGCGTTCGCAAATCAATCTTAGTAAATCAGGCTCTTTAAAGGGCGGAGTAAGCACAGTTTGCCCAGCGCAGATCTGGCTTGATAAATACCACGGAAAATGCGCAAAAACACTGTGCGTTAATATGCGAACGAAGATTAAGCAGCGCTCGCATATTAGTAAATGAGGCCCTAAGTGTCTCGAGTACTATCTGTACAGTACAGCCGGGGTAATGATCAGGATGAGTTATTCATATCTCAATATGCACTACCAGACCAATGAGGACAATGAGGTCACAAATAGTATTTGATACCATACAAAAAGTATATAAAATGCTAGGTGTGAGTACACTTGTTCTCTGACACTGCGGCCCCCTTTGTCTCTCCAGACCTTGTCCCATTCTCACGTGTGGACATTTAAAAAAATGTTTCATCCTTTGTAGCGACAGAGTCAGGGGCTGAAAGATTTGATGTTTTAGAGGCTGAAAGATGTTATGTTATAGTCATTTACCTTTATCTTCTTCATTAAAAGCTGCCGTTTCCCTCTGCTCAGATGAACGTACATTCCAATTCTCATCTTCTGTGTTTCAGTTCATTTCAATATTGAAACCAGAATCAGAACGTATTCTGATCAATGGGAGATTAACAGTTATCAGAAGAGATTTCAGAGTTTTTAAACAGATTCCATTATCATTTAATATTTAGGTCATGCGGACACTCATATTACTGATTTTACTCATATTACGTAGCCCATGTTAATCACACTAATGAATACAATGTGTATGTCTTTTGGTCTATTTTTAATAGATCAATGTCAATGTTATTATGTGGGCTGCTATGTCTGGACATTGCCAGGCAACAACTTCCAACATACCCTAAAATAATGTGTCAGAGATTAGGCAATATGAGACTTTTTTTACCAGTGCACAGTTGAGCACAACTGACACACACTGACATAGTTTCACATATGGCAAACAAAAGTTAATTTTGACTTAATTCATTTTACTACATGTACTTGTGACTCACTACACCAAAATCAGTCCCTGGTGAAATATCCTTTTCAGTGGACAGATTATGTAGCCTGCTCACCCACAAGGAAGGGGCAGCATGTCCAAATATATCAGTCAAAGAAAGGAGGTGCCAACTAATATATCAGGCAAAGAGAGGAAGTGCCAACTAATATATCAGTCAAAGAGAGGAGGTGCCAACTAATATATCAGGCAAAGAGAGGAGGTGCCAACTGATATATCAGTCAAAGAGAGGAGGTGCCAACTTATATATCAGGCAAAGAGAGGAGGTGCCAACTAATATATCAGTCAAAGAGAGGAGGTGCCAACTTATATATCAGGCAAAAAGAGGAGGTGCCAACTTATATATCAGTCAAAGAGAGGAGGTGCCAACTAATATATCAGTCAAAGAGAGGAGGTGCCAACTTATATATCAGTCAAAGAGAGGAGGTGCCAACTAATATATCAGTCAAAGAGAGGAGGTGCCAACTAATATGTCAGTCAAAGAGAGGAGGTGCCAACTAATATATCAGTCAAAGAGAGGAGGTGCCAACTAATATATCAGTCAAAGAGAGGAGGTGCCAACTAATATATCAGTCAAAGAGAGGAGGTGCCAACTAATATATCAGTCAAAGAGAGGAGGTGCCAACTAATATATCAGTCAAAGAGAGGATGTGCCAACTAATATATCAGTCAAAGAGAGGAGGTGCCAACTGATATATCATTCAAAGACAGGTGGTGCCAACTAATATTTGTGATGGCCACAACATCAAAGTTTCAGAACTTTAAGAATTCAAAATACAATGAAGAATGGTGATGAATAATTGCAGTTGGTCAGAGAATTGTTCACCATCTTCATATCTATGCCAAGCAATGTATAGTGCACGCACTAAACTGGTCAGAACAGGGTGCTTATTTCATATGGACAGATACTTCTACATCTCATCCTGATACTGGTGATGGCTCAGCACCTAGGTTTCCTTACTTCTTTTATCCTTTGGCACACTGCTTTTGGTTTGCTTTTTATTACATACTTAACTCAGTATTATGTTAAGACATCATTATGTTACCTGCTCGCTTCATTTGTTGTATTACACTTTAATTAATATGTATAAAATGACTGTACATTGTATTTAATTCTTCCCGCATAATGTTTTGTTTGCAATATGAAACCACCTTCTCCTTATCAGTCTCATGTCAGTTAATTATGAAGTTATAATTTAAGACAGAATAATGCATTATAAATAGGTGATCATTAGTGTATCTGTCAAATGTCATATTGCATCCTTGTGTAACTAAAGTTATGTAGAGATGGACATAGAGACATACATTTGCATATCTGCCCTGCCTTACTGAGACATTGGGGAGAAACATAAAGATGGTCTCAGTCATTTTAAACCTTGCAGCAATGGGGCTTTTTTTAACTAATAGGCCGTGCTCATATAATTCCCTTCGAAAATGTAGTAAAATAAATGTATCTGATTTTGGAGTTAAACTGTGTAGTTGTTTATACTGGAACAAAGTAAATAGTTTAATGTGTGTGTTTTCCTTCAGGGTGATCAGCAGGCAGAATTATGACTCAGACTCCCAAAACTCTGTCTGTTAGAGCAGCTGCACAGCAAGTGCACATGCTAGCAATGAAGTTGACTGGTACAGCTAGTAGTGTACCTTTTTGATTACTTTATCAAAACAATGTAACGTGTTACATTTGATTCATTCTTTATACTTCTGTTTCTGAGTGTTTTCAACTGAAAGTTCCAAATTTGTACAGGTCATGTTTTAACTATTTCAATTCTTTATCTGTTAATTTGCCACGCCATAATACTGAGTCTTCACTGATAACTGTATCATCATTGATATTTCTCATAATGTTGACATCACTGCTCTCTGCTCACTGTTATCATCCAGGGTACTGTTCGACGTAGCTCGCTAAGCGGTTAAGCGAGCTAGATTCCAGGCTAAAAAAAGAAAACGCCCCTTTTTTTGGTTCGGCGAAGCAACTTCTGATAATTTACCATAGTTACATATCTCTTAGCACTAACCTGCTCCAGGGCAGGCTAAAATAAGAGTACCTGGATTAAGTTTGCCACACCCCCCCCCCCCCCGGCAAAAGGAGGGATCCCACAGTTCTTGTATGAGCGCTACTGATTCAGCCGACAAGGAATAATTCATTTACAAGACCTTCTCGAGTCACTTATTGTAAACACCACAGTCGAACATTGAATGTCTTGCGCTCTTTGTGGATGGAAAACGTCTTTGATCCCAGGAAATTTGAGCACATAACCCATCTCCCTTACGGAGATATCGGCGAAAGTTGTTTTACCTACCTAAGATCTTGATTTTATAATGTCCCTTCTACAATGACGATGTTATTAACCATACGTCATCAACAAATGCAACTTACATCATTGCAAACGTCTAGTTTTGCAAACCTGTCTAGTTTTTGTGCAGTAGTGAATAAAGTACTCTGTCTACTACACCATAGCATTAGTCTGGGAAGTCCCGCCCCTCTTCTTCAGGCCAAATTGATTTTGCCTCTGAAGTGGGTCTGGCAAACTTTGGATAGCAGTTCATTTCAAGATTTCCAGGATCCTTGGAGCCAATCACAAACTGTCTTTTGGCTACCTGGCGCGCCATTGGCGGATTTAAACTAACCACGGCTAAGTAACAAAATCTACTGCACGGAGAGTTTTTAAACATTGGACATGGTGGCCGCCGAAGCACCGCAAAACTTCGATAAGGCAAGTTTTCTTTGAAAACAGAACAGAAACTTGCCCTGGAACAATTCATACAGAAAAAATATGTGTTTGCTTTATTACCGATCGTTGTATCGTTGTATAGTATCGTTGGTCTGATTGGTTAAAGGTGTGTCCAATTACGTGATTGAAGTGGACCGCTGTTGAGTAGTTTGCCAGACCAACTGAGCAAATGAAATGCAGTGAAGGGGCGGGGAATTCCAAGACAACCATAGCATATCATTTTTGTAGAAAACTAACCCTAGAAGAGAGAAAAACACACAATATATTTTCATTGCTTTAATTTACTGAATTTCTTATTAATACATTTAGTCATTTAGCAGACTCTTTTATTCAAAGCGATTTACAAGGACATGTAAAGCTATCATCAGTACGGAGGTGAGGGGGGTCAAGCCAGTGACCTGTTGCATGCAAACCATGAGCTCTACCCGTTGCACCAGTCACATATTCGACACAGGAAAAGATATCACCTCTTAGACAGCCTATAGACAGTTCCTTATATTGCTGTCGCAGCCGCGGCAGTGTTGGATTTTGACATGATTATGGTCTTGAATTCTTCATAACGCGTTCATGGTCATATCCTGCCTTAGCGGAGAAAAAAAAGTATTTTTCTTTGAGTTTAGCCTATTGTACCGCTAAAAAATCATGGTTTTGGTGATCGACCTTTCCTGCCTTTTGAAGCAGGACGTGCACGCTCAATTTAGCTGACGAGTTTAGCCTGGGACCAGTGGCGATTTTAGCCTGAAATTTCTGGTGGGGCAAATTTGTATGACGTCATGTCACGTCACAAAAATAGAGGTAGCTGATTATTATAACAGTAGACCTATGTATATAGACCAGTCAGATATACTATGGGCTGCATTTTGAGTGCCAGCAGGGAGCAGACATCCTATTTCAAATACATTTCACATGCTTTAGCGCTCAGCACGACACAAAGATGTTGCCTATAATAATAATAATATTGCATCATATTTTAAACGCACTCTTCGTTCCAAAGAATCTCAGAGCACCAACATGGTACGCACTATAATATAGCATTAAAGTAAAAAGATTAGACAGACACATAGCTTCAATAACTTGCATAATTTATTAAACAAAACTTTGTAAAAACAAAAAGTCGATCTCCTTCAGCTCCAAAAAAAAAAGTTTTGACTCACCAATGCCGATCACTTAAAAAGGAAGTCGGCGCGACGGTTCTTTGCTTGAGCAAACCTCTCTATGACTTTGTTGTTAAAATCCAGCAGTCCATTAATGAACAAGTTTTCAATAGAAAGCATGGAGAGGGCGTTCAGTCTCTTCTGTCCCATCGTGTTCCTTGTGAAAGTCTTAGTCTGAAAGTCTTTTAATCCTTTTCAATAATCAACGTTATTCATTGTATTAAAAAACTCTTTCAAAGTTGTTGAAATCTAGCGATAGCTAACTTACCTGTAACTGGAATTGATCTCACACTCACTGTATGTTTTTTCCCCCTCAGTCTCGGGGTACAGTTCTTGCGTGTTTCGCATTATTCCAGTCTATATTACGTAGAATATGTAGATTACGCAGTTTACGTCTAGGGGCAAATTTGAAATTGCCCCACGTCTCAATGTTAACTTTGGCCTGTGTGGTTCGCGCTCATAAGGTGTTTCTATGGTAACGGTGGGGCAGTGTGGGTCTTTGGCCTCCCGGAAAACGGAAACGTTGCACAAAGCAAGCACCATATAGACATATAAACGTTCATTCATGTCTATGGCAAGCACACAGGCAGAAGAACACACAAATCAAATTACTCCAAAACAAGACTATAATGCTTGTGAATCAAGTTTATTCACACAAATATTTACGCTACTTTGCATATAAAAAAAAAAAAATATATATATATATATATATATATATATATATATACATATATATATATATATATATATATATATATATATATAGTTTGCCATGACGTAGGAATGGATTGAGATAAAAAAATAAAAAAAATAAAAAAAATACGTAAATACAACGAGGCCCCCTGGTGGCCGAGGCCCTGGGCAACTGTCCGCCTTGCCCATTGGCACGCACCGCCCCTGTCTGGAACACAGTACACTCTGACCATCAGCAGAGTTCTGTGACTCCTGTGAGAGCCTTTTCACAAACACTCACCCTCTGCTGATTGGTCAGCAGAAGGGTGGGATCCAGAGGGGTTTAATTCTGTCCAGGGTATCTTATTCCCCAAATTCCCCACCATTTACAGTAAATGTGTTTTTCCTGTGGTCTCAGCCCTGTCTCACATCTCCAGCATCTGTCCTGTGTGCTTGGTGTTCCAGGGCTCATGTCTAGTGCTGAACCCCACTGAATGGTTTGGCCCCATCCCCTCCCCATGAGGGTGACAACCAACAAACCCAAGTTAGATGGTTCTCATGAGAATCACTGAAGATGGAAAGTTGGCTCTTATACACATGTAGAGGGCCTGTAGAGGGCGCTCTTAGTTAGAAATCAGAGGCTCTTTTCCTTCACTTCTACTAAACATAGTGTTTTTTTTTTATCAGTTTGAGAGTTTATGTGCAGTGACTCAGGACATATAAAACACTCTGGTGGATTTAATGTGAGGGGAATTAACAAACATTATGAAGTAAGTGCAGAATGAAATATTCTAAATGTATTGAATGATCATGTTGTATGAAATACACAAGGCAGGCTAAAAATTTGTTTAGGAGTATCTTCAATGGGATAACTTTGTTCACATTTGTATTAACAAGGATGAACTGTAGAATGTTTTCTGTTTTTAAACGAAAGGAAGCTATGCAAATGTGGGGTACTCTACAAGCCAAAATGAAACTATCCAAGTTGAATTATTAAAAAAAAAAAAATGAGGAGTGTTTCTTTCTCTACAAGATGAAGGGAGAACACATGATATTACTGTAATCATTTAAAATCAAGAGTGTTTCTATATCTGCAAGATGAAGGGAGAACACAATACCGTAATGATTTTAAAATCAGGAGTGTTTCTATATCTGAAGACAGTTGAAAAGCTTTTTCATGTTCATGTGCATAGAAGGTAGGATTTGTGCAGCTCTCCACTGCCTGAATGTAATAATGTTTCATTATCCAGCTACAAATATAGACACCATGCTGCTGTATAAAAGATAGTTTGTTAAGGACATAAAAATGTCCACAACTGATCTCATGTATGTATACTACATAATGAGGGGGGAGAATTGAAGACAAAGAAAGACGACTAACCAATCAACACTTATGAATTCCCTCAATATTAAGGCTATAGTTGTATCAGGGTTTTCTCCGGATATCAGATCAGACTATTGTAGAGGAGGTGAAGGTTAAGATTGTGTATGACTGGTATTCATCTTACTTGTGGATATGAGGGGGAAAGAGGGTGGATCTGCTAGATGTTTCTAAATGACTGACTGGATGGACACTGGACACCTGTCAGTAAAATAGAGGAAGTGAGAGATCTATTTTAACATGCTGTACTGGTGAGATTGAGATCATTTGCACATCCTCTGAAAGAGCTGCTACCATGAGCTGAGTTCAGTCATCTGTAGCAGCTCTGCACCTGTTCTCAGATCAGTCTCCTGAGGGCTCTGATTCTCTCCTGCTGAGGGAGGTTTTCGTACGGCGCTCTAACACTGTGTGAATGGAAATGCAGCACACTGCTGACAGTAATAATCTGCAGCATCTTCAGGCTGGACTCTACTGATGGTCAGAGTGTACTGTGTACCAGACCCACTCCCACCGAAACTATCTGGAACACCAGCGTGACGAGCTGATGCACTGTAGATCAGGAGTTTAGGAGCTTCTGCAGGTTTCTGGGAATACCAGCTGAGAGCACCGCCAACACTCTGATTGGCTGTGCAGCTGAAAGAGACAGTTTCTCCAGTTTCTCCAAGCTAAGTCAGAATTATATCAGCTGATGACGCTGTCGAGAAGAAAGAGGAATATTAGAACTGACACATTTGAAAGAATTAGATGTAATATTAGCAGTAACATGTGAGATGCAACAGTCTCTCACCTTGTGGTATGAGTCCCATAGCTAGTAGGATTACAGTCAGAGAAATCATCTTTAAGGTTCTTCTCAGTGGCAGTAAAGCACTGAAGCCCTCTGATCCACACAGGGACTCTTAAAGTAGATGGAGCTGTAAGGTGTGTGTCGCTATGCAAAACTCTCTCTCACACACACACACACACAAACACATGCACAAACACACGCACACAATTACTTCACTTCTACTAAACTTAGTGGTTTTCATGTTTATGTGCAGCGACTCAGTACATCTTAAGAGAGAGGGGAATTAACAAATAATTTGAAGTAAGTACAGAATTACATATTCTAAATGTATTGAATGATCATGTTTTAAAGCTTTAATCACACCATCAGGGATTGTTTTGAACTGGGGAATGGAGTTGTATGAAATACACAAGGCAGGATAAAAATATAAACCTTTGTTTATGAGTATCTTCAATGGGATTGTTGTAGAATTATTTTACAAAAACGAATACGAAAGGAAGCTATGCAAATGTATGGGGGTACTTTGCACACCAAAATAAGCTATCAAAGTTGAAAAAATAAAACATGTTGTTTTGAAAAATATTAAACATGTTCAAATGAGTGAAAAGTATTTTGAAAAAGACTGTCTTTTATCGAAAAGAAAAATTAGGTACTTGAGACTGCTGGAGTTTTGTGCAGGAGGTTTTTGTACGGCCGCTTAATGAGTCTGTATCATTGTGGTTGACTTTTGGTGGAGGAACCAGACTGTCTGTTGGAAGTAAGTAATAATTTGATAAATCTTTCACTGCAGAGAAACATCATATTGTACAATATTCAGTTAAATGACAGCATGAAATATTTTTTTTTAATTTTAACAGCTGATTTAACTTCTTGACAGTTTTAAATATCTTATAATAGCCTAATGTCTCCCCACAAATGACAATAAGGCTTTGATCAAACAGAATAGTTTTTGACATGCTAGCTGAAATGGAAAGTGGAAAAGTTTTTAATATTTACTATGTACGCATGATTTACCAACTCATTCAGCAGCGTTAAATTTGTGTCTTTTCTCAATTACTTTTAGACTTTAAGTTCAAGTGTATTATAGTGTTGCATATTACACAGGCATAGAACATGCCATTTGAACTTCACTCATCTGTCGTGTTTCAGTTATTAACAGTTTTGAAAACGCACCCACGCACGCACACACTCAGACACACACACACACTTACTTCACTTCTACAAAACGTAGTGGTTTTCATCAGTATGAGAGTTTATGTGTAGGGACTCTGTACATCTAAAGCACTCTGGTGGATTTAATGTGAGAGGAATTAACAAATGTTTGAAGTAAGTGCAGAATGAAATATTCTAAATGTATTGAATGATCATGTTTTAAAGCTTTACTCACACCATCAGGGCCTGTTTTAAACTGGGGCATGACGTTGTATGAAATATACAAGGCAGGCTAAAGGGGTACTTTACTAACCAAAATTAAACTCTCCAATTAAAATACATTTAAATAAAAACATGTTGTTTTGAAAAATATTAAACATGTTCTAATGAGTAAAAAGTATTTTGAAAATAATATCGAAAAGAAAAATGAGATCCAAAAATGAGAAGCATGTCTGGGTACTTGAGACTGCTGGAGTTTGTGCAAGAAGTTTTTGTACGGCCGCTTAATGAGTTTGTATTATTGTGGTACACTTTTGGTGGAGGAACCAGACTGTCTGTTGGAAGTGAGTAACAATTTGATACATTCGTCACTGCAGGGAAACATCATAGTGTATATTCAGTGAAATGACAGCATGCAGTATTTCTGTACATTTTAACTGTTGATTGAACTGCTTGACATAGTTTTAAATATCTCGTAATAGCCTAATGTATCACCACAAATTACTAAGGCTTTGATCAAACGGAATAGTTTTTAATATGTACTACGTACTGTAACATATTTAATCTGTGTGGTTATCTTAGCTTAGGCTGCCTAGCATGATTTAAAGTGTTATTATGGAGGAATTGCTAATCGCTAATGAGATAATAACGGCTGAACCTTGCAAACCCTCTTTAAATTTGCTTACTTTGACACTATGACAAACTAGTGAGTCAAAAGCAATACGGCAAATAAGCTACTTACTAGTTCGGGAGACAATAGTAACAGGGCAGCTTCAGGCAAACCTACAGAATGCAGTTATATTCCTACGGACCCTGGTATAGCAATGGCACAGAGGGGATTCTCCATATTAAACATCATTGTAGCCCCCCAATTGTTTTTAAACTTTTATCTTAATGTAAAACTGCTAATCCTAACCCAAACCCTGAAGTACAAAACCTACATAATATCACTTTAACAACTAATTCAGCAGCGTTATATTTGTGTGTTTTCTCAATTACTTTTAGACTTTTAGTTCCAGTGTGTTGCATATTACACAGGCATAGAGCATGTAATTTGAACTTCACCCATATGTCTTGTTTCAGATATTAACAGTTTTGATATAGTTTTCAGTTCAGGGGCCTTATTTTCTAATATTGATATAATTTTGATTACACCGTTATTGCTAGAAAAGCAAAGATATATATTTTAGAACTTGAGTACATTAAAGGGTCTTTATATTCATGAAGAATATATCTAGTGGTTGTCTGATTCTGCTGGTCTGAAGAACTGAAAAAATATCTGATGTTACAGTCATTTACATTTCTAATTTCCATATCACCATAAATAATGCAATCTGCAAATGTTGTGGATATTTTAAATGTCAATATCTGCAATATGAAATACATATATAGAGATGAAATAAATGGCTTTTTTTTTGCAGTGGCCACTTCAATAAACCATTAGGCACATTTTACTTTGCAGAACCGTTTTGTCACTAGCCTTTGTAATGAGATGACATACAGCCGTGGAAAAAATTAAGAGACCACTTCAAAATTACCAGTTTCTCTGGTTTTACTATTTATTGGTATGTGTTAAAGTAAAATGTACATTTTAGTTTTATTCTATAACCTACTGGCAACATTCCTACCAAATTTCAAATAAAAATATTGTCATTTAGATCATTTATTTGCAGAAAAATGACAATTGGTCAAAATAGCAAAAAAGATGCAGTGTCTTCAGATCTCGAATAATGCAAAGAAAACAAGCTCATATTAATTTTTAAACTACACAATACTAATGCTTTAACTTAGGAAGAGTTCAGAAATCAATATTTGGTGGAATAACCTTCATGTGCCTAACAACTTTCATGTGTCTTGGCATGCTCTCCACCAGTCTTTCACATTGCCGTTGGGTGACTTTATGCTACTCCTGGCGCAAGAATTCAAGCAGCTCGGCTTCTTTTCATGGCTTGTGACCATCCATCTCCTCTTGATCACATTTCAGAGTTTTTTTTATGGGATTCAGGTCTCGAAATTGGGCTGGCCATGACAGGGTCCTGATCTGGTGATACTCCATCCACACCTTTACTGGCCTGGCTGTGTGGCATGGAGCATTGCCCTGCTGGAAAAAACACTTATCAGAGTTGGGGAACATTGTCAGAGCAAAAGGAAGCAAGTTTTTCTTCCGGGACAACGTTGTACTTTGCCTGGCTGAGGTTTGTAAAAGACCATAAGGATTGAACCAAAGCCGACTGGAGGGTCTCCTAGTTCGTCTTCTCTGATGAGTCCAATTTCACAGTAGGTGTAAGACTGTGGCTTGTAGGCCTCTCCAGGTCTCCGTCTAACCATCAGACGACCATGTGTTGGGCAAAGCTGAAAATTGGACTCATCAGAGAAGCAACAGTCTGTAATGAGGGAGAAAGCATATGAGGGGAATTGATATGTCCAGGGCTGGGTGCAAAAGTTCAGAGTTCAGAGTTTGGGTAGTCCATGTCTTTGTCTCTGTATGGGAACTATTCATAGCATTCTGAAGCACCCACAATCATCAAAATGAAGCCCACAGCACATACAAACAGGTGGTCACAAAATAAACAAAATAAAGCCCATGGCCCATACAACATGCTCTCACCATGTAATGCAATAAAGCCTCCGGCTCATACAAAACAAAGTAACGTCAATGTAACAAAACATTTCATGAAAACACAACCCAATAAAGCCCACGTCTCATACAAACATTTCAATAGAATGTCGGGCAATAAAGACACGCTAGGATCAATACCTCAACAACAACCAGTTATTTATGAAATCCACGTTATTGCGTGAGCACCATTCTGCTAGCCAGTTATTAAGTGCCGATAGTCTACTGTACATTTCGTCGCCGCGGTTAATAGGCATAGCCTATGCCTAGGGCCAGAACACACTACAGAGTCTGCCATTTGTGTTGCGGTAGTGAATAACGATTTAAAATTTAGCTTGGTGGTTTCCGATTGCCGTAGGTGGACATCGTTTACGCCTGTGTGAATAATTATTTTAGAGAATCTCCGATCAGTGATTCGTTTTAAGTGGGATTCGATGTCATTTGCTCTAGCTCCCGATATACAGTTCACTGTTTGTGACGGGGTTGCGAGTTGAATATGCCTCAGGGTGGAGTCACCAATAACGAGAACTTTATCATCAGTATCGGTGGTATTAATGGGAGAGAAACGGTTTGAAGTTGGGATGGGATTGGGATACGAGTGTGATACAGGCTTTGAGTGTCTTCTAAGACTTCCTTGTTTTACAGTCACCCATTTATTGTGGGGTTTGGGTTGCGGTGTTATCACAGGTGAGCTAGAAGGCAGAGTAGCGTCGGTGAGTGTTAGATCTGCATGCTGAATTTCGCTAGTTTGGGTTAACGAAGTTATAAAGTCTATGCTGAGGAGACGCGACTCAAGTAGAGATATTCTCTCTTCAAAGCTTGCCAGTAGCCTACACTTAGTGCACGTATTGTGGCCATTGAAAGCTGTTAGAGAGTCGCTAAACATATTACACGTCGGGCAACGGACAGGGGTCGAATAAGACGCCATGGCCAGCTAAGCGTTAGCTGAGAGCGACAGGAAATAGGGGGGGGAGAGAGAGAATTCCCAGATTCGATGTAATGTGAAAAAAGTAGTGATAGTGAGCGCAGTCACTGGGATACTTAAGTACAAAGCAGATAAGCAGCGTTCCGGGGCTAGACAGCGCGACTCAGTAGCAAGCCTATTAGCAGGAAGTAGCGTCCGGAGCTTCTGAGAATAGGGTCCGTGGAAAAAAAAAAAGCTAAGTAGCCTACCTCCCTGCCTACTGTGTAGCCTATGATTTCAGGCTAGCCGTCCGTTAACGACTAACATGTGCTCACCTATTTGGGAACGCTGCCTGGTGCTCCCTGAGTCCTTGGCTATCCACTCACTCTCCTCACACACATTGTTGCCCTACACAGCAGTATCACCCGAACTAGGAGTTGAAAGTAGCTATTTGTATCAATATTTGAGAGAAATTTACAAACCTTTTCACTCAGTTATTAAGGTCACTTGGGGTCCTCGAGATGATGCAATATCCTGTTTACTGTACACTTTTCACTTTAGAATAAACGTGACATTTTTGATGCCAAAACATAGAAATATATATAATAATTTACTGAAAATGTATTAAAAATAAATAGGTTTTACAGAATAAAGTGCTACATGTCATAAATGTCTTTATTTAGAAAGAAGATGACGCACTCAGACACAAAAATATGCTTGTCATGTCATTAACCCATTTACACATCCTGTTCTCTGTGGGTCTCTGATGACCTGACCACTGTATATATATCACACAACCTATTAAACGCTGATTATATAACATTACACAATGACTGGCTTCTGTTTTAATGTTCAATATCCATAGTATTCCAATATTCGCATTTATAATACTAATAATAATTAGAATGCATTTCCAATGTTTAATTTATGTAGAGTCTGTGTAAAAAGTGGAAGAGGGGCTCAGGGACACCTTCAAAAGAGAGAGAGAAAAGGAAAAGGTCCTCTGCGGCTCAAGGCTGTGTACAGGGCGCCCTTAGAGGTATTTTTGTCTATCAGGAGTTCCCTGGACTGTCCTTCCTCCAGGACCCCCTAGGAGCAGTGGCGCCCGGGGAGTCAAGTGATCCGTCTTGGTCAGGGACGGATTTCAGTTCTTCTGCATGTTTTTCTGTTGGGGTTCTTAGTGGAGGAAACCCCTTGTGAACACAGGGAGAGCATGCAAACCCCACACAGAAAGGCCCGGGAGATACACCTGAGCACTGGAGGCCTGGGGAGAAACTACCCCCCAGGACCAACAGCGCCCCATGCGGGAATCGAACCCATGACCTTCTTGCTGTGAGGCGGCAGTGCAAGCACCTGAGCCACCGTGACACCGTCACAAGCCTCATTCCTGCCTTGAAAAGGTTGCCACAATCTAAGAGGGCAGAACTTCAGTTACTTTTACCCATGAATAAAGCTGCAGCCTCAAACTAATGTTGCCTGAAAGTTTTTACCAAAACACTGACAAAGGAGAGAGGTGAAGGGATGACACCGGGGTCATCTCCAGTGAGATGACACAAAGGAGCGTGGGAAAAGAGGAACTTAGATAGTGGTAGGAAACTGAAGAGAGAAATTAGGAAGTTGATGTAAACTGACCAGAGAACTCTCTTGTGTATGTCCCCTATCACAACTTTGTCTGAATTTGCCAGCTTATGTAATCTCTTGTATCTCTGCAAGCTGATGTAAGTGTTTCACCTTTATATTTCTCTTTCCCTCTCTATCTATCTCTGTGTGTGTGTTGTGGCTACCCCAGTGCAAGGATTGAAAGGTTGACATTACAAGTATAACCACAATTGATTGAATGCAGATTTCTCCCTGGACTTAATACATCAATGGGTTATCAGTAATGTCTTAATGACGGAGAGAAGGTGAGGGCGCAGTGCAGTGGTGATACATATTATGTTGGGGATGTACTTGGTTAAAAATGTCACAAGGTCAAATGAATGTGAATGGCTCCATAAAAGATATTTAACTTGTGCTATCACTATCAACCATGATTAAAGTGAGCATTTATTAGGTGATCTAAAAATATTTAATTCAGCAGTTCCCCTAATTATAAATTTCTTTGGGATTTCAGGTTTCCATCCTAGCAGAGAAATTGGAAGTACTAAGCATATTTTGAATAATTGAGAAGCCAAAAAGTCAATTAGATGTCAATTGAGGACTTTACACAAGGTCTTCTTGAGACAGAAGGTCACACTCACTGATCCAAAAGAAGCAGTGCCCCCCCCCCCCCCCCCCCCATCACTACGGTGATAGCAGTGGTTACCCCTATCACCACGGTGCAACGATTGAGACAGCGAATTTGATTTAATGAATCAGTTAAACTTGTATTAAAAAAATCAGCTGTAACAACTTTTATAAAGATGTGTTTGTGTGTGTGTGTGTGTGTGTGTGTGTGTGTTGTAACAGCTTTTCTTTCCCACTGTTTCTACATTTGAATCATTTTCATTTTCATGTCATTAGTTAAATTGTATTAGTTCATAATTGATTGGCATGTCCTATCTTATCAGCTAACGGCTCTACGGTTCTCTATTCAGTGTTCCCAAAAAGAGAAATACACTACTTCCTTAATGTCTTTATAATACACATTAACAGATATTTATTAGATGGTCATCCAGGGGAAGGGAAAAAACGGGGAAAAAACAAGCAAAAACCGGGAGAACGCTCAGAAGATAATTTGTGAACTGAAGAAGCAAACCACAGGATATATATTCTTAATGTGACAGGTGGGAGGGGTTGCCCTTAGCAGTAGTAGACATCTGATTGTGCCTGGCTCAAGTGACTCGAAGTTACACGGTAGCTCACAGTGCCCCGCAGGAAGGAACACGGCTGTGGTTTGTCTCTGTCGGGGGTGGTAAACGAGAACAATAAGCACATTATGGACCTACCTGTTTGTTGGAGTATAACGACAGTAGGATTTTGGAGAAGTGTTGTTTCCAACAGGCAAGCAGGGCCCTATTCCTCCTACGTGGTTCAGCTAAGTAGATCAAATGTCCTATTAGCCAGCTTAAATTAACGCGATGATTGAAGAGAGGCTATCTCGGTTCCTCCAAGGCCGATCCGCACTCAAACAATGTCGTTAATTCGAACCAGACTTCAGTTATCAGGGTAATTGTGCGTGCCCGTCCTACTTCAAAAGGGGAAAGCGTTGATCACCAAAACCATTTTTTTTTTAAAGGTACAATGGCTTCTAATTGGAATTGGAAAAGCAGCTTTTAACACCTTGCATAAGCTCTGGAAAGCTGGAGCCATTAAAATGTCAAGCAAGAAACGCATCCTCAACACCAACGTTAAAAGTGTCTTGCTGTAAGGCCATGCTAGCAAAAGTGCAAGCATTTATAAACAAGTGCTTGAGAAGAATACTGGGCAAGGGCGTAACCATGGTATAGACATTGGGGGGGTCCAAATTAATGATTTTTTTTTTCGTGCATTGCCTACAATTTTATATTTATATATGAAAATTCGCACATTTAGAACATAGTTTCGAGGACTACATTGACCATTTGAATTCACACCAAAAGGAATGGTGTAATTTCTCCGAGATATTATGTTCTAAATGTGCGAAGAGTAAGCCTAGATTAAAAATGTTGTAAGGCTATCTAGTCTCACATTCAAATTTCACACCTGATCACCCGCATGTCCAGAGCATGTCCCTGTCTGGCCACTGCTTTCAGCATGCCTGTCTTGTTACCACTTGTCAAAGAATGCGTGGTAACACCCTTGATACTGGGGATATGGTGGCCGGAAAAAACATCAGGATCTTTGGAGGTTGAAAGAGCCGGAACCAGTAAAGAAGCTGATTTGCAGATGGTAGCCGACATGGATTGGGCACACACTGCGAAAGGGAAGTGGCAACATCTTGAAGCAGGCATGGGAATGGAATCATGCGGGTAAGAGGATGCGTGGAAAACCCAGGCACACATGGAGGAATGGAGTCGGGGTTGAGGTCTGAGGGACACAGCTGAAGGACTTTGGAAAAGCTGGTTCAAATTCGAGTCCGGTCGAAACGTGTTATTGCTGGCCTATGCATCACTATGGAGTGAAGGCGAAGAACACTGTACTCCTAGCTAACTCAGTGAGGTAACCTGTATACTGTGGCTGGCTTTTGGCATTTAATGAATTGTATCTGTTGTGTCTTGGTGAGTTTCACTTTCGTTTCTTTCATTTCTTTGGGTCAGCCGTAGCTGGGGCTAGAGGGGAGTCCTAATCCCCTCACCGCTTGTGTGTGCTGTGTGACACCCGCCACTAGGGGCAGTAGTGAGTAGTTTCTGCTTTGGGATGTAGTGCCTAGATTCCGTTGGCTCCTGTTGGTGTGTAGTTGATAGCAATTGTGACTTGCCGTTGATTTGGTGTGTAGTGACGTAGCATCAAGATTGACTTTATCTGCGGCTGGTCTATACTCACTCTCGCCCTCAATGTCTGTCCTGAAGGGGGCTGTACTTTTCCTTTATCATTGGATTATCAGTGAAAAGCCTATAGTCACTATCAGTTACAGACATCTGTATTATTCATTTAATAAATAATTACACTATTGGGAAGTCATTACATTAATGGGTTAGCCTTATTTTAAATTACAATACAACAATGTACTCAAGCTCCTGCATAATAGCATAATGCCACTTTGTGAATGCTGTCTTACAAGTAAATCATTATTTTTCAAATGGACTGGGATTTATATGAGATGATCTAGGTACCAGTCTGAGAGTGGGAAGAAAAAAGCGAAATAAACACATCCTTAGGCGGCTGGTTGAAAAAGTAAAGCGGCTTAAGGCTCAAACGTTTAAAACAAAATATTTAAATGTTCTGCTCAAGCTGTCTTCCTGATAACAGGGAATTGAATCAGATCGGTTAAGACACTTTATTAGATTATTGGGAGTTTGTTATTCTATAGGGTTGATTTTATTTTTGATAGACTTAAATGGCCATAAATAATTACATTAGTATAGTATCTGGAAATTATGACATTATTGGGTTCTACATATGTCATGTTAAAGACACTATTAAAATAAAATAAAAAATTGAATTGAACAGAGTTAAATTGAAGATAGTGAGATGTAGTGACTTAATTTTTGTTTGTTTGGTGATGTTTTCCAGATGATTCACTGTGTCAGTTAGACCTGAGGATTGTGCTTCTTGGGGCCAGGAGTGCTGGGAAAAGTTCATCAGGAAACACTCTCCTGGGCCAGCGGGCGTTTGGCACGGGACAGAGAACAGCCCTATGTGTGAAGAGGCAGGGGACAGTTGCAGGTAGGCAGGTCACTGTGATCGACACTCCAGGCTGGCCAGGCGAAATCACCTTGGAGGATTCTCTAGAACAGACAAAAAGAGAGATTCAGTTCAGTGCATCTCTCTGCCGTCCAGGACCCCACTGTTTCCTGCTGGCTATTCCGGCACACATGACTTTTACAGACGCGCACAGAGCAGTTTGGCAACACCTGGAGCTTCTGGGCGCAAGTGTGTGGAGTCACACTATGGTGCTGTTCACCAGTGGGGATTGTCTATGGGGCACCGCCATGGAGCAGTACATTGAGAGTTCCAGACCAGCCCTTCAAGGGATCCTTGAGAGATGTGGGAACAGATGTCACATTCTCAACAATACGAGAAATGATTATGGCTGTCAGGTTTCAGAACTGTTAGAGAATATCAATGATATGGTGGCGTCAAACAACGGTTGCTATTATGAAATGGACAGAGAGAGATTACGGGATGTAGAGGAGAGGAGGGAGGAAGTGGATAGGAGGGCAGGGGTACGACAGATCAGGGGATGTAAACAGCAGTTTACTCTAAAGTACGTAATTGGTGAGTAACTTTTTGCTCTGCCTTCTTTCAGAACTTTAAACACCATGTTGAACTACTACACATTTAATATGATTTAGTATAATTGTATAATTAGCGATACACTATGCATTTCACTGTACTCCCATTGTATATGTTTTACAATTCAGGTGAAGTTCAACATCTCTCCGAGCTGAGGAGTGTACTTTTGGGGTACGAGAAGGCTTGGAAGAGTTCCTCAGGAAACACGATCCTGGAGAAGGAGGAGTTTGATATTAGACGGAGAACAGCCCTGTGTGTGAAGAGGCAGGGCACAGTAGCAGAGAGGCAGGTCACTGTGGTCGACACTCCTGGTTGGAGAAACTGGGACACCCTGGAGGTATCTCCTGAACTGACTAAACGTGAGATTTTGTACAGTGTGTCTCTGTGCTGGCCTGGTCCCCATTATTTTCTGCTAGCTGTTCGTCTGGATGAGTCTTTCACAGAAAAATCCAGAAGATCAGTCCAGCAGCACCTGGAACATCTCAGTGAGAGTGTCTGGAATCATACTATAGTGCTGTTCAGCCGTGGGGAGTATTTGGGAGACACAACCATTGAACAGCACATTGAGAGTGAAGGCAAGAGTCTCCAATGGCTTGTTGAGATGTGTGGAAACAGATATCATGTTTTCAATTGCAAAAACAGTGTTGTTGATACACAGGACATAATGTTTGTGGAGAGGATAGAGAACATGTTGGCGGCAAACAGTGGCTGCCATTATGAGATGGACAGAGAGAGAGTACGAGAGATTGAGAAGAGGAGAAGAGAGCAGGAACAGAAAGCAAACGAGAGGATGATGAAGGTTCAGAAACAGAGAGAGACAGTCCGTACACAGATGGGTGAGTTCAAACATATGACACGAGTGCTGATGAACAAGTTCAGCCAGGACAGTAAATATATAGTTTTCGACATAGAATTATTACAGTTTTTCTCAATCGCTTTGGCGAATTTTTCCATTCACTGTTTACTTTTTCAAAACAGCTCACACACAGCCCTTAACTGAAGCTGAAATGACCAAAACACTATATGATGGTTGCAGAATGACACTACCTTCTCAAAAACTTATCACACACCCATCAAATCCAAACAATTCCTTCAAAACCTACAATTTGTGCTCAATTGAAAATGTATGTTTTCTCATTTATTTAACAATGGATAGCAAAACTCAAAATACAGCTTTCAATATCAACCTATGAAAGCATCACTTCAACTTTTGTGCAACACCCTCCCAGTATTGACTATTTTACCACTGACAACGTACTACAATTTGGGTTTTGTACTGAGCACTCTTGCTGAAGGAATACTGTCAGAAAGTATTCGAAACCTGAACATTTGTATACAGTAACATTTTGTATTTCTGTTTTTGTATTGCTAAACACTATATCATGATGATATACTGTATATGATTACGTAACATTTGTTCTACTGGTTTTTACAGTATTGCAGTCCTTTTTCCACAATACATGTATATTCTGTACGTCAAAATGAAGTCAACTCTGTTCTGCAGTGAACAATCTCCCCCTGCCACCAGTTTGGGCTAGTGTGTTGATTCTGTAAAAATAGTGCAAAAGGCTGTAAATACTGTACATTTACGTAAAGTAATCAGAATTCAACCGTATATGTTGTAAAAAAAACTTCAGTAAAACTACAGTATACATTGTATTGTGACAACATACTTTACAAAAGTATAGAAATTGTTGTTGCCAAGAGTGCAAATACAGTGAAACACAATACATTATATTGACTGTGAAGGCCAGCAAAGTGTCATTGTCATTGCTGAACGTACAAACAATTGATGCCACAGTATGACAGTTCAGGTTTGAAAGAACCCTTTGGCCAGCCTCTCTCATGGTGGTCATGATTCACTATAGATCAATGACTCTTGCCCTAATTTCATTTGAGCATCTTACACGAATGCCACATCCCCTGACAGGGGCCCCTCTACCTCTACCACAACCTCTTCCTTGTCCTCATCCTGGTGGCCTATTCGATACATGCTTACTGTAGTATCAACTTCGATCTATTGACCCTTTTTTAGAGGTTGAGAACTGCTTGATTAGTTTTGCACAGAGTGTTCACACAGGTGCTGACGATATTTAGAATATAGAGAGCAGTGCCAGTAGGCTGCTACTAAGTGTCTGCAATGTGTTGACATGGTTATTCAATTAGGTTTTGTGTCTTTCTCTGAGAAGTGTGTAAACTGTTTTGAAAAGTGTGTTAAAACTCAAAGAAATTTGTGTGAAAGCAATGATAAATGGTTAACCCATTCGCCAGAGAAGACTCTTGCTGTGCAAAGAAGATGTGAGCATTAGATGAAGTTGACCCATGATTCGCTAAATGCCTGAAAACGATTGGGAAAAACTGTAATTTGGTAGATGCAATTTACAAACTAATCGTCAGTAGGCTATGCAGAAGCCATTGTCCATAGCTACAAGAATAATCTTGAAGCCTTTCAGATCAACCTGACGGTAGTTTACTGAAGGTATGAAGTGAGGGGGAAGAGTCTTTTTCCTAGATGAAAGTGAATACAAATTAATTAAAGATATGGCGATTCAAAAAAAATCTTGCTCTCTGGACCTCCCCTATCAGAAGAAATAGGGAAAGGTCTCCGGTATGTGTAGACACCCTAATTTGGGAATGATGGCTGCATCCATTTACAGTTAAACGATCTGCATACCAGTGACAAAAAATGAAGAGGAAATGACTACATAACAAATATGATTTTTTTTTTCTATAGGAGACACACTTCACCAATCAGAGCTAAGGATTGTACTTCTGGGTGCTAAGTACGCTGGGAAGAGTTCATCAGGAAACAACATCCTCAGCAAGCAGGAGTTTGGCACTATAGGGGAAACGGTTATGTGTGTGAAGAGACACGGGACAGTAGCAGGGAGGCAGATCACTGTGGTAGACACTCCAGGCTGGTGGGCTGATCACACCCTGGGGCAGTCTGATAAACTGACTAAACACCAGATCCTTTTAAGTGTGTCTCTCTGTCCTCCGGAGCCCCATGCTGTTTTACTGGCCATACGGTTGACCACAGCCTTCACAGAAGTGCACAGGAGAGCTGTCGAGCAGCACTTGGAGCAGATCGACGCACTCCTCTGGGACAAAACCATAGTGCTCTTCACATACGGGGGCTACCTTGGAGAAGCCACCATTGAGCAGTACATTGAGAGTGAAGGGGAAGCCTTACAGTGGTTAGTTGAGAAATGTGGGAACAGATATCATGTTCTCAACAATGACAAAAGAGGTGCTCAGCTGATCGAGCTTCTAAATAAGGTGGAAGAGACCTCAGCAGGACACAGCAGTTGTCATTATAGAATAGAGAAAGACAGAATACAGGGTGAGAAAGAGAGGAAGAGCTCATTCTGAAGAATAGGCGTAAAAAGACCAAGACAAAAATGTCAGTCACAGGGAAGAAATAATTTCAAAGTGGTCCCCAAAGTCAGGAGCCGATAATGGAGGAAGGAGATGACACTGGAAGGATGCAGCTGTTCAAAGGAGAGATGGAGGGCGCTGACTCGGCAGAGAGATGTCTATCGCTTGCAGAGAGTGAGTACAGCTATGAAAACCATAGCAACCAGGGTTGAACAGCATAAATATCGCAGTATCGCATGATGTAGCAGTACACAGCTCAAAGGTATCACTGAAAATAGCAAATCCCACTTTTCTCCCAAAAAATATATGCTATGTGAAATATTATTCAGCATATATGAAGAAAGCTAAATAATGTATTGCTCAGCCTTTATGGTATGGTTAATAGCAGATGTGTTGTGTATTTAACTTGCTTTGACGAAAGTTTTTTGATATCAGTTCTCTGAGGTCTGAGCCTGGACCTGTTGTCATAAGTATATGTGTGGTCATAAGTATACAGTATGTGTGGTATTGGTGTGGTCATAAGTATATGTGTGGTATTGGTGTGGTCATAAGTATATGTGTGGTATTGGTGTGTTCATAAGTACATGTGTGGTATGGGTGTGGTCATAAGTATATGTGTGGTATTGGTGTGGTCATAAGTATATGTGTGGTATTGGTGTGGTCATAAGTATATGTGTGGTATGGGTGCGGTAGGATATTTTTCAAACATACAGTCATCACATTAATCCTCTTTTTGTAAATAATTTGAAGGATCAGTTAGATTGTCAGCTTTTGTCGCAATGCATGCAGAAACCTGGCAATTTACACTATCCTAAATGTGTATCTATGTATATACACATTTTATGAATGTGTGAACTGCTGTGTGTGTGTATGTGTGTTTTGTGTTGTGTATTGTATTGTGTTTTCACACTATGTTTTTATACTGTGATTTTATAGTAGTTGATCTATTTTCAAGTGTATCTGTAGTTTCAGGAGGTGGAAATGCCTATAATAACATACCTCAAAAACTGGTGCATTATTGTATACTGTTGCTTTAAAGTGACGGTGCCTTATTAGCGGAAGCTTGTTGGGTTGGTGTGGTTTTAGCTGTCAGCTACCTGGTTTAATAACAGGGAATAAAGCGGACCAATTAAGCCTTATTAGTAGACTGACTACTTAGACATGGGAGTACTTTTTTTTAATTCTTTCCTTTTTTTTCTTGAAGGATTTGTCTCCTTGAAGGAATCCCCTACCTGTCACCACCTGTTATTTAGGCTAATTCTTATAGTTCAGACACTTAAAATATGGTAGAATGCTTCTGAGGAGACAGATGCATGAAAACCAGAGTGGTGATGCTTATATTCTGTTTTTGTTCACAAAGGAGTGCATTCAATATATCTATCGACCAGTTCATTGAGAATGACTTGGGATCTGTACAGGAGCTTTTGGAGTGGCTGCGCCTAGGAGATGAAGCAGAAAGCCAATATGAAACCATGAATGAATTGGACGATCAGCTGGAGAAGGTGGAGGGGAATGGATCTAATGAAGTGCATGGGTATGAGAATGTACATATTACTGTACACTGATTTAGAAACAACTGTGATCATAATGTCTCAGACCCTGTGTGTGGAATGGACACATTTAGTTATGAGACCCCCCAGGAGATCCTTAGTTCAACATGGCACTGCACTATTTTAAATCATTGTGTAATGTAATGTTTTAGTTTTTTAAAGTCTCAAATCATTTCTTAATTTTGTTTCTGGTCGCCCAAAAGGCTGGACATTTTAGGTGGTGAAATGATCTATCATCACTATGGTCAACGGTGCTGCAATTCCTGTGCTGACATCACAGAATCCTCCCACTGGGTGCTGATGGAGCCCTCTGTCTCCATGGAGACCGGAGTCCCAGTATATAAACACAGATCTCCTCCAGGAAGTTTTGAGTGTGCGGTGTCTGGTTTGCACTGGGTGTGTACTGGTGAAGTCACTCTGCAGTATCACTTTAGCGACCCAAATGTATTCAGAGCAGAGGTTGCCATGTTGCAGTACACACCGATTAGTTCCTTGATGGACATCAAAGTGCTCTCAGGTGAACTCCTGGAGGCCCACCTGCCTCATTATGCCTGTCTGGATGGCTCAACCTTGTCTCTAAATGATGCTGTGAGAATTCTGCGTGGGGCAGACACTGGTATAACCTTAGAGACCTGCGAGCTGACCCGCTTCCATGCAAAGCTCCTCAAGCCCTCCTTCTCACTGACAGAAGTCCTGGTGAAAATCGGCCTGCGGGTAAAAAGTCACCTTGACGTGTTAATCTACCGCACCAGAGTGACGCCCTTGACTCTCCTCATATATGTGGTGCCTCGAGATGCTTCCATGATTCAGGCCGTAGAAGAGGATACACGAGAGATCCAAGATGTCAAGAAGATAAAAAAACATCGTCCGGACAAGTCCATTTTGATGAACACCAGGTTCAGCCTCACCTCGTCCTGTCCTGCTGACATTTCGCCACGGGAGATCACCCTTAAATACATCAGACCTCCAGATCTATTTCAGGTGTTTATAGAAAATGCAGACCACTGTTTTGACTTGGAGCTGATTAGTGAGGGGCGGTCCATATGGAAAGCGACAATATAAAGTGTCGAATATGGTGAGAATGGAGAAGTGGCACGCAGTCATAAAATGTCCGCAGCAGCATCGAGACATTCCAGAGGAGTGTTCCACAGAGAGGTGTCGAACACAAGCAGAGCTGCCAGGGCTGATGAGGATGGAGGGAAAATGGCCACCACGTCAAACAAAAGTACAAAACCCAAAACGGAACCTTTTTTACAACCTGAATGTGTACAGAATAAAAACATTTCAAAGATGTTTAAGCCAATAAGTTTATTTTGTTCTGTATACAACCCATGTTGTATTTAACATGTGTTGTGCTTATTTAATTGAAACCTAAGAGGGACAAACATCTCTTGGACAGATCATAGCACAGGGGGACTGGTATTGAAATTGAAATTGGATACAAATCCTAAGCCAACTTGCTTTGATGATTTCTTCCTAGATCAACTGTTCATGATTCGGCCTGACCTCATCAAGAGAATATCAGGAAGTGTACTCCGAGATCTTATGGATGGACTCCAGGGCCAGCAGCCTCCTGTGTTGAGTGGTAGGGAGGCAGAGGAAATCCTGCAGAGCACAGGTGTGCTGCAGAACCAGGTGACCTCCCTCATTGACATAGTGTATAGGAAGGGAGAAAAGGCTTGTGACATCACGCTCTCCATGCTCGAAGAACTTGACAACTACCTTTATAGAGACCTTGTTCCGTAAACCACAGAATCGCCTTTCTGGTCAAAACAAGTGACCTGCTCTGATTCAAAGGCCTTTAGAGCAGTCGTTGTCCTTTTGAAAAACAACCACCTGCATGTTTGCTCAGTAATATGGTGGGATGGGATGACTGATGACTTTGTGAATACATTAAAAAGAGTAAAATGGACATTACAGCATCGTTGTGTTCATGTCAATCAAGAAATCAGACTAAATTAACCAGGGGGGGTCACAAGTGATGTTTTTGATGTTAGATTATTATATGATAATGAAAGACATTATGGACATAAAATGCATTTGAGCACTGACTAGGATTCATATTAATAATCCTCTTTGAAGACCATGGCGTAGAGCAAAGCATAACCATTCTATTCTTCTCTTTTCTAACTCTATGGTGTGAAGCCACAAACACAAAAGGGAAAATATTGTATAAACGTGATGTGGCAGTGCCTTCCTGGCAGTGTTGTTTGTATCTGTGGTAAAGATGGAAGCCTCTCAGTGAAAGACACAGAAAAGCCTTCTTGGAGTTGGAGCAAAAAAAAAAGCACCTAAACAACTCTCAGACTGTGAGACACAAGATTCTCCAGTCAGATGAAACCAAGACGGAACTGTTTGGCCTCAATTATAAGCGCCATGTTTGGAGGAAAGTGGTCACTGCTCATCACCTGTCCAATGGTCCAAATTCAGGTGTGCAAAACTTGAGTCATACCCAAGAACACTAGAGGCTTAATGGCTGCCAAAGGTGCATAGAAGGATACAGAGAAAAGGGTCAGAATACTTATGTCAAGTTGATGGTTTTACCTTTTTTTTTTCAGCAAATGTTCTAAAATTCTGCTTTTGTTTGGTCATTATTGGGGGGTCTTGTTTGCATAAGCAAGGCTACAGCCACGTATGTAGTATTAGCACATTATTAACTTTTTTATCATGATTACTATTATCAGTTACTATAACCTAATCATATTTCCTTACTTAATCATATTTCTGTACTGTATGAGAAACAGGCTGACTTTGTCTTAGCTCATGTTCGATTTGTACCTCCCCATATGCATGTAGGCCTACTGTAAGCAATGGTGGGATCACTTCTGTTTGTAAATATTAGTTCTCTCTGTGACAAAATGTGAAATCTGGGCCTGATTAAAAGGTAGTAATACGATTCCTTAATTTAACCATGGTATGTACGCTACAGCCTCATTTTCATTTATTAATTGATTTCATACGACATTGACCAATCTAGCAGTAATTCAGAAACTTACGTTACGTTCAGAAACAAGTTTTCTTGACCCTCTGCGCGCATTTAACGTAGCCCAGTGATTCTTGAGACCTGGGACAAAACATGTCCGTGACATAAATCACAGTTTTTTTATCTTAAAATGTACGTAATATATTTTAAAAGCCTCACCAAACTCATCAACAGGACAAGGGTAGCACAACAAAGTGTGTTTTGTTGTTGTCTAACATTTTGTTTTTATTCTTAATGATATGATATGTGACCAGTACCTACAAAAACCCATGTCCGAAAGCAGGTCACATCACACTGCAATGCTTTAAAAAGTCTGAAAAGTGATATAAAATTGAACTTTATCTATATCATATGTAAATAACATAGTATTTATTTCACAAACATTAAAAAAAAAAAAATTGAAACATTTTGAATGTACTTTCTGGTCAGTTGAACATGTGTCCAGAGTTTTCGTCAACACCTCAGACTTTTTTAAATTGGGAAAAAAATCAGGAATAATTTAGGGCAGCTTTAACTCAAAGGACCCCTTTCCTTCCTCCTTGGTCCTCCTGGTGACATGAGAAAATTTGAGCTCTGGTAAGTTGTTAATAATACTTTGTTTTTCATATCTATTTACTAATATGCACACGTCACAACCATAGCGTATCAACTCCAAAATGGCTAAAGAGTCAACATTAGAGTAAAATGTTCTGCAATCTAGTGTTTATTTATATAGATTGGCTGGACCATGATCAACAGATGATAAACAAGATGGCTCCTGTGAGAATCTTGTGTGATATAAGGAGAAATGTACTTTTTTTGTCAACACCATCAGACGTCAACACCATCAAACACCATCAGCATTTGTGTCTTATGGTGTTGACTTTCTCTGATGGTGTTGACTAAGGCCATTTTAGTGTCCATTTTAATCATTTTAATGCTGTTTATGCCAAAAATATCACTTCCTATGCATTTTTATTGCTATTTCAGTTTCATGTGTCAAATAAAATCTAGTTTAGATATAGAGTGTCAACTCCTTCAGATATATTTTTTATATTTAAAATTGTATCGGTTTCATTCCTTGAAGGATATTTGTTCAAAGACTAACACATTTCCAATGTAGATGTGTATTTTTAATGCTTAAAAATGTCTCTGTTAAAACTGAAGGTTAAAGATAAATGTAATTCGTGATATGATTTCAATTCTACTCATTAAACATTGACTTCTTTGGCTCTAAACTTTAGTTTTTAATGATTTAAAGACCTGTGTACATTATAAGGGGAACTGGGAAAACTAATGAGTACAAATATTTCTGATAAGATCATTTAAAATAATTTCCATAAGTATATTTATGTTTATGATGGTGTTGACAAAAATCAAGTGCTGACCCAGCAAACATTCAATTAACATAAAAAATCTACAACTGGGTGGTTGAACCAAAACATGTTTGGATAGACAAAACTTAATTTGACATAAATGTAATCATATATTTTGGAAGTTATCCAAATATTTTTTTGGAAAATCAAAACCTGTTTTGTCCCTTATCTCAAGAATCACTGAGCCGACTGGTCTATTGTTGAACTTGAATAAATGAACAATAATCTCCCCAGTATGAGGAGTAACCTCGTTTGTCAGGAAAATAAATATGCGCTTGGATGAGTCCACCACGCGACGTCATGTTGACCGTACACGTCCACGTGCAATTAAGTCATTAGCTAGAACAGGTCACAAACGCAGACTAGCCTACAAATCACGGATGGTTAACGTTTGCTGAAAGTTATAACAATGACAAGTAATCTAGATTTTCAGGAAAGGTTAATGTTTGTTTTGGAGAAACTGTTGCACTCTGCAGTTTGTGAAACGACCATACTCCTAGAAGATTTAGTGAGAGAATTAAATGCAGAAATCGCCCAGTTAAGGACGGAGAATGGCAAATTGAAGGACAGACTCCGTTTAACAGAAAACCAATGGGAATGTTCGTGCAAAAACCCTAATCGGATCCAAAATTGTGGGGGAATATCACGCACACTTGACACTGAACTCCAGCGTGGTAAGTTGTCTTACTAAGAGGCTATTTCTCAATGTATGCTTAAGGAATATTAGCAATGAATGCTCTGTGGATTTAAAACTTGAACTAGAATACCTGTTGGCTAGCAACAAGGCAAGATGGTTACCTGAAGTTAGCCTACCACACCTGACCTGAACAGTGGTGGACGAAGTAAACCAATTGTGTACTTGAGTAAAAGTACAGTTACATTGCATTGAATATTACTCAAGTAAAAGTAAAAGTATTCACCTCATTTTTTTACTTGAGTACAAGTACAAAAGTATCTGCCTTCAAAAATACTTAAGTATTAAAAGTAAAAGTTTTTTTTTTTTTTTAACTGTCACATCAAAACCCCTACTTGAACAGGTGAACAATGCTTTACATTTGCCTAATCAAACCCAAAATACTCAAAACTATATTATCTTTAAGTAAGACCAAGTGGTTTTGAAGCAACAACACAAAAAGCATTCCTTCAAGTTGCATTATTTTATTTTCCATTAATTTCACTTGTCATAAACAGAGTAGTCAATAGCATTCATTCATGACCTTAAAATCAGAGATTCAAAAGTAAAATGGAAGTTTTTACAATGGAAGTTTTTCATTATTTTATTTTCCATTCATTTCACTTGTCATAAACAGAGTAGTCATAGGAATGAATTGCGAAGTTCACTTCGCTTGGCCATGAATTCGACTGTGTCCCCGGCGTTAACGTTTGGTGAGAGAGGCTGTATTAAACTGGCACTTAGCATCTCCACAGATAATTTGGGTGCGAGCATATTGCTTTGAATAAAAGCACCTGTTAATGTAATGTATTTCAATGTAATATAATCAACCGGGGCATATCTATAACCACTCTGTTAGTAGTAGTCATGTAATGGCGAACTTAAATTGATGTGCTTTTTTAAATTTGATGGCGAGTTCCAGAATGCCGACAGCGTAGTGTTCTTAATGCAGAGGCGACACTTGAAGTAATAGGACTCTTTTTTTTTCTTTTCGATGAATTCAAACAATTCGGCTAAATAAGGCCAGGGGTGTTGGGCACCAACTTCTGTTTCATCCGATGATGCTGCAGTCAGCTCCTCAGCCATTTACCTGACAAATAATATTAATAATCTCTAGGAGTAAGAACTCTCAATGACCAAAAGCACGTACACCACCTTGTGCCTCCAGCTCCAGCGTGACTTTGCAATTCTTCAATCAGGACGACACCTGTTGTTAACTTCAGCAGATAATCGCACGCTGGGCGCTGCCCCTGATTGGTTATAGTCGCGATACACTTTGACCTTTTGGTATTTTATTAAAAATAAAAAAGGAACGAGTAAGGAACGAGTGTTTCTGTAAATGTAAAGAAGTGAAAAGTAATAATTTTCGCTTTAAATGTAGTGAAGTAAAAGTATAAAGTCTTACCAAATAAATGTACTTGAGTAAGGTACAGATACATGGAAATGTTACTTAAGTACAGTAACAAATTACATGTACTTCGTTACTGTCCACCACTGGACCTGAATACCTCTAAATAGTTAAGGTTAGCTGACCTAAGCTTAAGCTCAATGCTTACCTGTTAACAGTGGCGATTCTAGAAGATTTTACATGGGGTGGCAAGTTGAAATTCAAGGATGGCATATCACACACACACACACACATGCCTGGTGCCTATATGTATTTATTTATACAAATCCAGATAGTGAAAACAGACAACAGCAATGTTGCCAAGAGTCTAAATATTGTTACAAAAAGCCTTTTCTTGAAAAAAGTCCTTATGTCCTGAACTTTTCTCTTCATTTTTGGGCCCTGAAACTGCAATATTACTAGTGGTTTAGTTTTAAAGAGGATCTGATATCGGAACAGTGCTATCATTTTGATTTACAACTGATTTAGTGCTTACTGGCATTTGGATGTAAGTTAAATAGGTTAATAGATATATGTTAACACTTACATTTAGGTTTATTTCCAAGTCCAAATTTGATTTCTCTAACAAAAGAAAATAAAAGAAAACTGCATTCAGAACCCACAGCACTAAATGTCATATTGACATATGACATATGACATATTTCCCTTCATAATGACAAATACTTTTCTTAATGGCCAATTGAATTTCTAATGGCTTGTTGTTCTATTAGGTTATCACATACAAAATAATTTATACCAAATCAAAGCTAGACTAACTACTAGCTAGCGAAAGATAGGGTGGACAAAAGAACGAACTTTTTACTGTTACTGAGTTTACTGTAGGCTACATGACGGAGTACCTTCAAAACAGCCAGAAAAAGGCTTTTTGAGAAAACGGTTAGTGGTATCTAAAATCTGATTTCGGAATAGCTTAACAGTTAGGTTACATACGTAATCAGTCCACCTTACTGTACTAAAGACGTTGGTTAGCTAAGCTAACAGTGGTAACTTCAAGGCTAGTTAGCACAAGCAAGCTGTATAGCGAGCTAGCTTCTGTATGCTACCGACTTTTGCAAGTTAGCAATTAAATAAACGATTGAAATTACAACGGAACTGTCTATCACATATGACACCCCATTACATTTTCTTTATTCACGATTCAGCAGCACTATACATTGATTCTTTTAGCACTGCAAGCCTACAGTAGGCTTGTCTCCAGTTTGTTTTTGGCTTCTCAAATGCTTTCAAACCGATTATTTCCTCACTATGGAGCGGGAGATGGGCAAACACGCTAGCGGACTCATGGACTCAACCATTTTACAGGGGAGGGGGAACTTAAAGATTTTAGAGCAAGTTACCAAAGAGATCAACCGCTTAAGTAGCAAAAATATAAGTAGCAAAAATATAATACCATTCAATACATTTAGAGTTCATTACAGGAGACACTTCTGACAACCTCAATGGCAAGTGGGGTGGCAAGCATTTTTTTTGGGGTGGCAGCTGCCACCCCTTGCCACCCCAGTGGTTTCGCCACTGCCTGTTAAGGAGAAAAAGAGCAAACTCAGCATTGTCTTAAAATCCTTCCGTGCGCTTAGCTGTCTCCTTCCTTTAGGACATGGGTCTCAAACTCAAATTACGGGAGGGCCGATGAGCGTACAGTCTGTTCATTGGGGGCCAGATTTTTTTTATCTGTTGGCTTGCCTATCACATAGGGCTGGGGGTAAACGATTATTTTCAAAACGATTAATCTGGCGATTATTTTATCGAATAGTCGACTAATCTAACGACTAATTGGACGATTAGTCTAACGATTATTTTTCTGTTGCTCGATTAAAACCATAATGTATCTCAAATAAATACCCCAAAAAATAATATACTTTAATGAGCACCGTTTTGCACAGCAAAAGTCCAACAATGCATTTCATGTTTATCTAGGGTTCACAGTAAAAATGTTTGGTACTCAAATGAGCCCTATCACATTTGGATGTGGTGCTCATTAATTTAAATGTTTTCAGTGCTTATAAAAACATTAATTCATTGATGAGCACTGCGCACCACCTTATGTGCAGCCCTGTCCTGGACATTGCTTGGCTGCATTAGTTGACATTGGCGATCTAACGTGGTAGTGAATCATGATACATACTATAAGCTGGCCAACGTTAGTCTAATGTTATGTGTTTGACTAGTAAATTACCACAGCATGAGTTAGCTCTCTGTGCCGTTTGTTGGTGCTTGGTTGGCGTGTTCTGCAGCCGTAAGTTAACGTTTACTAAACTGACACAGATGTCTAGCCGCTGCCGCTATAGTAGCTAGCTAACGACTACTACGTTAGCCAGGCGCGCTGGAACCTCTTTCGTGCAGGGGGGGCTATGGCGCGCTACTAAAACATATGACGTCATAGCAATATGATAACAGAGGAGTGTTTAGACTCCAAACTTTACAGGCTATAGCGCTGATTGCGACCAATAACTGACATTTAAAATACACCAGAACAAAAGCATGAAACATTTATAATATATGCAAACTAGAAGAAGTTAGGAGACGGAGGCGAAGTATCGGTCAATCCGGTGGATTTATTTGCTAGGAAAATGTACACACTAAGCACGGGCAGCAGGAGGTGTCCACTACAAAAACAACAAACTGATTAGTCCTAATAAATCACTCTTCTCATTACTCTCAATCCCCTCTACTAATCCCTCCCATAATCAATCGCTAATCTATCTGTCCCCCCCCCCCGGACACCTCCCCCCGATCAAAACACATCAGAACTGATTGACACAGAGACTGAGAGGGAGACAGACACTCACACACACGCACACACGCACACGCACTGACCGGGAAAACAGGAGACACAGGGGGACCAACAAAATATTCCAACAAGGGCTAATAGCCTTGGCGCTACAATATATCTAAATCTTGAAATCCCATGGAACAGATCGGAATGATTTCTGAAAGGAGAGAAAAACAAGAGCTTTTTTAACGAGCTGCTGTGGTCCTAGCTACTCATCCAAATTGAGAGGGACGGGCGTCCGTTACTTTACAAAGCACTTTCTATATTGTATTTGTATCCATTTCATCAACATCACACTGAATAGGCTACTATTATCATGTAACATCAGCTACAGAGAAATACCCTCCAGATTCCCTGCCAACGTTTTTTATGCTATGAGGAGTCTCATAACTTTTTAAAGCGTCTTTGAGCATTTAGAAAAGCGCTATATAAAACGTATGTATTATTATTATTATTATTATAATAACTGATAACCATGCGATGCTCGGCAGCATTGGGATTTAAAACCATGACTTACCTCGATTTACAGAGCACCAAATGTGGCCTTGCGTTCAGGCGTGTTGCTGATGAAGCTCCTCGCCAGGGATGGTATGTCCAGTCTGTCCAGAATGTCACAGTGTACATGCATCAGGGCAAGATGCGTCAATCGACGCTGGCTCATGGTAGTTCGCGTCCAGGTTTTCAGTCGTCTCAGGGCCGAGAATGATCTCTCTGATGGGGCAGCTGACACAGGTAGGCATAAACAAAGTTCAACAAATGCCTCAACCTCTTTGAACATCCCTCGTGTTTGTGGATACAACGAAGCAATAAATTCGGCAACTTCTGATACTGTAGTGAATTTTCTATCCTTGGTTAGGCCACTCAGTAATGTAATTTGCATGTGTAACAGTGAACGATCGATCTTTTTCGGGAGTTGCACTTCCTCGTTAACTCCAGAGAGGTTTTGGTTAACAGTATCGATAAGTAAAGTTTCCCTCTGTGCAGCCACTTTCATGCCGACTTGATCAAATCTTCGGGTGAGCTCCATTTGAATTAGGTCCACAGCTTCAAAGAATTGACGCCTCCACCGTGCCTCTCCGGAGTCGCATGGCAAAGCCTCGGGTTCTGTGGTGCTGCGGATGCGAGCTGGGGTCTTACTCACTCTTAAAGCTCCGGGCATTTTCAGATCGTAGCTTGCAGCAGATGTCTCCACTTTGTCCATGAGTTGTTGAAAAGAGGCATCTTCTCTAAGTGTTCGCATATGCTGCTGGAGGACTGTGACACACTCAAGGGCTGATCTTGCAGTTGATGTGTTGCTCTGCAGACTCCTTGCCACTGCCTCAGAAGGCCCGAAAAGGGCCTGGCTGCACATAAGTCCAAAATATGTTCTCGCTTGTTTGGCTTTTTTCAACAATCCGGAGACCTTGGCCCGAACCTCTGCCCTCGTTGTCCTGTCCTGCTCCAACGCCTTTAGGGTCTCCAGGAGTGTCGCATATGTGCCGATGACCCTGGATATGGCAGTGGTGCGAATGCACCATCGGGTCGGACAAAGCCCCAGTAGGTTGCACACCACATCCTCAGACCCAAAAAGCGACTTAAAGAGCTGTTTGCGCTTGGCTGATTCGCCGATGATTGTGCAAACCCCCTGGACAAAGTTAAGCGCCTCTGCAATGAGCATAACTTCTCTTGCTACTTCCTGTAGAACGAGATCCAAAGCATGGTTAGAGCAATGCACGTACAAGGACTCCGGGCACTCCACTTTAAGCTTCGCCTGGACACCGTTTAAACGGCCGGACATATTGGACGCACCGTCGAAACAATACCCAGCCAGATGTTCCAGAGGTATGTTCATTCGCATAAAAATGTCCTTAATACACGAAAACAATGTCTCTGCAGACGAGTCACTTGCGTTGTAAAATCCAAGAAATAAATTGTGTGGCTTTAAATCAGAATTCACAAACTGCAAACAGCATGAGAATTGCTCGCTTGCACTGATGTCAGTGGTTCCATCTGCTGTGAGTCCCAAGAAGGAACGGTGGCAAACCTCCGACATGATTTCGCGTTGAATGGCATGAGCGAACATCTCCAGGATCTCGTTTTGTATGTTGTCGGACATCCAATTGTCCCTGCGTAGCATCCATTCTCTGGCTTTGGGGAGACTGCATGTCCGCTCCAGCATAACCTGCCAGAAGTTGCCATCGCGGTGGTCGTGCCCTCTGAGTGCTAAACCCTGCCGGCCCAGTAGCTTGATCGATCGGAATGAAAGCTCTAGCACTGTCCTTGCAGTAGCCTGTTCCCGAGCTGCAACGTTGGAGAGCACGGCACTGATCGGTGTCAATTTCAAGGACCCTAACGCACAAACTGAGTCCGAGTGCAATTCGGATAACTCGTGTTGAGCAAACTTTTCACGAGCTTTTTTCCAGTTACTAAATCCCGTTACAAAGTTGCTATGATTGTCAGCGAGGCGCAGTAGACCTATTTGAGTGGCTTTGGTACAAGTAAAACAAATAACTGAGTCAGATTCTCTGACATAATGAAGCCATCTCCATTTCTCAAACCATCCACGTTGAAATGATCTTTCGAAGAGTTCTGCACCACATCTTCTGCCAGGAAATGTCATGTTGGGCTGGTACGGTTCCTCAGCTCCTCCGACATCAATCTTGTGTGTCTCACCCTCACCTCTTGCTAATCCTGTCAGGCTAAGGCTAGCCTGAACAGTTCCTCCAGCGGTTCCTGCATCTGTGGAATCGCTTTCTGATGCAGGTCCTGCTCTGTCGTCGTTGTCGTTGACGTCGCTAATTTTACTCTTCTTCACTGTATTACTATTACTAGAAAAAAACTCTGAAATGCGCTTCTGTTTATTACTAGCCATTGTCACAATCTAACATACCGTGCTCTCCTCTCTAGAACGTTCATAAAAGTTGACAGTTATCTGTATTTCCGCGAGGATGAGGAATCGGTCTCTAGTCAACGAAATATTAAAATTGAAATTTATCTCAGTGAGTTTTTTATTTTTTATTTGGGTGCACACTATTTACACATTTTATATCCATCATAAGTACAATAAACATTTGATGTTATCATTGTTATTATTATTCGCCATAAAACATACAATACTTCAGCCCTCCAGCAGGGGGGGCTGTAGCCCCCGGAGCCCCCCCCTTCCCGCGCTACTGACGTTAGCTAGCTACTATACGTAAGCACGAACAAACTGCACGGAGAGCTAAGAAGATAGTTAGCTAGCACCACCGAAGTGCGCAGAGCTCAAGCTACACAACACACTGAACAAACGTTAAATACGAGACAATAGGGTGCGTTTGAGAATGGAGATAGAAACGCACCCCATTGTCTCTCGTGAAGGGGACAATAACTAACGTTGGTTACATTAATTTAACGTTTGTTCAGTGTGTTGTGTAGCTTGAGCTCTGCGCACTTCGGTGGTGCTAGCAAACTATAGCTCTCCGTGCAGTTTGTTCGTGCTTGGTTGCTAGTAGTTAACGTTAGCTAGCTACTAGTGTGTCAGTTTAGTTAACGTTAACTTACGGCTGCAGAACACGGCAACTAAGCATGAACAAACGGCACAGAGAGCTAAGTCATGGTGTTGGTCAGCTTATAGTATGTGTCATGATTCACTACGTTAGATCGCCAATATCAACTAATGGCGCCAAGCAATTCCCTGGGTTTCTGCTCTCTCAGTCCTTGCGCAATGTTTGTTTCTGTTTGGGTCATGTATGTGGCGAAGCGTCGACGTAAAAATATGGCGTTGACGTAATTTTGAAATCGACGCGTCGACATCATCGACGCATCGCTACAGCACTACTATCACAATACTGTAAATACCACTCTTGAGTTGGCAAATCTACCATGTGTGTTTCAATTCCGGGGCAATGCAAGATGCTCTTTGGATAAAGGTGTTTGTTAAAGTTGCTCTTTAGGATCACTTTGTCCCATTAATAGCCCATGACTTACATATACAGCCAGCGGCGCCGGAATGATTTCAGTGGTGGGGGGGCCAAATGCGCGTGCATGTGTCACTCTTCTTAATTTTTGCTATATCAATCGCGCGCATGCAGGCGGCCAGGCGCTAAGTGGCCTAAGCATGGGACAGTGCGTGACACCTCATCAGCCAATAATGTTCCTTATGCGGCACAAATTAAAACAGGCTTTCCAATGGTACAATATTTATTGCCCAGAGGCATTGATACAAAAATAAATAATCTACCAAACACACATTTCCTTACTTTTTGTCCGATGTTTATCTATACCGCGAAATAGGCTAGTCTTTGTATTGTAAGGCTCTCGCTAAAGTCCAAATCTCTCGCCATCTCAAGAGAGCATTCAGTCTCCCTCTCCTGAATATGGGAACAGTCAGGTCCCCCTGTTTAGCGGTCTTCCCCATGGACATGATTAGGTCTATGGTCTTTGCTGCCGCTATTCTATTCTACATCTATGGTCTTGCCGACTGCGCCGCGTCTTCGGACTTGAGTTGTTGTGGGACCGCAGTGCAGTGTGGGAGCAGGAGCACTACATTGCGACGGTTAGCTTAAATTCTAAGAATATGTGTGTTGTATTCATCAATAATATGTGTGGTTTGTGTGTAAGCCTTCCTGTTATTATGTCAATGTGTTCCAATTCATGTACTTTGAAGTGCGTACCATGCTCATGTTGTACAGGTGTCGGAGTTATTACTGACTATAGGTCTCTCACCATGGTACTGAAAATTTAGCCAAACACTTAAAGACAGCGTGGAAACTTTGATTATTGTCGAAGTGCTGGGCTGTATCTTACTTGCTGCAAATTCTTGGGTATGCGATCATGATCATGATGATCATCCTGTTAATTAATGAAACGTCGATTCTTTTAAATTACTATAAAAAATGTGGGCCTGGCACTTCTAATGGCCCCCCCACTATGACTATCTTCAGGTTAGCAGCAATGTAATGTCAATGAATGGCTTAGGAATGACGTGTGCAACCAATACAAATTTGAAAACAAAAACAAAAAAATCCCGAAAAGTGGGGGGGCCATTGGCCCCGCGGCCTCTATGGTTCCGGCGCCAATGTATACAGCCATAATAGTGGGATAATGTCTTCATCGACAACTACATCTTTATTTGTCCTTCATACATGCACATTTCAAAGCAAATGCTGTACTGCACCACTTTTGTTTAGTTGGTAACAAGGCTACAAACAAACAAAACAAAGCAGAAAGGTTTCAGCTAAATCTGGATAATTTTATTTTATAAAATAAATGTATTATTCCTAGGAGCAACTTCAATGACAGAACAGTATGCTACATTGCGTCACACAGTTGCTCAACTACATCCTTGGCTGCGGTACGGCCTTGCATTGTTTTTACACAAACTAATTCCTCTGTCACTTCAAACTGGTTGTTAACACAGCTAAAAAAAAATTGTGAGCTAAGCATTATCATTTATGTCAGTACTGTCGTCCAGAGCCACAGAATACGCACTGAAACTTTTGCCTTTGACAGGCAGCTAGATTTATTTTCTGATAATGACCACTGGACTATACTTAATCACGTTTATTATTCAGTTACTTGTCAAAACAATAGAAAACATTCCTCCAAAATACTTATTTTAAATTATTTTGTTGCCATTTTGTGACTTCTGCAAAGAATTAATAGTTCTTCACGCTGATAGATCTTTAAATATCCAGGTGTTCCGTAACTTGCTGACTTAAATTCAGTTTCCGTTACGTTAAATGACTGGACTACTTGTGGAATGATATGAAAAACAGGAATTAGAAGCACAAAACCCGTTGTAAATGGCAGCGGTGAACATTTAAATCAATGGAACTTTTTCAATGGAGCTTGCCTGGCTGAAATCGCTTGGGGGGGGGGGGGGGGGGGATTGGCCCATGGGCCTGAGTTTGAGACCACTGCTTTAGTATGTACTCCCATTTTACTATTGTGACCTACTGGCTTTAAGGTCTTGGCTCTGAAGTGCCCGACTACGCCACCTGGGCCCTTTCACACCAAGATAAACAGAATGTCAACTTTAGATGTGGTATTTCAATACAAAATTTCAAAATGCATTAATACGTATTGGATCGTTCTGGGGGAAAGTCACGTCAGATCCCATGTTAGCATGTTTCCTTAATCTCTGATGACGCATCTTGTTCATTTTATGATTTAATACAGTACATTTATTATTTTTATATTGGTCCTTCACACTGCATGAAATGTGGGATTTACGACAGTCGCAGACCCTGTGTATTGCCGTGGAAGCACAAAAGGTGTGAAAGGCCCCCCCTTCCCCTTGCCCAGCTGGCTGAGGTTTTCATATGTTAATTGAATTGACCTGGATTGAAAACACCCCGTCGATGAATGTCGATATGTAATGGAATGGTGTTATTGAAACTTACTACGTGTAAAAAAAACTAGAACGTTTATTATTCGAGTCTCAAGCCTCTAATGTTGCCTCGGGCGCCTTTAAGTGAACATCATTAAAACTTCACATAAGTCCACTAAACAATTCCCACTTAAACTAACTATAACTAGATCAGAAGCTCCAGTGACAGAAGAGAAATACCCCAGTAGGGGGAAATGATATGATAAACCAGTGACTTGCTCATACCGACGAGCGGATATCTGTACCAGCACGGTGGCTCAGCGGCTAGAACACAGCACCACAGACCTGAAGACCACAGGTTCGAAACTTGCGAAGCTCAGCACGATTTCAATTACTACCTGAAAGACACAGGTTAGACTGAGCCACGAGTGGCAAACATGTCCCAAGTTGCGAAATGAAAACCCCAGTATCAGAGTAAGCCAGACTATGTATAATTACATGCCAAAAGTGAATCTCAAGACCATTCAGAAACTCTGAAAACGAAAGGCAGATGAAGAATTGTGATAACCCCAGACCAAAACCCTAAAGACAGAATATCAAGTAAATTACTAATTTCGTTTTTATGGGGCAATAGCTGTAAATGCGAGGGGATACGTTTTTGTCAGTTGAAAGCTGACCAATAGACAGAATCTCATTCCGTCTCATCACAAGACGTTTTTATTCAAATCCTCGTTTTCAACCAACCGTTTTCAACCAATGGCTGCAGCAGAGTGTGTGAGGCTAGACTGCTAACAGTCAATATGCTAATAAGAGCCTTTCGCACCTCTGTCAGCGGGAGGTGAGAAGTAACACATCGCCCCCCCTCTCCTCGCGGTTCCTTCCCGGGAAATTCCGTTCATATGCAGCAGAAGGATATTTCGGGGGAATGTCCACGATCGACCAGGAATGGTGATCATTCACGGCTGTATCACAGCGTGTACGGGCCCGATAATCTTGGTTTTCGTGCCGTGTCACTGGTTACGAACTGGGAGCATTTTGATGTAACGGGCATGTTGAGCTTAATTTGGTCCGGCTTGCATGGTTTATATAGTTGGGCTACACTGGTGACATGACCAAAGTTACTCAACTAACATTTTAGTAGTGATTTCAGTTAAATGTTCATCTGTACTTGCCAGTAATACACACCCAGGGAGAGCAACCCTGCAGCCAGTGTTCTCAAGATGGAGAAAATGACCACCAGAGCAGACGTATATACCTAACTACAGGTCCCGTAGACGACAAGGAAACCTCACAGGTAGCACTGCTGTTCATAAAGCATGAAGTCCCTTATTGTTTACTCGCTAGGACTTTTTCTACGTAATGCAATAGTGTGTGTGTCTCAAGTGTGAAGGTGGTTGGAGAGGCACTCCCCCTCACTGTGACATTGTGACCCTATCTCCTTTGTGTGTCCCAACAGAATGCTAAACCCGAGCTAACTGGTTGGCAACCCATGAAGGATTTTCTGCCTGAAGGTGAAATATATCACACTAGCAAAAACGGACACATAAGCAATAATGATGACGCAAATAATACTCCAAGGGGTGAGTTCCATGAGTATTGTGGAGTTCCATGAGTATTGTTTCCCAGTAAAAACTATTTTGAAAATTAGAAGTACCTGGAAAAAAGATTCAAGACCCATAGAAACTAATGAAACACATTATACTGTTATACTGTTTTATGTGTCCTTGTTTATTCTCTGTTATGCCACCACCCCCTTCTTTCAGAAGCCGCCATCAGTATCCCAAAGAAAGCCCCTGTTGACCGGCCCTTATCGATACCCACTGATTCAGACACATGTGGCTCCCCATGCCATGTTCACAGTTCAGCTGTAGAGAATGCAGCTTCTCCGCCTCTGTGTCCTGTTGGACCTTGTCAGAGCTCTGCAAAAGAATCTCAGTTTCACGTTTCAACACCTCCACTCATGATTACACAAAGCAAAATTCAGATGATTGCCACGCCATTAAGGATTCAGGTAGCACCTCCTCTTCATCCTTCGCCGCCTCCCCCCCCTCCTCTCACCAGATGCCCCATTCTCCCACCTCCACGGTCTTTGCATTCACATCCACTTCCTCCTCCATTGGTTTGGCACCAGTCTCTCTTTAGGGGAACTTCTGCACAAGATCTATCAGAAGATGACCCAGTGTCGCCATTGCCTTCTTCTCCTATATTTGACGGTTTCTATGAGGCGTCACAAGAGTTGCCCTCCACCAGTGCTTTACCAGATTCAACTGAGGGTGCCACTTTTGGTGCTCCAGCTGATGTACCAAAACAAGTATCAAGTTACTCTAAATCAGTGGTACAGAAGTTGAGGTCACACTTTATGGCTCATACATCTACCAGGTCACGCAATATGCAGTTGAAGCCGAAATGTAACAGCCGAGATGGTTCAGGAACACCAGTGCTCAGGGAGAAAAGGCGCCAGCAATCAAATGAGGGAGAAGGGAAGGAAGTTGGAGGCATGCTAAATCCTGGAAGCTTGGATGCTACTGTAAAGAATTCCAATGTCACAAGCAAGAAGATATCCCACCAGCCTAGCAGGATCCAGACAAACAAGAACCAAGATCAGCCTAGAAGGTTAAGCGCTAGGAAGTCCAAGCCAGTAGATCGTTACCTGGTGGATCTGGAAACACGTAAACCCAGTGCAGAAAAGATCCTGCAAGCAAATGACACAAGTGTTTTCACATTGCATGGTCCCTTAAAGGTTCACAAGGAAACGGGCAAGAAGACTTACCATCAACCAAGCAGGAACCAATCTGACAAGGACCAACCTGAGAAGAACAAACCTCTCAAGAACCAACCTGAGAAGAACCAACCTCTCAAGGGCCAACCTGGCAAGAACCACAGACACAAGAACCAATGTGAGGTGTGCGGGCGGGTCCTGAGCAGTGCCTCTTCTCTGGAGCACCACCAGAGAGTCCACAGAGGGGAGAGACCCTTCGTCTGTGACGTGTGTGGAAAGGCTTTTCCTGATGGGAAAGGCCTAAGACGTCACCTTCTTATTCACACAGCAGGAAAGTGTCATCAGTGCTCGGAGTGTGGCAAAACGTTTGTCTATCGCTTCCACCTCACCAGTCACCAGGTTACCCACACAGGTGAGAGGCCTTTTCCCTGCAACGTCTGTGGAAAATGTTTAACATCCAAGTCAACACTGGTGGCTCACACACGCCTGCACACAGGAGAAAAGCCTTTCAGCTGCGATCTGTGTGGCAGGACATTCATGCACCGGATGTCATTCAACAACCACATGCAGAGACACAGAGGAGAGAAGCGTTATGTTTGCGTGACCTGTGACAAACGATTTCAGGACCTCAACCACCTGAAAGCGCACAAGCGCATACACACCGGGGAGAGGCCATATGAGTGCAAGACGTGTGGCAAGAGATTCATACAGTCAGGACATCTCAAGAAACATGCCAAGACACACTAAGGGTTAAATCGTACTGTGAAATGAGGCAGATCATTTTGGCAGAAAGAATCTATGTTTGATTGGTATATCAATGTGATATTCCAGGTTTACTTAGTTGTATCAGTTATCATGTGTTTCATGTGTTTTCCCCTTAATGTAATTCATTTCAAATAAGATTAATTCAGTGTTTTGATATGATTATGATATGAATCAGGTTGGGAATAATGTGGTGTTATACATCCAATGTTTGTGATGTTTGTGTTACTATAAAATATTGTGTAAGATATAGTGTCATTTCATTGTAGGTACTTTACATTTTGTTATTTGAAAAATGTTGGCAATCAATGCCCTCATAATTTTTCTTCCCTTTTCAGCCCCATTCCAGTTTGTGGCTATTTTTCGTCCAACAACCTAATGTTGAATTATTTAAATAAAATTGCAGTAAAATATATTCCTAATTTGGTTACAGGTTTATGGCTCTGATACTATAGCCAATTTGCAAAACCATTCTGTAAGTATGTCTCTGTGTTTTGTATCTTGTGTTGCATTGGTGTTGTAAGAATCAGTAGAGATTCTATCTACAAGATGAAGGGAGAACATATTACTGTAATGATTTCAAATCAGGAGTGTTTCTATATCTACAAGGTGCAGAGAAACAAATTCATGTTCATGCAAATGAAAATAGGATTTGTGCAACTCTCTAGCCTGGATACCAGCCCGAACTCCGCCCACAACATTTTTGGTCAGGGAGATTCGGTCTGGCTTTGTGCATATTGGGGAGAGAGTATCAGAAGGTAGGATTCTGTCGTACCAATCAAATTGTCAGGGCGGGCTTTATACGATGATGGACAAATTACCAACCAACGCTTGAGTTGATTAGATAGATAGATTATAAATCGAACCAAGATGGCGGCGTCTCGGGAGCTTAGTGGGACATATTTTATTTGATTTAAGCTATCTACACGACTTTTTTTATGTCTACATTGACTCGGTTAGTTGTGTTTGTGCAAGACGAATGTTGCCGAGGATTGCAGGTCTTAACTGAAGCGCTCTAGACCATTATTGATAGGTTATTGCTAACGCTTAGACAAAAAAATCCATTGAAACACAAAGTAGCTAGCTAGCCTTGCTGCTAATAAGTACGTGAGCAGGCATATCTCACAGATATTGACAGCGCATTTATTTTGAAAGAGGAACAGAGAAACGCGATCAAGGCATTTGTCGATCGAAAATGTTTTTGCCGTCCTTCCTACAGGATCCGTTAAAAGTTTTAATGTATCAGATGGTCATACTATGTTGCTCTGATTAGTTGTAGGTTAGGTATCCAATTGAGCGAAGAGGCATTTCTTTTCCTGGTTCGTTGAAACACGCCCCATAATAACAGCCCAATGGGTCAGTATCAGACTCATATTCTGACTAGAATTATGAGTATGACATCGTCAGGCTAGCAACTCTCTGCTACCTGAATGAAATTATATTTTATTATCCAGCTACAAATATACACACCATGCTGCTGTGTAAAAAAATATAGGAAAAGGAACTCAAAATGTCCACAACTGATCTCATGTATGTGTACTAAATAATGAGGGGAGATTATCAGACCCTCCAGGATTTCGCGATGTCGCGATTGCGCAAATTCAACGATTACCCGCGAATTCAGGGCGACGTAGCAATTTTAACACATCACCGCAACTTTCCCGCAAATTTGACAAATCATTGTCGTCTCCCACAACTTTATCCTGCCCTGCAGACACGGTGCAGACACAAGCAGAGTTCTAATCCGTTGTAAACAATGAGAATGGCTACACCAGGCATGGAAATTAAGCGCAGTTTTATGTGTAGGCTGAGATATTAAGGCGAGACACGGCAGGCAAAAACATCGTTTTTTCAGCAGTGGTCAATTTTGAGATTTTGAGCTAGTTCACTCCCTAAACATGTAATCTTTCATACTAGCATAAAGAAAATATCCTAATTATACATTAATGTGTATATTTATTCACATTTTGTCTGTTCGCGGCGTCAGCATTCTCATAGGTTTCCAGGAAAGTTAGCAGTCTAACGTAACGTGCAGTATGTCGGCTTTCTGATGCTTGACATGTTTGGTACCGTTGGAAAGCGCTATAGCTCTCACACAACGTTATCTAATCCAAATAAGGACATTTCCTTTCCAGCAGTAACCAATGATGTTAGCAAAAACGGGGGTTTAAACATAAGGACGCAATTTCATTGGTTTGCAGTGGTTTCTGATAACGTGATTCGCTCAGACGCATCACGTGGTATGGCTTGACACTTCCTGAATCTTTAAATGCGATTTTCTCAAAATGAGTTTTTTGTCATTCTCCGGTAGATACTTCTCAGCCTATGTAGCACCTATGTACACCAAACGTTCCAGTTATACACTTAGCAGTCTTCTGAAGATATTTACAGAAGGATTTGTTAATTAATCATTCCTGGCCTGATATATGTGACATTTTGATCAAAAAAAGGTGGCGAAAATCGTTTTTTTAAGGCTATAGACAGTATATTTTGATTTTCTAGGTAATGAAAGCAGATATCCTGAAATCCCTCGGTAAATTTGTTTGCATCTTGTATGTTAACAAAATGAAAATAAAAAAAATCACCTGGCTTTATCGTATGTCCAGATATATCTACCGGAAATATATGCAAATTTGAGCATATTTAATTAGATAAGGCCTAATTTGCATAATCAAACATAGTAATTACAGAAACTTGTAATACATTTTTTGTTCATACATGTGTGAGTAATCAACTGAGGAAGTTTCATGGTGATATCTATTATTTAAAAAAAATACCCTATTCACCTGTAGTGTCTCGCCTTAATAACATCTTATTCAGTCTTACTTGTGGTCCTTTTGTAATTCCAACAGGTGCTCTTCGTTGTAGATAAGTAAATCCTACTGTTCCCCCTACGTGTTTAGCATAACGTAGCATAACTGGCTATGTTTCTAGATAACTGTCTAACAGCTGTTGCCATTCACACGGGACGAACATTTGAATGATGTCAAAGAAAAAGTCCTGTGTTTGTTTCCATAACAACAATACAAACAATATACATTTTGATATAAATAATCAGAGTGCAGAACAGCCTATTATGCTACATACATAACAAATCAACAAATAACTCAATTATAATTACAAAGTAATTACAAAAACTTTTTATCGCAACTTTCACTTGCTTCCACAATTTAATCGCTACAAACATCTAAAAACACCGCAATTTTCATCGCAACTTTTTGGAAAAGCCCCCGCGAAATCAGTAAGTTTAGGCCGCAACCATCACAAAAAAGGCCTGCGAAATCCTGGGGGGACTGTATGTTTGGGCCTCACTGAAGAATTAAAGAACATATGAACCCAGTATGTTGATCATACACACGCCCTATGAGATTCTTTAAATAAATCTAAATCTAAAAAGTATACGTTGAAGTATAAGTAGAGAGTTACAACTTTGACGATAAACTCCCTGAATTCTTTTGAATTTTCTTGGAGAAGCTTTGCCTCCCCCTACTGATTAATGTGTGCAACATCAACTGTAACACCAATAAGTATAATTTGACTCATTATTACTCATAAATCACCAATGGTAAATTAAAATTGGACAGAAAAGTATGAGCAATTGTAGTTGGATGAAGTTGAAATTCTAAAGTAAATTCACTTCCACTGACTGGGTGGGGTCAAGTGTTGTCATGAGGACTACAGAAACTGATTGGGGTTTAGTGTTTTCATGAGGACATCAGACACCGATTGGGTGTGGTTTAGTGATGGCATGAGGACATCAGTGACTGATTGCGTGGGGTCTAGTGTTGTTATCAGGACTTCAGGGACTGATTGGGTAGCCTGAGCCATAGATATCTTATAAAGGCTAGATGTATTGTGGCGGACTCTTGAACGACTGCACAGGAGGCCATTTTTCAACAGTATAGCTTCCGGTAGGGATCAGTGGTACGTTAGGTAACGTCAGTGATCTTCACAATCGTTTACACTCTTATCTCGTGGAAATCTTGATTTTCAAACGTCATTACCTTGGTATTAATTCTGGATGCTTGAACATGTTGAAATGTGCAGCTTAATTGTGTATCATGGCTATTGTATATCAGTCATTTTACATCAATTGGCGAGGCATAATTGTTCTTTCTTTTCAATATAACTTATTAGTTGCACATAATAAAACTGAAGTTGCACATGATTTCCAATCGGGTTGGTTTGTTAAACATCTTACATTATGATTTCGACAGGGAATTGCTGATGTAGGTGAAATTGGTACCATTCTCATATGGGAGTATCAGATTATGTAGGTATCTTACCCAGTGAGCAGGCGCCGGGTGAATGTGGGTGCAATTGTGTATGAATTGTGATATTGTCTTCACGAGGGCCACCAAGACACACTGGTGCTGTCCTTGCAACAGCAACAATATGTTGGTAATCTCAGCCGATTGGACAGGGATCAACCATTCAACACAAAGGCAGATCAATTAAATTGAGCACCTAGGGGGCGCCACACAAAGTGTAGTGTTCACAGTGGTCAAACTAATGATAATCCACAAATCAGTCTCATTAAATATATCAGTCTCATAAAATATATTATACTATCAATTTGGAACTCTAATTAATAATTAAATTAATAACTACAAACAAAGTTACCTTTTTTATGGTATGGTTGAAGGTCATTGGAGTTCTGAATAGAAGAGGTTGACAACGTCCATTCTTGTGTAACATTAAATAAACCAGCGTATATAAATCAAAGTATTTATTTACACAATGATAAGAGAATAACACACAATATGTAATCTAGCTAAATGTATCTAACTAATTAATTGAAGGAGTATATGTACACTGTGTGCACAATTATTAGGCAAGTGAGTATTTTGACCATATCATAATTTTTATGCAAATTTTCCAACTCCAAGCTGTATAAACTTGAATGCTTATTGGATGTAAGCATATCAGGTGTTATGTATCTGTGAAATGAGGGAGGGTGTGGCCTAAGGAGATCAACACCCTATATCAAGGTGTGCATAATTATTAGGCAGTTTCTTTTCCTAAGGCAAAATGGGCCAAAAAAGAGATTTAACTGACTCTGAAAAGACAAACATTGTATAAAGTCTTTCAGAGGGATGCAGCACTCTTGAAATTATTAAGATATTGGCGCGTGAACACAGAACCGTCAAAGGTTTTGTTGCAAATAGTCGACAGGGTCACAAGAAACGTGTTGAGAAAAAAAGACGCAAATTAACTGCCAAAGATTTGAGAAGAATCAAATGTAAAGCTACCAGGAACCCATTATCATCCAGTGCTGTCATATTCCAGACTTGCAACCTACCTGGAGTGCCCAGAAGTACAAGATGTTCAGTGCTCAGAGACATGGCCAAGGTAAGGGAGGCTTAAACCCGACCACCACTGAACAAGACACATAAGTTAAGACGTCAAGACTGGGCCAAGAACTATCTGAAGACAGATTTTTCAAAGGTGATATGGACTGATGAGATGAGAGTGTCTCTTGACGGACCAGATGGCTGGGCCCGTGGCTGGATCAGTAACGGGCAGAGTTCCACTTCGACTCAGATGCCAGCAAGTTGGAGGTGGGGTACTGGTATGGGCTGGTATTATTAAAGATGAGCTAATTGGACCGTTTTGGGTTGAAATTAGTGAAATGGACTCAAAATCAACTCTCAAACCTACTGCAAGTTTTAAGAAGACACTCCTCAAGCAGTGGTACAGGAAAAAGTCTGCATCTTTCAAAAAGACCATGATTTTTATGCAGGACAATGCTCCAGCGCATGCATTGAAGTACTCCACTGCGTGGCTAGCCAGTAAAGGCCTTAAAGATGAAAGAATAATACATGGCCCCCTTCCTCACCTGACCCAAACCCTATTGAGAACTTGTGGAGCCTTCTTAAACAGGAGATTTACAGTGCAGGAAAACAGTACACCACTCTGAACAGTGTCTGGGAGGCTGTGGTTGCTGCTGCACAAAACGTTGATCGTCAACAGATCAAGAAACTGACAGACTCCATGAATGGAAGGCTTGTTACTGTTATTGAAAAGAAGGGTGACTTTATTGGTCAATTATTTTTATTTTTTTAAATGTCAGAAATGTTTATTTGTATATTTTGAGCTGTTTGTTTATTATTCTTACTTAAACAGATGAAAATAGACAAGTGAGATGGGAAATTTGTCGTTTTTCATTTAGTTGCATAATAATTATGCACACTCATAGTTGCCCAATACTTGTGCAGACATAGATATTCTCCTAAGAAAACCAAAACCTCACTTTTACTTTCTTAAATATTCAGGTTTGAGGTTATTGACATTTTGTATTGACCGAGAGCACTGTAGTTGTTCAATAATAAAATTAATCCTCAAAAATACAACTTGCCTAATAATTGTGCACACAGTGTATGTGTAAGGGAGAGGGAGTATGTGTGTGCGCAAGCTTGTAAGCTCGGAGTTGCGCTGTTAGGAGCGCGCCTGAAAATATGTGTGTGTGTGTGTTCCTTTGTCTTGACCACCGTAGTTCCGCGTGCATGTGTGTGCATGTTCGTGAACATACATGTGTGGTGTGAAAGAGGACGAGCCTATATGTGCAGCGCGAAGTTCGCGTGTGTGGCTATATGAAGGCCAAATATGTAACGTGTGTGCTTACAATGCCATGTTAGAAGAGGGAAATGGTTAGTAACGCACGCAAGTCCCGATGTATATGAGAAGCAATCATAACGTTAACCCTTAGATGGTGTGGCGAAGCCAACTACCAACTAACAATGAAAGTATATAACAGTTATGTTCGGTAAACAAAACAGATACAATACATGAACAATGGCATATATGTAAACAGTCCTATGCTTAGCCAGGTTGTGAATAAGCTACGATAGCTAGCTGCCCAGTCGATGTTTACCAGTCCTTTGGAAAAGTGTTGGCGCATCCGATGTTTCTGAGGCCGAGAAGAGATGAAAACATCCGTAGATGGAAAGTTGTCCTTGCTGTGATGTCGTCGGTGTTACACTGCAGTTTAGGTCGGAGGAGTTGATCGCTCGGAATGTTGCAGAATCGCGAATTCTGTTGTGCTTCGTTTCCGTTGCAGGTCTAATGTTAGCTGCTTTGCTAAACTTACTTCTGCTGCGTTAGCGGGCAGTGTTTGGCTAACGAGAGATCTTAGAGAGAGTCTTATCTTTGTTAAGAACAAAGAGAGTTGTTTCTTCACCCTTGGAGGTGGGTGGAAGGAAAAGTGAGCCTGGCAGAGCCAGTGTTGAGAGAGAGAGAGAGAGAAGTATCATTTCACCGAACTTTAAAGGCAAAAGTACGTCACGATTTTATGACCTTGTTCGCAGCCAATGCTGTCTCAATGAAATGCAGAGAGAGTTTAGGAGATAAGGGAATTGTGGGTAATGAAGTCTTTTGTGGGACTACCGACACTGACTTTATTGCTAATGAAGATGCCAGACTTTTGTGCAGCCTGCTCTATTGAACGTTCCCTCTTAACAAGAACCCGAGGGATCACCTTTATTTTATTATATCAGTAATATTGCTTTTATAAAGGTGATAATAATAGTATACATTTATCTCCTGTTGCCATTCTGTATGCTGAGTTTTAGTAGCCTAGATATTGATTTTGCATAAATAGCTTGTGCATGTTTATTTATTGCACCTATCTGTTTTGTTCAATGTTATTTTCATATGAAAACCCAGTGTCATAACTACATATCTTACGTTTACAACAAACCAACCCGTTTGAAAATTGAGCAAGTTCTGGTCATTTAAAAAGTATGTACCACTGCCAACACAATGTTAAGTAAGTAAGTAAGTAAGTTTTATTTATAGAGCACATTTACACACAGCATACACTGACCAAAGTGAGCGAGCTATTCCGTCCCAAAATGGCCGTCATGTGCGGACATTTGACTCCGTCGGCCAGAAACGCGGGCAAGATATCTAGCCTTTATAAGATATCTATGGCCTGAGCACCCATCTTCTTAAAGCCCCATTCTGCGAGAATTTATATTTTTTGCTTCTGAGCTCCCCCAAAAGTTGCGGAGTGTAGTTCACTTTTACACTACCCTCCTCAAAATTGTGCTTTGAGACCCCCTAAAGGACAGTGGTACACGTGTATATGTTGTCAAGCTGAATGATGCAAAACATTGTTTTCTAAGCGTTTTAATGTGGAGTATGTGTAACCTAATAAAAGGTTGTTGCCGACAAAATAAAGTCACATATTGTGCAAACTATACATTGGATTTTTGTCACTTCTTAAATAATTGCATTACAGTTTGAAATGTAATTGTAGAAGTTAGTAGTGTAGTAGTGTAGTAGAATCTGTGCATGATATGACAAAAAACATCAAATTACGACTGATAACTTCAATAACTTCGAAGGTGTCTTTATTCTGGAAAAAACACTGCACTTTCTGAGGGAAAAAATAACAAATCCTGTCGACAGAATGTGCTCTTGTTTCTTTGCACGAGGGGGGTGGAGTGGATTTCTGTGTGTGTTTGGCGTTGTTCTGTATGTGGTATATGTGTGTATGCTGTGTCAGTAAGTGTGTTGGGGGGTTGTTCTGTATGTGGTATATGCGTGTATTCCGTGTGTGAGTGCAAACCTGGTCAGATGTGAGAAATGCCTCTCCTATTTATCACGTCGTAGACTTCTCAGATCCCAAGTGTAACGAATGGATAATGTGTACAGTATGTACAGTACACGCAACAAGATGAAAGGCAATCACATCTGATGAACCGCTCCTGTATGCACTGCACACACACACTTATACGACTCAGACATGATGAAGTGGTGAAAGACATCAGTTCTACCTCCTAACCCTGACCACACAAGTGGCCCCTTCCTGTGTCAGTTGAGGAAAAGTATAAAAGTAATGATGACATTTGTGTACCCGCTGCCTCTAGTTTAAATGAATAACACTAATATAAATGTTTATCCACTGTAGATATATTCCTTCAGCTGAAGAAATGCATAGAAGTAATGAATGGGTGTATCTTGTTACACATCTGTAGATGTATCCAACAACCTATTCTACCATGTACTTTCACTTAAATGGTACCAGTCTGATGGAGTGCCCTCACTTATCTAAACTTAACTAATCACAGGGTGCATGTTTCTTACCTTGTAGTCCGGCTTTTAAGGCCAGGAGGGTCTCTCTCCCTACAGGTGGCTGTGAAAAGAATGCGCCTCGCGCTAACTCCCACACCAAGATGGTGGCCCTAGGACTTCTAGAGGTCTTGGGTGAGGGTGTGAGAAACACGGCAAAACACGGTGAAATCCAGTGAACTTTAGTGAGAATTTATTGACAGTGCCAAAATCAATGATGACAAAACAGTGCAGTGACAAAACGCCAACAAACACACTTTAAACACACCTGCCTTTTAGTCTACCTGCTGTCCAGACTCCCACCCAGAAGTGAGAAAATCTTGAGCTTAAATAAAGCCTTCCAATTAATCCAATTGGAACATACCAATACAGAGAGGGGAACACCCTGCCTGTTAATACAGAGCTTAACATTGCTACAACATGACATGATCCCCACACAAATCATTCCTTTTCCCCCATCCCAATTATACAATTTACTCTGCATTTAATCATGCCAGTGTCCAGTGCTCATGTTTCTTGGGGGACGGAAAGTTCGCGGAACCAGGAAGTGCATGTGGTGTCAGTGATTGTTTGTGTAGTGTGACAATGTATGGCTAACCAGCATGAAATGAGTTATGGAGCGGATACAACTGGTACCTAGCTGTTCGCTGTGATGGTGACTGGTAACTGGGTGAGTAACAGAGGGATTTGTGAATTATGATCGTGTGGAGTTGGAACGAAGACACGGTTGCCGGCACCGTGCTAAATTCCAAAATAATCGGGTTGGGTATGGGTGCGTGTTTCCGTGTGTTGGAGAAGTAGCGTTCAGTTTAAATGTCGAGGGTGGTGTCAGGTGCGTTGGTGGAAAGGAGGGGCTGCCTGTTCACAGTGCCATAGATGTTTTGTCCACTCAAATGCAAAACTGGGTCCCCACCTGTTCATACCTTTCTCTGTTATGTTTGAGCATGTTGATATTCACATAGTTTGTAAAGGTATTAAAGGCGACGTATAGTTGTCTACCCAAGTATCAAAGACTGATATTTTATCTAGTAGGGATTTCATAGTGGATACTTAAGATTGGTGTTTGATATTAACAGGTAGAACCACACATGAGTGATTGAACTGACCAAACTGAGACTATAGTGTGTGACAAAATAAAGTTTAACAGCGCTCATGACACTATATTTCATCCATTACTTAAAATCAGACCAAGTATGTTACCTGACATTAATGCAGTTACAATTATAATTCATCTGTTTACAAATGGTTATGTAATTAGTTCGTGGGGCAGCTGGATGTTCATCTGGTACTGAGTGTCTGGAAGCAGCATCTGCAGCAGCTCTGCTCCAGTCAGACTGATGGGTGATTGATGGCTGCCCAGTTAATACCTGTTGAGGAGATTTTGTAGATTTCATCGTCCTCACTGTAAGGTTTCCCCATTAGCATTCCTCAACACTGACATGTACAACAGCTCTGTTCAGTCAGACTAATAACTGACTAAAGTTTCTCCAGGAAATGTCTTTTTACACATCAAACTAATTATATTCTGATTATAATATGGAGATGATAAATGGACACAGTGACACATGTTTATATGCACAGTGGATAACATGGAATGCAATTGTATGTGCTGTATCCAATACTTACTTTAGTTCAGTCAGCTTATATTCAGGATCTTTCTGTAGAGCAGAAAGCAGCTCCACATAAGACTGCTGCAGTTTGTTTCCTCTCAGGTCCAGCTCTCTCATGCTGGAGGGGTTTGATCTGAGAGCTGAAGCTAAAGTATAGCAGCTCCTCACTGTAAGGCCACAGCACCTCAGACTGAAGACACACCAGACAAAGTAAGTTTTCCACACTCATTATTGGTATCTACAGTATTGAAACAGGTAAACACACACACACACACACACACACACACACACACACACACACACGAACAACTCCTCACTGTAGAGAGAGACAAATATTTGAATAACATATAATAGAAAATGCAGACACAAAGACCGCCATACACACCAAAAAAACTAAACATGCGGACTACCACACAAACACACAGAGCCTGCCACACATACAATTCCCAAATTGAAACACACACAGACACACACACATACTGGCACCAACACACAGACACACACACACTGACACACTCATAAACAGAGGCACAGACACACACACACACACACACACACATAATTCTGTTTATATTACAATTCTGTGTCATATTCTACCTCTTACTGTACATATCATATTTTTTCACTTATTCCACTTTACATTTGCACATACTCTGCACTTTTATTGCTATTTTGCACTTCTGGTTGGATGCTTAACTGCATTTTGCTGTCTCAGTACTTGTACTCTGTGCAATGACAATAAAGTTGAATCTATTATAATAAACTGGCTCACACATAAAATGACGCACACACACAAACAGGCACGAACACAAAGAGACAGACAAACATAAACAGAAGCACACACACAACCAGACGCAAACAGACATGCGAGACAGACACACACAAACAAACAAACAAACACAGAAAATTGGAAGACTTACCCCAGTTTCTCCAGTCTGCAGTTTGGATGCTCCAGACCAGTAGAAAGCAGCTCCACTCCTGAATCTTCCAGATAATTGTCACTCAGGTGCAGCTGTCTCAGACTGGAAGAGTTTGAGCTCAGAGCTGAAGATAAATGTACACAGCTCTTCTTTGTGATGCTACAATCAATCAGCCTGTAGACACACACACATTACAATTAAGGCATAAAGATGACACACACACACACACACAAACTCTCTCTTTCTCTCACATACAAACTCTTACAGACACACACAAACACACTCACAGACACACACACACACACACACACACACAAACACACACACACACACACACACACACTAACATACACACACACAAAAACAAACAGGCAGACTTACTCCATATTCTTCAGTCTATAGCTTGGATGTCTCAGACGAGGAGAAAGCAGCTCCACTCCACACACACACACACAGACATATACTAGAACTGACACACACACACACCAAAACTGACACACACAGACACGTTAAAACTGACACAGACACAACCTCCGACTGGCAGACCTACCCCAGTTTCTCCAGGTTACAGTTTGGATGCTTCAGACCAGTAGAAAGCAGCTTTACTCCTGAATCTCCCAGATTATTCTTGTTCAGGTCCAACAGTATCAGACGTGAAGAATTTGAGCTGAGAGCTGAAGATAAAGCTGCACAGCTCTTCTGAGTGATGTTACAATCCACCAGCCTGTAGACACACAAACATAACAATTAAGGCATACAGATGAGAATAACAGCAATACAAATACAGTCAACACATTTTCAGAACACACACACACACACACACACACACCCACACACACACCCACACACACACACACACACACACACACACACACACACACAAACTGACACCCACAACCAGATACATCTACACACACACAAACAGACAAACACACAAATTGATTTTTCACACACACACACAAACTGATACAAACACAAACAGACACCTACACACAAACTGATACACCTACACACAAACTGATACACACACAAAAAACAGACAGACACACACACACATACACACACAAACTGAAACACACACATATACAAACTGAGACACACATACACAAACTGACACACACAGATACACACACACACAGAAATTCACAAACATACACACACACACACACACACAAACAAATTGTCCGACTTACTCCAGATTCTTCAGTATACAGTTTGGCTGCCTCAGACCAGTAGAAAGCAGCTTCACTCCTGAATCTCCCAGATGATTGCCACTCAGGTGAAGCTGTCTCAAACTGGAAGAGTTTGAGCTGATAACTAAAGATAAAGTTGCACAGCTCTTCACTGTGAGTTTACAATCCATCAGCCTGCAGACACACACATTAAAATAAAGGCATATAGATGAGAATCACAGCAATAAAAAATGCACACAAAAACTATCACACACAGACACACTTAAACCGACACACAAACACACACACACACACACACACACACACACACACAGAAACACCCTCCAACTGGCAGACTTACCCCAGTTTCTCCAGGCTACAGTTTGGATGCTTCAGACCAGTAGAAAGCAGCTCCACTCCTGAATCTCCCAGATTATTGTCACCCAGGTCCAGCTTACTCAGACTGGAAGAGTTTGAGCTAAGAGCTGAAGATAAAGCTGCACAGCTCTTCTTTGTGAGTTTACAACCCAAAAGCCTGTAGACACTGTTACGTATATGTCACGTGTTCATCATGTGTGATTTGCCGTCAAACAAAATCTCAAACTCAATAGTTCATTTCAATAGTTTCTTATTTCACAACTATCACCAAAAGTACGTGAACAAATTGTCTTCCATCAAGTAACAACATACAGACCAACAAATGTGCCATTGTCCAGTATGAAATTATGTCCATCAAAAGAAACAGGCAGCTCATTAATCCGTGTGGTAAACTGGCATCCGTAAATCCGACCGTCGTGGAATATTGCTCTTACGGTCTGTGTGATTTAACAACACTCCCGACGGTCCGCCTGTGCTGAAGGAAAGACCGTTGGCAAACAAATGCCGCAGGCTCAGTGTGTTTCAAAAGCCTGTGGCCCACAATGCTGAACGTCTCCGTCTGAAACTCTCTTGAACAGGTGGCAAAAACGCCGACCGTCTCCATCTTCCATAAACACGTCTCCAAGGCCTCATCTCCCGCATGATACTTCCGGAGAGGTTTAAATCCCCTTCCGAGTTTGGGCCATGCATCTCCCAACCTATGAACTCGGTTGACCTGCATGACGCCTTTTCACGCGTCAAACTAAAAGTTTTTCTTACAGTGTTTCAACTCACACCCGCGATTACATGACAACACAACAAATATAATCATGTGAAAATAAATATACAAAGTAGACATAATAGATAAGTGTGCTTGTACATCACAACACACACACATTAAAATGAAGGCATATAGATGAGAATCAAAGCAAAAAAAAGACAGACAATACTGTTTCAAAATACACACATTACAACTAAGACTAAAACTCTCATCCATGTATCTATCTAGTATGCATCAGCTAGATGGAAGAGATCATTTAGAATACCAACACACACATTCTAATGCGTATAGCTGCAGGTTAAAGAGCACACACACATTGCCACACAAACACAAATTCACTCGCTCACTCACAAACACAGATTAACACACACACATGCATTGACAGACACACAAAAATTCACTCACTCACTCACTCACTCACATATACACTGACACTCACTCACATATATACAACCTGATACACACACACACAAATAAATAGATATACACACACAAACTGTAACACAAACAGACTTACTCCAGTTTCTCCAGTCTACAGTCTGGATGCTCCAGACCAGTAGAAAGCAGCTCCACTCCTGAATCTCCCAGATCATTGTCAGTCAGGTCCAGCTGTCTCAAACTGGAAGAGTTTGAGCTGAGAGCTGAAGATAAAACTGCACAGCTCTTCTTTGTGATGTTACAATCCACCAACCTGTAGAGACACAAACATTAGAATTAAGGCATATAGATGAGACAAGCAGCAATACATATAGACAATGTGTCCATGTCTGTCTCTGTGTGTGTGTCTCTCTCTCTCACATACACACACACAAACTCTTTCTCAGACACACACACACATGCACACAAACTCTCTCTCTGCCACACACTCACTCACACACACGGTCACACTAACAAAAACCCTCTCTCTCTCACACACAAACAGACTGTCAAACACAAACTAAAACTGACACACACACACACACACAAACAAACTCTCTCTGTCTTTCACACACACACACACACACCGCCCATTCATCTAGTATACAATGCCTAAACAGTCAAAATAATTGAGAATACCAAATGATCAAGGTACGAAAAGAGTTTCTATTGAAGCTGAATTTGTTGTGTTATTATTTACACATATTGAACTAAAGGCCATGCCTGTTCAATATTTAGTTGATTCCTGGCAGCAATTTCATGTTGCTTACTACAAGGATACTCAGAGAGTTTCGTCCTCTGCCAAGGCCAAATGCCAGACGCCATATCACGCAACGTCAGCTAAAGTGAAACTAAAAGCATGGATCTACCTCTTTATTTAGGTATTTGCCAGAATTTACTGAAGCGGGTTCTTCCTTGGCCCATGTTTCACCTTTTCACCAAGTTTCATTAAAATTGGGCTGGTAGTTTTAACATGTCTACAGACAAACAGCACTGAAAACATAACCTCCTTGGTTGAGGTAATGAATGTTTTACTGCAGCAAATCTGTTACTTACTATTTAAAATGCAATTAGCTATGCAAAAGTGACACATTCAACATTCAACCAAATATGAGAGTAGTTTACAGTAAAAGGAAACTGAATTATGAAACAAATGATGGGTTTCATAGTTTATTGTATGCAGGTCCCTGTAGAAATATGAAAAGTAATGCAGTATTTGTAAAGCCATCAACAGTTAGTATTCTGCAACTCGTTGTGCTAGGATTGTAACTGTAATGGCCCTCCACACATCCACTGGCTTTGGAGTGGCAGTGCTAAAGGCTTACTGGCTTTCTGGGTGGTGAATGGGCATAATTTGCTCATTGTCCCCACCTGGGAAGCTTCACTATTTTATTCCATACTTGTATTATTGGAAACAAACCCTATTTTTGTATACTCTGTGTGTTAACTTTAACAACGAAAGGTATTAAACATAGAACTTTATTGGAGCTCTCAATACATATGCATCACAGGCATTGTTCACTACAAACGTCCTGCCCCGAACTACACATGCACAGTTATACTTAATAAACTCCCTATTTTTCTTAAGAAAAAAAGAAAACAAAACTCAGTTCCTTATTTTAACTGAGCTGTTCACTAAACAAAGATAAAAATGTTGTTTATATATTACATCCGTCCGTTGCCATACACCTTCTTTGAGAGCCCTCAACAGGACAAGTGCTGATGTTCCTTTCTTTGTCAAGCAGTCAGCGAGATGTTCTTTGGTAGCTGACCATGATGTGTTAAATGGTTCCAGATTGAATGAGCTATTTGACATTGCTGATTTCAAGACGCAGTCTCTTCTCAGTAACTGATTTGGTGGACTTGACAGCATCAAGCAATGAGTGATTGTCAGTGACACATTCAATAGGTAGACCTCTGTGATTGCAGTCACCTACAGTAAGTTCTGAGTACAGTGTAGCCAATAATATTACTTTGTCAATGCCATCTGCAAGAGCCAAAATCTCTCCTGCCAAAGTGCTTCTGATTCTTTTTGATTGCCAGCATAGAGGTGAGATTCTTACATTTTCTCCCATAAGCAGGATACGATGCCCACCCTGACTACCTCCTCCTGGAAGGTTGCCCATTAAAGAATCACTGAACACTAATAGCTTCAGGGAGCTATCTTTTCCTAGGTGCTGGAACTTCAAGGTCACTTTATCAGATTTTAGTTTCCTGATCAGTTTGTTTTTACAGAGCAGAGTCTGAACAGTAGTCTGTTTTGTACTGCAAGCCAGGATGGATACATCACACATTACATCAGGCCTTGACATATAATTTGGCCGATCTTTGACCTCAGCATGTCAACCTCCTTGTCTGTTAAATGAGCCTCTATCTAAGTAGCTCTAACTGGATAACGCAACCAGGAAGAGGCAGTGGACTACGCGATCGTCTGGGGCAGTGCCTGCTTAACATTAGGACCAGTGCGGAGGAAGGATCCACTCCAGCATTGGTCTATTGGATTGCTGCAACCCGATGTGACGTCCTCTGCGTGGTGACTGCTGTGTGGGATTATTTATTTTATTTTTCTGGTCGGCTCGGAGAGGCGTCATTTAAATAAGTGTATTACAGTGTTAGTGATGAATTTGGTGTGGGATTTTTGTATGCCTTGTATTTATTCACCCGAGTGTACTATTTATTACCAGAGTAATACATTTTTGTAGTTACTTATTTACCTGCTGCCTGGGTCTGTCTCCACCCCATCAGTGGGACTCTGTTTAGTCCAAGACTTAAAGCAGTGGGTCTTGTGATTGCCCGTTTATGAGCTGTGACATTATTAATAATAAAAAGTTGACTGTTGCTAAGTGTCCTGTGTTTTGTGAGCCTGGGGGAGTACGCCAACCTGTAACCTTTCGGGCCGTGACATCAGTACTCTGCTGTACCTGTATCTCATCATTCAAGGAATTAAACTTTAATAGTTGAAGGTTGCATGCTCTTCTGGTCCTACTTGGAAAGCTGCTTTCAAGCAAGGTATGACTGTTGTGCAGAACACTTCAGGACCTCCCCAGATAAAGTAATCCACATGGTAAAAGAGGACTCTCATTACATTGCAGGAATCATCCAGCAAGTAGAGGAGTGCTGGTCTGTGTGACAAGACAGCTCCCAACTGACACATGGTGTCTTTCACTAGATTGTACTTAAAGAGAAGTGTGTGCTAGTCCTTAAACACATTTCTTCAGTTTCCACAGAATTAAATTAAAATTGCCCACTGCGTGAATTCACAGGGATTGGTTGAATTTGCGTTTATAGTTGCAATCGCGAAATCCTGGAGGTTCTGTGGGTCTAGTATTCACAGTCTGGATCATTTGATTCACTAGCTCCTTCTAGTGGAGAATTATCACCAAAGATTCTCTTCAAGGCTGATTTCATGTCACTGAACATGTGGTCTAAGCAAGCGGTAAGTGCTAACTGTTTGCCTTTAACACTAAGTCCTGCTTAATCAAGCAGCTTAAAAGCTAAAACAACATCTTTTGCTCTTTCAAAAACACATTTCTTATTTTTGCTAAAGCGTAGTCAGGCCTAGCCTGGTGACACCAGCCTACGGATTTCCGCCTGAATTGATTTCAAGCTCATACTCAGTCTGGCCCAACCCCATTGACAATCGTCTCCAGAACTCAAAATTTTGCAGGACCAATCAGCGAACAGTTCAGAGCTGTGACGCAAAACTCGCCTTGGAGGAAAAGACACGAAAAGCTATCGGAAAAGTTGTCTCAACTCTCAAGAACATCAGAAAATTAAAAGGAGAACAAGAGTATTTTCTTGTAAGTTTTATGATTGGAAAGGACGTCGTAGCTCTTCTCCCAACTGGCTTTGGGAAGAGTTTAATCTACCGAATGCTTACTAAACGTTGCTGATTGGTTAAGGGAACTCCGATGATTTTAAACCTCAAGATAAGCACCCGCCCATCTCGGAAACCAAAATGCATTGGGTTGGCCCAGACTGAAAGACGGAATGAAATGGAGTCACAGGCTGGTAATGGCCAGGCTAAGTCAGGCCATTATCTTTATTCAAATCGTCCAAGGCTACTTCCAGGGCTGTGTTCCTCGCTCTTCCTGTTAGCGACAAAGCAACCGCCAAGGCCTGTTTCTTCTTATCCATTTCGGTAACTACCTTCCAAATTTCAATCCCGTTTTCCAACTCTCATATGATTTCTTCTCGTCAAACAAAGATGGCACATTGTAATTGTTTGACGCCATCCTCTGCTACCAATGTTCACTTAATTGATGAAAACAAAAGGTATTTAAAATAGAACTTTACTGGAGCTCTCAATACACATGCAACACAAGCATTTTTCACTACAAACTTCACGCCCAGAACCACACATGAGCAGCTTAACCTAACACTGTGGTCTGTCTCCAATTTATGTTGCGGCTCACAAGGCGGGTTGTAACAGTAACATATTTTTCTCTAAGCTAGAAAACGTATTCTTATGTTTTAAAATAATTATTTGATATGGAAACGGGTCTGCCACGTTTCAATAAAGTTTGAGTGTGTAGATAAATGTATTTTTTTTGCATTTTTAAATGAAAGGTTAGTATTTAATTTAAAAGATGTTGTTTGAGCAGAACATTTACATATGGACTAATTGTGTGATGTAGGTCTGTTGTAAGGAAAAAGTATAAGTATCTTAAGTATAGGTTAATGTTCATTAGCCATTGTAAATAACTGTAATTGACTGCATATTCTGAGGAACAACATTAATACATTCATGGTCTGGTCCACAGCAGACAGGTATTGTACTTAATGTTTTTAGAAGTTTGAAAAAGTGACTGCAGACTGGATAAAAGGATGCTAGCGATTTAAAAAAAAAAAAAACAGCTTCAAAAAATTGGGAGGCTACAATGAGATTTGATATGGAGAATGGCCTCTGTGCCATTGCCATACCAGGGTTCGTAGACATATTACTACGCTATGTATGTCTTTGGAAGCCACCCTCTGCCGGACTAGCAAGTAATATATTTGCCGTCTTGCTTTGTCTTGTGTTGCACTTGCTTGATTTTTGACAGTGTTAGGAAAGTTGTTTACTCGCTAGTTTGTCATAAAAAAGTAAGCAAATTTCAACAGGTTTCACAAGGTTTAGCCGCTAGCCAGACATCTTGTCATACTACAGTAACTTTGACTCTAAACAATAAATCGATAACAATATTAAATCTCACTCAACACTCAAATACTCACTTTACACTTCTTGATGCTTCGACCACGGGCAGCATCCTCATCAGACCTACATCTGATCTGGCAGGTGATCCCCTCCCCCATAATCCCCCAGGTTAAACTCCTCCAGTTCCTGATCTGACATCAGCAGCACAAAGGCCAGAGCTGACAGTTGGGAAAGAGAGAGATTCTGTCTTGATTTATTTCCCTTCCTCAAGTAGCCATTGACCTCCTCCACTAGAGAGTGGTCATTCAGTTCATTCAGACAGTGGAACAGGTTGATGCATCTCTCTGGGTTGGGGGCTTCTCTGATCTTCTGCTTGATGTACTTGACTGCTCCTCTGTGTTCAGTGAGCTTTTCCCTGTCTGTGGCAGCAGATCTTGTAAGAGTTTCTGATTGGACTCCAGTGAGAGGCCCAGAAGAAACCTCAGGAAAAGATCGAGGTGTCCATTCTCATTGCTTAAGGCCAGATCCACTGCAGTCTGCTGTATGTCAAGAAGATTGTTAGCACTGAGCAGTGAATAAAGCAGAGAGGTGTGGTGTTGGACAGGAACATTGCTCTCTCTCTTGCTAAAGTGCAGAAACACATACAAAGCTGCTATAAACTCTTGAATACTCAGATGAACAAAGCAGAACACCTTCCCCTGGTACAGCCCAGCTTCCTCTCTGAAGATCTGTGTACACACCCCGGAGTGTACTGATGCTTCTGTGACATCAATGCCACACTCTCTCAGGTCATCTTCATAGAAGATCAGATTGCCCTTCTCCAGCTGCTGAAAAGCCAGTTTGCCTAGGGATATAATGGTCTTCAGGTTCCAGAGAGTATCCGCATCACAGTTTCCATACTTCTGACTCATGTGTTTGGTTTGTATGATCAGGAAGTGTGTGTACATTTGAGACAAAGACGTTGGAATCTCTCCAATCTCTGCTTTAGTCAGTATGTACTCAAGAACCGTGGCTGCCATCCAACAGAAGACTGGAATGTGACACATGATGTAGAGGGTCCTGGACGACTTCAGGTGTGTGATGATTCTGTTTGCCAGTTTCTCTTTTGTGATTCTCTTCCTGAAGTACTCCTCCTTCTGAGGGTCATTGAAACCCCGGACTTCTGTCACCTGGTCAACACACTCAGGAGGGATTTGATTGACTGCTCCTGGTCGGGAGGTGATCCACAGAAGAGCAGAGGGAAGCAGATTCCCCTTGATGAGGTTTGTGAGAAGGACATCCACTGAGGCAGGTTCTGATACATTGTAGATGCATTCATTGTGCTGGAAATCCAGAGGAAGTCTGCTTTCATCCAGACCATCAAAGATGAAGGCAATATTGTATCCGTCCTGGTTGGAGAAGACTAAGTCTTCTGTTTCAGAGAAGAAGTGATGGATGACGTCGATAAGGGTGTATTTCTTCTCTTTAATCAAGTTCAGCTCCCGAAAAGGAAGAGGAAATATGAAGAGAATATTCTGATTGGCTTTTCCTTTAGCCCAGTCCAGAATGAATTTCTGCACAGAGACTGTTTTTCCTATGCCAGCAACTCCCTTTGTCAGCACAGTTCTGATGAGCTTGTCTTGTCCAGGTAAGGGCCTGAAGATCTCAGTACATTTGATTGGTGTTTCCCTCATTGTTATTTGTCTCTTAGATGCCATCTCAATCTGCCTGACCTCATGTTCAGTATTTACCTCTTCACTTTCCCCCTCTGTGATGTAGAGCTCTGTGTAGATCTTCTCCAGAAAAGTAGGGTTTCCTAGCTTAGGCACACCTTCAAATACTCTCTCAAACTTCTCTGTTAGCCTATGTTTGAGCGCTTCTTGACATCTAGGAAACAGTCCACCTAGAGATAAATACATATTATTTAATTGGAGGGCATATGTAAGTGTGTTAAGTGAACACTTTGCAGCCTTTTTCATATGAGTAGGGTTGCAAAATTCCAGAAATATTCATAGTTGGAACTTTCCATGGGAATATACAGGAATTAGCGGGAATAAACTGGACATTTTTGGCTTATTTATACTGTATTTACCTTGTCATATAGGACAAAACATGCCAGAACAAATTATTGTTTTGTCATAAGCAGACATTCATGCAAACATTTCTAATACAAATTCGAAAAATGTAATTGTATTTTTTCATTGAACCACCAAAACATGAATGTTGAGTAAAATAAATGTATTTCTTATGATCCCTCCGCAAAAAAGACCCAATTTAAATGTAAAATGAAAGCATTTAGTTAAGCTGCTCAAGCCTCTGGGCCATCAATCGAGGTAATGGTGAACTTTTGTGTGGACAAACATACATCCTACTCTCACTGCTGTAATAAGTTAGCCTACTGTATACAAATACATTTGGTG
>NC_137923.1:28962633-29007633 GCF_963457725.1 Sprattus sprattus | reverse complement strand
TTTTCCAGTTTTCCAAAACACAATGTAGCACACAGAGAACGTGCCTTTTTCATTTTCATTGCTAGAATGAACAAAATGCAACACAGCTTGCAGGAAGAAAAATTCATTGGAGAAAACTGAAATATTTCAGAAGTCAACATACGCCGTAAATGCTAGGCCATTTATGGTGCAGTGGGCTCTAACAGTACTGTGAAGATGTCTTACAGTCCAAAAAAGCATTTCAAAGTATTTTCCATTAGAACACATCTACCCAATATTTATAGCAGGCTGTATATAAAGTATAGAAAACAAGAATGATAACAGGACACCATGTGACTGTACCCAGCCTTTCATTGGGGTCACGTCCCAGCAACTCATCAACATGTCAACCAATGTCCTACTTTGGAACTGGTAAATACAGTGCCGCTTGAAAGTACGTGAACCCCTTGAGCAGTTAAGAGTTTTCTGTTGTTTTACCATGATTTAAAAAAAAATTCAACACCAATTTTCCATAGATGAAATGTCAGGTTTATGTTTATCAATTGTGTGTACTTGTTTAGAGGGAATTGTGTGAGTAGCCAAAAAACTTCATAAAACATGGTATTAGTGTATCTGCAAAAGTAAGTGAACCCCCAGCTGCATTGGTAAAGTCAAACAGGTAACAGATTCAGTGAAACATATTTGGGTGTTTAATTGTTTCATGTAGTTTTTTGGCTTCCCTCTAAACAAGTACATGCAATTGATAAACATAAACCTGACATTTCATCTATGGAAAATTGGTGATGAAAAAGTTGAAAAATCATGGTAAAACAACAGGAAACTCTTAACTGCTCAAGGGGTTCACATACTTTCAAGCAGCATGGTATGCCTTGCATTTTGAGGGGTAGTGCCTTAAAAAAGGCACACAAATGTTCAATGTCTGATCATTGGTGCCACATGTTCAATTCAAAACTGAGTGAAAGAGAATTAGCTTATGTTTTTGTTGATTAGGGGTGGGATTATGGTCTTGAGTAACCAGTTTCAGATATCCTGACGCATACAAATCATTACTTAGTTTACAGAAGCAGCAGGCAACACACACCTTGAATACAGTAGACAATTCATTTCTAGAAACTTTGCTGAAGGATGGATGAACTGTTCGTTTTTCCTGTTGGACACTGAAGGACATACAATGACAGCAAGTATTGGTCAACAAAGCATTTGCAAGTAAATATTTAAGCACCAAACAGCCACACTAAGCACAGAAGTAATATGAGTAGTATGAGACAAACATTTCACTGCCTTATTTGAATGATTCCTCAGTTCTCTCTCATCCAGGTAAAAGTGATTAGGAGTTGTGTGCTGTTACAAAACTGTAAAATATTCTGCTGTGAGAGAAGTTTACAGTTCTGTACTGCAATGGAATTATAATAATGCTGATAATAAATGTATGAGTAGTCGGGTAACACTGCTGTAGAAGAGTTGTACCCAAATGCACAACACGTGGACAGACTTTGAAACACAAGGGGGAATCTTTACTGATGCACAAGTGCCAAGTGCCCTGTATATGTATATGTGTATGGTTTTATATGTGTACGTTTATGGTTCTGCAAGTGCCGTCACTTACAGACAATGATTTATCAGGGGGCTCTGGGTGTATGTTTTTTGGACTGTGAGAGTTATTCTTGACGAGTCTCTTTTACGGCCCATTCACACGGTTGTGTAGGAATGCGTTGATCCATTTAGGGCGACGGATCCCCATTCACTTTGAATGGGGTGACGTCATCCTTTGTCGAACTGAACGGAGCCACAATTCAGTTCGGCAAAGGATGACGACACCCCATTCAAAGTGAATGGGTATCTGTCGCTCTTGACGGATCAACGCATTCTGACGCAACCGTGTGAATGGGCCCTAACGTGACAGAAGAGACTCGCTTATGATTGACTGATGGCAATTGACTCTAATGAACTAATTGATGACAGAGCACGGGATGGGGATAGGTGGGGAAACTTAAAAGTAAGGTTCCTCAGCAAGGCCATGAAGGTGGTTAGACCCGCATTACAGAACAGCTGACTGGCTCTAGTACTCCTGGGTTTCTTCAGGAGTATCCTAAGACAGTCATTATAGGCTACTTTCAATTTACGCAAGCTCTCCTTCTTCTAATTCACCCAGAGTGGAGCTGTATAGAGAGGGGTGCAGTAGGCTCTAAACAAATTAATTTTTACATCATATGTACAGTGGTGGAATTTTCTAACCAACATGTTAGCTTGGACATAGAGCAATCTCCTCTGTCTAAACATGTCAGCATCATCCTCCAATGTGTCTGTGATAATGTGCCCTAAGTATTTGGTACTATTGGACACCCCCAGAGCTTGCCCAGACAGATGAAAGGCAGGAAACTTAATATCCATGTCCTCCTTAGTTCTACAGACCATTACCACACTCTTCTTGGCATTATATTTAACATCAAAATCGACCCCATAATTAGTACAGCAGCTGTTGAAACCCACCTGTACTCGGGGATAGTATAGCTAGGTCGTCTGCATACATAAAGTGGTTGACCAGGGAATCACCTATCATACAACCTGTACTGCATTCCCCCAGCTGCCTGGAAAGGTCGTCCATATAGATATTGAAAAGGGCTGGGGATAATATAACCCCCTGCCGGACCCCGTTCCCAACTTTAAAAGGGGTAGATAAGATGTTCCCCCATCTTACACTCATGCTCTGGTTTGCATACCAGTAGGCTAGGATGCGTACTAAGCTACTGGGCACACCCCGAAGCTTGAGCTTACTAAACAGCTTAAAGTGGTTGACTCGGTCAAATATAAATAAACCCTATAAGCATAGTAGATCCCTGCCTTCTATATATGTCTATTGCTTCTTTCAGAGCATAAATACATAGATACATAAATACATTATACTCTCCTTACAGAGTGATTATTTATATTTTAGTTTCCAACTGTAAATATTTTAAAAGAAAAGGGTTCAAGGTTGCTGTAGGTGTTAGTTTTATGTTTGTAGGACAAAAACTCACAGAGATTTTAAAAAGTATTAATCAAAATACCACTAACTGGGGGCTAGATGGTTAAGGAACGCCCACACTGTTATTCCCCGCAATTGTTGCTTCGATAGCCGCTCGTGTAGTGACGGATTGTGCCCTGATTTTCCGTGTTGTTTTCAGTGATGTGCAGCGCTGACTGAGAGACTGGCATCTGTCAAGGGCTACAACCGAGAAGTGGAGCGTGAGGACAAGCGGCGGATGATTTGTCTAGCTACGCTCTCAACTCATCTTGAAAAGGGAATTAATAGTTCCAGCCTACTTAATCCCTGCCTTGTCGCTGTTTACCTGATCAGCTTGGAATAGCCTAGCCGCGCACTGAGTTGTATTGTGTACTTCCTCATTCATTGTAGCTTTGAGGCGGTTCCTCAAGCCACTGCGCTGCTGCGACGACCAGGGTGTGTTCGCGGTGCTCCAGCAACGCGATTCCATCTTTGCACAAATGTGACGTCACTGGTCTGGATCCCATGGACTGCATACACTAATCGGCTATTGGCCAGTGGGTTAGTGGCTTCTTTGTGCACTATATTTTAATTGTTTTAATTACTGGTCGGTAGAGATCGCCGACCAGTTCAGACTTATTTTATATTGTGCAGCACTGTTTATATGGGTTGGGCTGAGGGACATCAAGGCCAGTTTACTGCCACCTGCTTACCTTAGGTTAATTGCCTTTCCTGCCCCCTCTGGTGCGGAATTAAAAATATTAAGACATTGCCTTGATGAATTGACGTAGATTTTATGTACTTTACCTCCATCGTGTGATGTGTCATTTGATGCTGTGTTGTGTCACTTAACTTGCTGTGGGTTGCATGATATTAATATGCATTTATATTTATACATAGGGGAAGAATTGGGTTCTCTACCTTTTGCCTGTTAGTTGGGGGAGTAACTGCCGGTGGTGCCCTATTACATCTGTCTACCGTTTACAGTCCTGTATTTATTTTGTGCTTGATGAAATAGCCTTTGTGATAAATCTAGTCCATCTGTGTGTTGCCTGTGTATTGGTGGATCTGGTTTATATTCTTTTGGGGAGTAACCCCATGGCACGACACAAGCAGGTACAAACAGGAAAGGTGCAATGAGACAGCATGAAACCAAACACGAACAACGTGTAACCATAAACACTGACAGACCAAGACTAAAAAAGAAAACAAGACGCAGGTGGGCAGGGAACAATGAGACACACCAGGGTACTATTCGGCGACACTCGCTAAGCGGTTTAGCGAGCTAAACTCCAGGCTAAAAAAAGACAACACCGCTTTAGCGGATTCGCTGAAGCAACTTTTGCTCAATTTCCATGGTAATTAATCGCTTAGCCCTAGCCTGCTCCAGGGCAGGCTAAGCAAAGTTTAGCTGGCTAAACTTGCCACACCCACGCCAAAAGGAGGGATCCCATTGACAAGGAGTCATAGTTTGATTAGCGTAGGAAGAGTTCTTTGCGATCGCCAAGAAGATACATTTTTCCATCATGATGAGTTCTTGTATGAGCGCTACCGATCCACCCGACAAGGAATAATTAATTTAGAAGACCTTCTCGAGTCATTTATTGCACCACTGTCAAACATTGAATGTCATCACTTTCTTGAGAGTGGTAGCCTTCATTTTTGTAATGTCGGCGATGCGGAGAACAAAGCACTCATAATTATATGACAGTGGTAGCCTAAAGTAGAGTTGAGACATTGGTACAGTTGATAAACCCGAAATAACTTTCATAATGCAGCCTGAGACGTGATTTTTAGTTTGCACATGAATACTAACGTTTTCTTTGATCCCAGGAAATTTGAGCACATAACCCAAATAGATATTGGCTAAAGTTGTTTTACCTATTTTAACTTACATCATTGCAAACGTTTAGTTTTGCAAACGTGTCTAGTGTTTGTGCGGTAGTGAATGGTGGATGGTGGAGGTGGATGGTAAGGTGGGTGCATGATAAGAAGAGAGAAAGAAACACAATTTATTTGGATTGCTTCAATTTATTGAATTTCTTATTAATACATTTTCATTTAGTCATTTAGCAGAGGGTTTTATTCAAAGCGATATAAAACTACAATTCTTACGAAGGTGAAGGGTATCGAATCGGCGATTTACTGCATGCAAGCCCTACGCTCTGCCCGCTGTACCAAAGTCACATGTTTGGGTCAAGAAAAGATATCACTAATTAGACAGCCTATGGACAGTTTCTTTAATGAACTTTGACATGATTATGGTCTTGAATTCTTCATAACGCGTTCATGGTCATATCCCGCCTTAACGGAGAAAAAAATGAGTCTTTTTCTTTGAGTTTAGACTATAATGCCGTTCAAAAAATCCTGGTTTTGGTTATCGACCTTTCATGCCTTTTAAAGCAGGACGTGCACGCGCAATTTAGCTGACGAGATAAATTAACTTGAGGTTAAAATAAATTAGCGCCCGTCGCCAGACCGGCTTGGCCTGTTCTCATTTAGCGAGCTAGTTAATCTCCAGTTGCGAGCTAAATTAATTACCTTAGCTTCAGTTGTACGCCGAACAGGGCCCAGGCTGTAAGGAAAGGGGCGTGAAACAAGGGACAACAAAAGCACATGGAACACAGGAAGTAAACAAAGGAGCACATGACCAACACCAACACCAACACAAGGAAGAGAAACACAACACAGGGCCAAACAAAGGGATCACATGAACCAGGATCAGGAGATCCTGAGCAGGATCGTGAGAAGTTGGGTATGCAATGGAGGGCTAGGCTTAGGGTCAGTTTATACAAAGCTGTGTTAAAACCTCACTTCCTAGTAACTGACACCAGTACCCATGAGTTTTCCCATCTTTGCAGGGAAATCAGACTCTCATGTCCAACAATGCAGTTTCACACTCAGATTTCAAAAAACTACTAGACATTTAAATGAGATGCATTAGTACATCAGGCAATGGGTCTAGCGTATTTCATCTCCACACATTGAGGAATATATGAATGTAAAAGAGAATGCACAAAAGACTAACTCTGTTTCCAGATGGAGACCTGTCCTTACCTGGGATCAGGATGACTTTGTCCCTCACTGAAGTTGACATAGTCCTCCCTTGACCGATCACTCTTCATGGACACACAGCTGGGTGCAGAAGTGTTTGATCTTCCTTTGTGGGTTGTTGGTCTTTCAGTAAATGAAGGCAATATGATTGATGATACAGCACTGCCTCTCGTACCTTATTGCTTAATGAGTTAGTACAGTAGCGTATATCCTCTCCACACATTGAGGAATATATTAATGTCAAATAGAATGCACAAAAGACTAACTCTGTTTCAAGATGGAGGCCTTTCCTTACCTAGGATCAGGATGACTTTGTCCCTCACTGAAGTTGACATAGTCCTCCTTTGACCGATCACTCTTCATGGACACACAGCTGGGTGCAGAATTGTTTGATCTCCCTTGATGGGTTGTTGGTCTTAAAGTAAATTAAGGCAATAATGACTGACGATACAGCACTGCCTCTCGTACCTTATTGCTTAATGAGTTAGTACACCAGGGAATGGGTCTAGCGTATATCCTCCCCACACATTGAGGAATATATTAATGTCAAAGAGAATGCACAAAAGACTAACTCTGTTTCAAGATGGAGGCCTTTCCTTACCTAGGATCAGGATGACTTTGTCCCTCTCTGAAGTTGACATAGTCCTCCTTTGACCGATCACTCTTCATGGACACACAGCTGGGTGCAGAAGTGTTTGATCTCCCTTTCTGGGTTGTTGGTCTTTCAGTAAATGGAGGCAGAATGTTAATGTTTAGGTGTAATTAGATAAAAAAACAGCGGGTCTTGTTTACAAAAAAATCTAAATCAGATGGTAGTGAATTAAATCGACAGGTTCCACACAATCAAAACACACACACACACACACACACACACACACACACACACACACACACACACACTCCTCACCTTGTATCTCCATGTCTACCAGCAGAGCCTCTTTGTTGACTCATGTTGGAGGCAGAGCTGCAGTCACTTCCTGTTTGAGATGTAGTACATGAAATTATATGATCTAATTGTGCTCAATAAATAATTTGTTACAACAGCTTAGAGTCTCTATCCAAAAAGATATTATAATATAATATTTATATTTTAGTAGATTCAAAACAGCAATAAAGATGTTTAGCTTCAATAAAATATCAAACAGACCCTCCTTAAATCAATACACCTTCCTTTTTCTGATGTACTCTGTTCCACTCTTTCTATCAACTCACTTCAAATGGGCAGCGATGGAAGTAAATGCATCTATGTCAAACTACAAATAACAGAATTTCCATGATTTCTACACTTTAAATTATTGATTTTGTTACTATAAACACAATTCTACCAATATGTCGAACTGAAATGCAGCTATGTGAACAAAATTATTTTGCATGTGCAAGCTTATTTAACCCAAATGTACCCAGTATGTATCAGGAACAAATCAACTGGTATCTCCAGAAATCTCAAAGATATTGCCCTAGTAACCCTTTTTAAAGAGAACATGTCATACTCTTTTCTGGTAGCCTACTTCTCCTTGCCCATAGGACTTCAGCAATTTACAAACTTGACTTCTGATACAGTTAACTCTAAACACATTCACACTGTAAGATTACCAGGTGAAAAGGTAGCCTTGTAATGGCAATGTGGGACTAAGCCTTCTCCTCCAGTCTGCCTAGTGCAAGTGCTACTATACTGTGTGTTTTGAGGTTGAGGATCGAACAACAGAGTGTTTTCGTATATGGAACAAGAGCAAATACTTTACAAAAACAATCTTATGCTTAGAAGTCCTACCCTGTGGCATGTGACACAAACACAGGTCTACACTGGTAGTCTTCACTCATCAAGAAGAAGCCCACTCATTCCCCCCTATGTGCAGCTCAGACAGTCACCATCTCTCTCCCCAGAATCATGTTAATCATTCATATTCACCTCCAGCTAATCACAAACACCCTTCTCTATGTCCTAAGCTGTGCCAAAGTCCATTTATACTCACTCAAGCACATACTTATTGAACTAACTGTTTGGTATATAGACTTTACCATGAAACAAGTACTTATTATTTTGCGAGAAACACTTAAACAGCTGAACCGTAAGCCTTTGGCTATTGCCAATCAAAAGTACAAATCCAATTAATTCACCTGATCCTACCTTCCTTGAAACGATTAAACCACCTTGTGGTACCTGCCAATAGCTATGTTACATGTGTGAGTTTAGATGTTGAGAAACTGCGCTGTCAACATACTACACACAACAAATCTTAACAGAAGAACTTATTTGTCTGAAGACTTACAGTTCAGCTGTTTACATACTTGTTTGTCTCCAAATAGTAAGTACTTGTTTCATGGTAGTGTTTACAAACAAAACTTTTAGTTCAATAAGTATGTGCTTTATGAGTTTAGATGTTGACAAACTGTGCTGTCAATATACTACAAAAAAAAACCTCAACAGAAGAACTTACATAATGCTCTCTTAACACCAGCTGATCTCCCCACTATATTCACACTTACCTACATATGTGGACAAACAGTGCTGGGTTTCAAACCTCTCAGAAGTTGCATCTTTGCAAACTCAAAACACCTTTGTCCGCTACGGTGAAAAAAACAGGCTACTAAAGAGTCACTTCCTTATGACTTAGGAGTATATTTACAGCAATATATTCCATTCCAGAACGTTTGAATCTGATTGGACGATCTGTTCTGTATAATAATCTTGTGTAGTGGTTTATAGCCATGTCCAGTGGAGGGATTCAAAGTCTATCCATTATCAGACCCCCTAGGTCAGCTGAATGCAGTATGTTGTGTCCTCATTCTGCAACCACACCACTAGGAAATGTACAGCAGACTATCGGCACTTAATAACTGGCTAGCAGAATGGTGCTCACGCAATAACATAGATTTTATAAATAACCGGCCATCTTTTTGGAGGAAGCCTGGGCTACTACAGAAGGATAGCATCCACCCCTCCCAAGAGGGTGCTAGCCACCTTTCTCAAAACTTAAAGCACCACCTAGTCAAAACGTACTACTGACAACCAATAACTAGAACTGGAAGGCAGACCTATTACCCCACACTAACTTCTGCTGCACCAGTACACTCTCTGCCCATATTAAACCATATACAAACGGTATCGATACCCAGAATACATAACCCAATGAAAATCACACTAGAAGAAGTATTAATCAGGAAAACCTTATAAAGATACAAACCTTATCAGCACAAAATGAAACTTGTACAATACTAAAACTGGGCCTTATTAACATTCCGTCCTTAACATCAAAAGGTGCACTTATAAATGAGCTGATAACAGACAACAACATCCAAATGCTCTCCCTAACTGAAACCTGGCTAAAACCAGATGATTTCATAGCCTTAAAGGCACCCAGTGCAATTTGAGAACTGATAGAAAATTGTAAACAACAACAATCGCCGGTGGGGAGAGGCCATTTTTCCATTGACTGGAATCCTGCTTTATTTATTGGTGGCACCAATAAATAAAGATTTGGGAAAAAAATGGCGGCGATTGTTGTTGTTTACGATTTTCTATCAGTTCTCACCACACAACGACGTCTCATCTTTGCTCCTTGAATGTCAATATGTAATGGTATGGAGTTATTGAAACTTACTACGTGTAAAAAATACTAGAAATTGAATGTTTATTTTTAAGCCTCGAAAGTTGCACTGGGTGCCTTTAAATGAATTTACCCCTCCAAGTCATGTTAACTGCCACATCCCGCGCAGCACAGGACGTGGAGGTGGAGTGTCTACAATTTATCTCGCTAACTTATGTTTTCCCCCAAGACCTACATTTAAATTTGCATCATTTGATGTCCTTGTACTTCATCTTATGCATCCAAACTCAAAAGCCACTCACCCGGTCACTCTTGTGACACTATATAGACCACCAGGTCCCTACACTGAATTTTTATCAGAATTTTTCGATTTCCTATCTGCCCTGATTGTAAATTCTGATAAATTCCTCATAGTGGGAGATTTTAATATCCACATGGATAATGTAAATAATAGCCTTACAATTGCATTCCAATCACTGATAGACTCTATCGGGTTCTCACAACATGTAAACACACCAACTCACTACCATAATCACACCATTGACCTTGTATTAACACATGGCCTAGAAATCGACCGCCCTATAGTTCTACCCCAAAATACTACCCTTTCAGATCACCACCTAATTACATTCAAATTAGAACTCCAAATTAAGAAATTAGGACGTCCAACATCGAAATTAACCCACTTCTACAGCCGCTGTCTATCCGACAGGACTACAGCTGAATTCATATCAAAACTACCCGTCGCCCTCGCCTCAGCTCCTACCGCTGGCAAAGTAAATGGCGTACGCACACCCCCACCTTATATCGACCAACTAACTGAAGGAGTCATACATGCGCTTCACTCAACCCATGGTACACTGATCAGACTCGTGCATTTAAACAAACCACGCGTAAACTAGAAAAAAAATGGTACTCCACCAAACTTGAGGTATTCCTCCTGGCATGGAAGGATAGTCTTCTAAGCTATAAACGAGTACTCTCTGAGGCGAAATCGGCTTACTATTCTTCATTGATTGATAGTAATAAAAACAACCCAAAGTTCCAATTTAACACTATTTCTAGGCTAACAAAAAACCACAATCGAACATTCTGTTCCCATAGTCTTTAGTGGTAATGATTTCATGACCTTTTTCAATAATACAATTAATAGTCTCCTCCTCCTCTGTGACCCTACACCCCTTCCAAAATGCGCTATGGCAACACCCCCTCAACCGGGTGCTCTCCTTGAACACCCACTGACCTCCCTGAACTAAACTCCCTGATCCTCTTAACTAAATCATCAACGTGCCTACTAGACCCTATCCCCACAAAACTACTTAAACATGCACTTCCCTTATTAAGTGAGACATTACTCAATGTAATGAATAATTCACTAATTTCAGGATACATCCCACCATCATTTAAAATAGCAGCGATAAAACCATCTTTCAAAAAACCTAACCTTGATCCCGATTTAGCGAACTATAGACCCATATCTAACCTCCCTTTCTTGTCAAAAATACTTGAAAAAACTAGTAGCTAAGCAACTTACTTCCTTTCTACAACAAAACAAAATCGAAGAAACCTTCCAATCTGGTTTTAGGGCCCACCACAGCACTGAAACGGCCTTAGTCAAAGTCCTGAATGACCTACTCATCACATCTGATCATGGGTGCACCTCAATACTAGTTATCTTAGACCTTAGTGCGCTTTCGACACTATAGATCATCATATCCTGTTACAGAGACTTGAACATCACGTTGGCATCAAAGGCTGTGCCCTATCTTGGTTTAGATCTTACCTCTCTGATCGCCATCAATTTGTTCATGTCCATGAGAAGACGTCAAATCACACCAGAGTAAGCTACGGTGTTCCACAAGTCTCTGTCCTTGGACCACTGCTCTTTTCCCTTTATATGCTACCCTTAGGTGCTGTCATAAGAAAACATGGCATTTTCTTTTACCGCTATGCTGATGACAACCAACTCTACCTATCCATGAAACCTGATGAAATTGTACATCTACCAAAAATAGAAGCTTGCCTGCAAGATGTAAAATCTTGGATGGCTAACAACTTCCTGCTCCTCAACTCTGATGAAACTGAGGTTATGCTTGTAGGCCCGATCAATTGAGAACTACACTATCTACCCATCTACCCACACTCAATGGCTTCCCAACACCCAACACTAACATAAAAAACCTTGGTGTAACTATCAACCAAGACCTCCTACTTGACTCACACATAAAACAGATCTCAAAGACATAATTTTTTCATTTACGCAAATCTGCCAAAATTAGAAAGGTCCTATCCCTCCAAGATGCAGAAAAACTAATCCACGCATTTATTACTTCCCGCCTCGATTACTGTAATGCTCTCCTGTCCGAATGCAGCATCAACACAATAAAGAGCCTCCAATTTATACAGAGCACTGCTGCCCGAACACTCACCAGAACTAAAAAATATGAACACATCTCACCGGTACTCGCCTCTCTGCATTGGCTACCCGTCAAAAGTAGAATTGATTTCAAAGTACTCCTGCTAACATATAAAGCCCTAAACGACCTGGCTCCAAACTACCTCAAGGAATTAGTTGTCCCCTATTGCCCTCCAAAGCTGCTCCGCTTCCAGAGTGCAGGCCTCCTGGTAATTCCAAGAATATCAAAAACCACAATAGGAGGCAGAGCCTTTAGCTACCGAGCCCCCCTCCTCTGGAACAATCTCCCTGCCTCAATCCGAGATGCAGACACCGTACCTATATTCAAATCAAGACTAAAGACATTCCTCTTTAGTGCATCCTATAGCCACAAGTAATTGCGTTGACAAACCCATCACCTGCTGTGCCAGCCACCCAGACATATCCGAACACAAAACATTTTCTAATAAAAGTAAAAATGTGTGCTACAGACAGCGCATGTTGTACCGTGTAGGAAGGCCTTTACGGATCCCGGGTACAGCATACGGCGCGTGTTGCCACTGTCATCAGCCAAATGGGCACTGCTGCCCTGCAACCCTAACAAAGCTTACGACTAAAATCTCCACATATACCAAACCAAACAAAATGCAGCAAAACTACAAATATATAAACACATGCAATACCCCCCTAATCAACAAAACTGTGCTATAGACAGCGTATGGTGTACCATGTAGGAAGGCCTTGACGGTTCCCGGGTACAGCATACGTCGCGTGTTGCGACTGTCACCAGCCTGTGTACCCTGCAACCCTAACAAAGCTTACGACTAAAATCTCAATATCTACTAAACCAAACAAAATGCTAAATGCCAGCATAACTAAACATATCTAAACACATGCAATACCCCCCGAATCAACAAAACTTGGCTACAGACAGCGTATGTTGTACCGTGAAGGAGGGCCTTTACGGATCCCGGGTATAGCATACGGCGCATGTTGCGACTGTCACCAGCCAATTGGGCACTGATATTGCCTGTATCATGTATTTACCAGCGGATGTCTGTATATATACTATGTCCATCGACCAAATGCTGGCTGTGTACAACCCCTGTTGTTTCCCCTCCACTTCAGCCACACAACCCTCCCCCTTCCCCCCTTCCTATCTTCACCTGGCCGACCTCAAGCAGATGGGTCCCCCCTTATGTGCCGTGGTTTCGCTTAAGGTTTCTTCCTGCCTAACAGGGAGTTTTTCCTTGCCCCTATTGCCATTGTAAATGCACCAAGGGGGTTCGGGCTCTGGGCTAGGTAAAGCGCCTAGAGGCAATTGTATTGTTATGGCGCTATATACATAAAATGTAATTTAATTTAATTGAATATGATATTTGTTACGACCCTGGCGGGTTTAGGCCCGGCCCTGTGATATTTGCATGCCTGTTCTCTCTTTCTCTACAGCAGGTGATTGAGGACAGGTGCATCATTTATTGGACGGGCTACAAAAGCCCTGGCCAGACAGCAGTCGGGAGAGCTTTTGGATTCCCGGCATTTGATTATCGTTGGTCGTTTGTTAGAGATTGGATTTGGAATATTCGTTGGTTTTTGGATCGTTGGTTTTGGAACGTTGTCTTAGAATTTGAGGTTATCGTCGTTGTTTGTTTTGGATTACCATTTAACTGACTTTACATTACATCTTTGGTTTCTATTCACAACACTGACATTCACCACACGTCTTGCTTATAATTAATAGATAAATATACACCTGTTACTATTAATAAATAACTTATCATTATTATATCATAAATTCTGTGTGGCCTCCCCTTTATGTTTCATGAATGTGCACGTAACATATTCTTGTGGGGGAGGGTTTCATATGAGTTAAAAAGTATTTGAAAAACACCAACAAAACACACACACACACACACACAGACAAACACACACACTCACACACACACACACACACACTACAAACCTGGCATCTCCGTGGCCACCAGCAGATCCTCCATGTTGACTCATGTTGGACACAAAGCTGCAGTCACTTCCTGTTTAAGACAGATACTTACATATTTGTAACAGTTCTGGAACTTGTATGTACAACTACATGACATGTTATTTGTCACATGGATTTTTAGATTCTCTGTAAAATACATTTCCAGATCAATAGCAATCTGAATGAACATGTATATATTGAACAGGGGAAAGGCAAGAGATTTGCCTGTGACAGGGCTAGTACGTGATGTGTAGGCCTACTACCTCTCACCTCCCCCTAAGAGTTGTGTAGCCTCATGTAGTCTCTAAGCTTCACTCTGTCTTATACTCTGTCTCTGCCTCTGTCTATTAGTTCTCAAGTAACCAGTATCTGCAGTAAAATGGCACATTATGAAAATGAAACATCTTTATGTTTTCTAAACTGTAAACACAGTTTTGGCAACGAATGACAAAACTGAAATGAAAAATGTTGCTGCCTGAATTGCCTGAATTGTTCTGGATGTGGCCTGTTTTAATTGTGACCTATCCAGCTAATTTAACCACAAGTGTAGACTACCATAACGTCCCACATTCATCAAGATGCTGTTTGTATTTGTACATTGTTCAAGATTCACAAGGTAGAGATGCTAGTCAAAAACACCATGCAAACACCTAAGTCTGGAACTTAGAAACACTTTTAAACCTAGACAACATTGAACTTAGGCATAAAAGTCATTATATTAAAAACTTTAACATTCTGTGAAGAAAATATATAAATGTTTTGCATATTCATTTTTGGAGTGATTGATATCGGTTATGTGGACAATAAGGATGAATTACCTTTTGCAACATCTCTCTGGGGTGCCTGGACTGTCTTTGATTGTGGACTACCAGGAAGTACCTCACCCTTTTATATTATTTCTTTTTCTTTTTACATTTTAAAAACACACATGGTATGTTAGCAATGCATAAAGGCCCAGTAAGTGATATGTCTCAATATTGTTACAGATGTTTTTAATCACACATAAAATATCAAGTTGTGGCCAACATCAGCCTACAGTTAGCCTTGTTTATTTCTATTTTCTATGTGGACCATTTTCAAGCTGGCATAGTGATACAAGTAACATAAAAAAGTTAGTGATAATAAAAAATACATAGAGATTAAGTAAAACACAAACTCACTTTTTCATTAAATACACCTAGTTTTCCCAGCTGAGGAAACAGTCCTACACAGCATGAACTCCATCGACGCGAATGTACCTGGACAAGCAGGTTCAACCAGCTAGTGGAACGTTTTTTTTTCACTATTGTAAATTCCCAAAAACACAGACGTTTTTCCATTAACCAAGACCCACACACACTTATAGACATAATTATATTCTTTGGAGAGTCAAAGTATGCATATTGTGGGATCGTGGTACCTGTTCTTCTGGGGTTTGAAAGAACACAAGCAAACACGTCTGTCAGAATTAAGCCTCCATTCAGGCTCATTAAAAATATCAGCACAACAGAATATAGGTCTCCTTGCATTGTTTTCAGGAAGCACACATTGTTAAAATGAAAACATTTTGTTTTGCTATCCAAAGAAAATACTCAGACTAAAATGTTCTCTAATCAACACAAAATCACACTCGTTACTCTTTAACCCCAATATAAAAAACAGAACACATTCTGTGAAATGCACCGAAACAGTTTGTAGTGTAGTGCCCTGGGTTTACCAGTGTTCAGACAAACTGTGTACAAACACACAATAGTAACACCCAACCACCACCATCACTATGTGTGTGTGTGTGTGTGTGTGTGTGTGTGTGTGTGTGTGTGTGTGTGTGTGTGTGTGTGTGTGTGTGTGTGTGTGTGTGTGTGTTTGTGTGTGTGTGTGTGTGCACCAGGTTCCCCATCTTCCTCTCCTCATCATGACCAAGAGTGTTACATGTGTTTTTACTGTAACAAGACAAGACCATTCTGACAGATGCTACTAAGAAGGGCATGTGTGTACGTGCCTGAGTGTGTATCAATGTAGTGTGTATTACTAGACAAAGTGGTTTTGTGTATGTCTAGATTCCTACTAGATTCACACAAACACCCTCTTACAGACACACACTACTCCTGGAAAACCTGTAAACCTTCGTGGCTTATTCATATCTTTTAAATGTGTTGAAATGTGTTGTATTTTAAAATCAAATCATAACATAATTTCTATTCAAAATGATTCAGAATTTCTCCTTTCCACTCTGCAAGGTCACCTTGCAGACATAGTTGCTGGTGCCAGACCAGGGCCAGACCAGGGCCAGAGCCATGATCCAGATTCCACTGTGATCTGGAAGGCTTTGGCAGTGGGCAAACACCATTAGTTGACCTTTAGTCAAACTAGATGAGCCAACTGAATTAAACTACACAACCAGGGAGTTTCCTGATTATGACATCTACGGTCTGTGAAAACCCTGATTGCGAAACAACAAACATGTTTTGGCACAGTACAGTATTACTACTCCCAACCCCCTACAGTTGGGAAATGCGAGTTCCATACATGACTGGAGCACAAATAGATAGATGTGTGGAAAAAGAACAAAAGTCCAATACCAGAGGGGAATAACTGTACTGAAGATGTGCAGTAGGCATCCTTACCCTTCTGAAAATATCAGCACAGCCTGTTGTCCAAAGGGCTACGAGCTAAAACATTTGGTGCAGGACATTAGGGCTGGATCTGATTCACATTCACAAGATCAGGGTCAGATCAAGGTCGGATTAGGGTTAAATCAGGGTTAAATCAGGATCAGATTGGGGTTTAATCAGGGTCAGATCAGGATTTAATCAGGGTCAGATCAGGGTTGAATCAGGGTCAAATCAGGGCTGAATAAGGGCCGGTGCAGGTCTGGTCTCATGACTGGGAACTTGGATCTGAGGAAGCATACTGCTTTTAACACTAAATTATGTTCCTCTTTATTAGAAGTGTTAATTTCTAAAATTGAGAGTGTTGTTTTCTGTTGTTGTCATCTGAAAGTGTATTTTTGAAGGGTTAATTTAATGCAGTGCACTCTCAACATGAGAGAGTTTTTCTCATAACACACAATTACTGGTACTGGTACAGAAACACTTGTTCCTCAAACAAAGGACTCAAACAAACAAGCACTGAGTCAGAGTGAGCTGGGAATTTCCTGGACATCAGTCAAAACACACGCACGCACACGCAAACACACACACACACACACACATACACACACACACACACACACACACACACACACACACACACACACACACACACACACACACACACACACACACACACACACACACACACACACACACACACACTCACACTATAAAAGCACATTCCGGTGGGAGGGTAAAGGAAACCAAAGCCTGGAGAGAAAACATTCTCAAATCTTACCCCTTATCAGAACAGAACAGGTAAGGAAGCAGAGTGCCTGTTAGCAATCTTAAGGCTTCATAGTTATATGTGCAGTTAAGCAAAACACACCTGTCTCTTCTGAATATCTGCTGAGCCTGTTTGTGTATCTGGATGTGTTACTACATTTAAATATAATGAAAATTTGGTTTATATGCTGAATCAATGTCTCTCTCCCTCTCTCTCTCTCTCTCTCTCTCTCTCTCTCTCTCTCTCTCTCTCTCTTTCTCCCTCCCTCCCTCTCTCTCTCTTTCTCACACACACTACATCTCTCTGGTATACTATCATCTCTTGCTCTCGCTTTACTTGTCTGTCTTTTTTTCTATCAGTCTCTGTCTATCTGTGTGTCTGTCGGCCTGTCAATCTGTCCAACTATCTGCCTCTTTATATCTTATATGTGTCTAACACTGAAATGTTCCTCAGTCTTGAGATCGTCATGAACACTGAGACTGATATGGTGACGCATTTTGTGTTTTAGACTTTAAACTCTATGATGAAGGCTTTCCTGGTAGCCGTGCTCCTAGTGTTGGCAGTGGCGGACGGTGAGTCGTCTGAACAGCACCCTCTAGTGGCTTAGAAGAAACAATAAATCATGGGTTCAGTGTTCAAATTCATGTGGGTGTTTTTGTGCCTTTTAGTTTTCTGGTAGGTACTCAGATGAAACTCTTCTTACACTAGTGGCCACGACTTAATGTATTAAACAACATATTCTGAGAAGTGAATCATCAGTAAATATACTGTATCATATTTAAAACCCTGTACCACATAAATATGTAGCCTACTATAGGTAATCTGATTTAAAGTGCGGTTCAGTTTTACTTTCAGCATTTGTTTATATCTAAGCAGGTACAATTTGAATTGCCATTTATCTGTCAATGCTTGTTTAATTACAGTGCATGAAATGCCCTGTATTGTTATTCCTAGGCTTCTTCTTCTTCTTCTTCTTCTTCTTCTTATTCTTGTTACCTTTTTCTGAGATTAATTAAGCCCGAACCGCTTAACGTAGAAACTTCATTCAAACTCTGTCGCGTAGGTCTTGTAAAGGACACTTATGCTATGTATTTTTCACTTTTCTAAACTTTATACTTTTTAAGATATTAAAGAAAAACGAATATAAATTTCTCCCATTGACTTACATTGGGCCATTATGACATCATAATAGGGTCTTTAAACTGGCTTGCACCTGTGCTTTACTGACACCTGTGCCAAATCCAAGGAACCTCTTCTCTCTCTGTCTCTCTCAATTTAACTGTAACTAGGAACATTAAGACACCATCCATTCTCTATTTTGTTTCTCTCCATCTCTCCATCTTTCTCTCTCAGTCAACTTTCTCTCACACTCAATCTCTCTTCTTCACTCCATTTTTATCTCCTTTTTCAATATTTTCACTCTCTCTTTATCTCTTCATCCAGAGCCACTCTTGTTCACTCTTCTTTCCTTCTTCCACTCTTCTTTCCTTTCTTATTTTCTTCTTCCATTTTTCTTTCCTTCTTCCATTCTTCTTGCCTTTCTTTTTTCCTTCATCCACTCTTCTTTCCTTCTTCCACTTTTCTTTCCTTTCTTCACTCTTCTTTCATTCTCACACTCTTCTTTCCTTTCTTCTTTCCTTCTTTCACTCTTCTTTCTTTTCTTATTTCCTTCTTCCACTCTTCTTTCCTTCCTTCACTCTTCTTTCCTTTCTTCTTTCATTATTTCACTCTTCTTTCTTTCCTTCTTCCACTCTTCTTTCCTTTCTTCACTCTTCTTTCTTTTCTTCTTTCCTTCTTTCACTCTTCTTTCCTTTCTTCTTTCCTTCTTCCACTCTTCTCTCCTTTCTTCACTCTTCTTTCCTTTTGTCTTTCCTTCTTCCACTCTTCTTTCCTTTCTTCTTTCCTTCTTTCACTCTTCTTTCTTTTCTTCTTCCTTTCTTAACCTTTGCATTTCATGCACTGGTATTTCCTTCAGGAAATGCATTTTCTAGTTTCTATTTGTTTTATTGATTGTTGTTGATTGTTTATATTTGTTTGTGGTAGGCTACTTCCTGATATCTGACCAAGCTTGGTGTTGCTGTTCTATATACGGTTACACACAAAAACATCCTTTTTTAATGGAATGGTCTGTGTGTGTGTGTGTGTGTGTGTGTGTGTGTGTGTGTGTCTCCTCAGGATCTGCTCTGAAGTGCAGACGTTGTGTTCCTTCGAGACCAGGCTCAAGCTGCACCGTAACCACGGAGACCTGCTCCTCTTCGATGGACGCATGTGTCGCCGCCAGGTTCCTCATCTCCCCATGTACGTCCCACCTCATGAGTGTGTGTGTGTGTGTGTGTGTGTGTGTGTGTGTGTGTTTGACTGTGTATGTGTGTGTGTGTGTGTGTGTGTATGTGTGTTTCTGCCAGGTTCCTTGTCTCCCACCTGACTCTCAGGACCTCATCTGTCCCTTGGGCGGTGTGCGCGCATGTGTGTGTGTTTGTTTTTTTGTATTTGACTGTGTGTGGGTGTTGGTGTGTGCGTGTGTGTGCATGTATTTCCCTGTGTGTGTATGTTTGCCTGTGTGATGGACACGTTTGTTTGTGTGTATGTGTGTGCGGGTGTGTGTGCTTGTGTATGTGTTTGTCTGTGTACATGTGTGTTTGTGTGTGTGTGTGTGTGTGTGTGTGTGTGTGATTGTCTGCATATGTATGTGTGCAAGTACCTTCGAGCACATTTGATTTTCAGTTGAGAATTGTGCCAGAGAAATTTAGAAAATAAAACTGTATTGATTATTGGATGTATGAATGGATGGTGGATTGATCATTGCTGTCTGTTCTAACTGCCCCTCTCCTCTTTCCAGTCTCTGATCTAACTGCCCCTCTCCTGTGTCTAGTCTCTGATCTAACTGCCCCTCTCCTGTGCCAAGTCTCTGATCTAACTGCCCCTTTCCTGTGTCTAGTCTCTGATCCATCTGCCCCTCTCTCTGCAGTCTCTGATCTAACTGCCCCTCTCCTCTCCTCTCTTCAGTCTCTGATCTAACTGCCCCTCTTCTCTCTCCAGTCTCTGCTCTAACTGCCCCTCTTCTCTCTCCAGTCTCTGATCTAACTGCCCCTTCTCCTGTCTCCAGTCTCCTACTTCAATAGGTGCATCAAAATGTCAGACTGCAGGATTCTACAGACCAGCTCCTACATAAAGGCCAACTGCTGCCAGACAGACCTCTGCAATATCTCCAGCTTGTAGATGCTTCGGGCCTCTCCCAGCCCCCTGCTACACACCCCTTTCAGTCTTCCGGATCCGTCTGCATCCTGTATAGGGCTGTCTAAAGGCTGCTTGACACTATGGATTGACCACACAAAGGGTCCCTTCAAGTCAGCTCGTAACCTTATCTGGTCTATTCATGCGTCTACGTGCTACATTTAATTTGACACTGGCTTTGTTGAAAGGAATGTAGATTTGAAAGTCCTGTACAAATACTAGAGTGTGATTTCTTAACAAGCATTGGGTTTTTTTCTTATCTAATTGATTCATACAGTTTCTGCAAAGACATTGACCCCCCCCCCCCCCCCCCCCGACACACACACACACACACACACACACACACACACACACACACACACACACCACCCCACAGCAGACAGGCAGGCAACAAGCCACTGCAGTGTGCAAATATTATAAGCTGGACTTTGGCCAGAAGAGAACTGTGCACATAAACTCTGTAAACAGCCTATGAATTACACAAGGTGTGTGTGTGTGTGTGTGTGTGTGTGTGTGTGTGTGTGTGCGTGTGTGTGTGTGTGTGTGTGTGTGTGTGTGTGTGTGTGTGTGTGTGTGTGTGTGTGTGTGTGTGTGTGTGTGTGTGTGTGTGTGTGTGTGTGAAGATGATGATATTAACAAAAAAAATTAGAATCAAATATGTGTATGTCTATATTCAAACTTCCTACTGCACTACGAAGGAGCCTTCAGCAGGTATGGTATGCGATAAGGGACAAACAGGTTTATTACAGTGAAATAAAGTCAAAGCATTAGTGAACATCAGTTCTGTTTTGGATGGTTGGCAGTTACTGAGCGGATTTGTAGACTGGGCTTGTCATATTCACTGGTGTATGAAATGCAGTGACCAGTGTTAAACACTAGGTGGCACACACACACACACACACACACACACACACACACACACACATACACACACACACACACACACACACTCGCACATACACACCAGACTCACAAACAAACACACACACAAAGGTTTAACTTTATCCATAAAGAGTTTCTGTTTGATTAACTTGAATGCATAGAGGTGACTGTGCATGTCACTCCGGAAATTTCTCTGGCAGTTATAAGAGAGGAGGGAATAGAATGTTTACATAGGAGCACATCCAGTCAAACACACACACACACACACACACACAACCACGGACACGCTCACCCGCACACACACATGCACACTTGCACGCACACTCCTACTCGCACACACACACACACACACACACACACACACACACACACACACACACACGCGCACGCACGCACACACACACGCGCACACACACACACACACACACACACACACACACACACACACACACACACACACACACACACACACACACACACACACACACACACACACACACACACACACACACACACACACACACACACACACACACACACACACACTTGCACGCGCACACCAGATGCAAATTCACACACATGTTTGTGGGAAAGGCTAGTACTATTTAACCCAAGTAGATTACACACCCCCTCACATTCAGTGGTAGAGCTACAGACAGGTAAGATCTCTTCACGTCTAATAGTACCGGTATTGAATTTAATTTAATTTCCTTTTTATTTTATTTCATTGGCTTTTATTTCATTTAGTCGGATTTTATGTTTTCAGTGTACATTGTGTGTGACTGGTTAGGGTCACAGGGTTACATCGTATGACTGTTAACTTATTAATTTCCTTATCATTTCATTTGATTGGTTTTTATTTCGATTCCTCACATTTTGAGTTCATGTTTGCAGTTTACATAGTGTGTGACTGGTAACTTATTAAATTCCACATAGCACAGTACTATTTGAAAGGGGTAATTGCATTTTTAATTGAGTATTTGAGATGGGGTATTTGAAAAGGTTTTTTTTTGGGGGTAATGAGCACAAATCGTGGATCTGATGTCGGTATATGATCTGACTGCTTCTCTGGTTTAACAGAATAATGAAGACTCTTATCCTAGCGGTGGTTCTGATGTTGGCAGTGACCAGCGGTACATCTCTCACATCCTCTCATCATCCACGAATGTTTGCATGAGTCTTGACACCCATAATGACATATTGCAAAGTTCCCTTGATTTACTTTTGTAATATACAACATACATACATATTTAATATTTTAAGGTGTTTTTTTTTACTTTGCATCACTCTAATTGTTTGTCTAAAAGCAATATGTGCTTTGCTAAATCTGATTTACTGTACTCCTTATTTGTGTGATACCAGAATACTACTTGTGTGTTTTGCTAAACACATTTGATTGCAGCCTTCCTGTGTGGCAACCTGTGAGGTTACTGTCACTGATCCATCGGTCATAAACCTTCCGTACTGATTCACACACAGACACACACACACACACACACACACACACACACACACACACACACACACACACACACACACACACACACACACACACACACACACACACACACACACACACACACACACACACACACACACACACACACACACACAGACAGCAGCTAATAAGTGTGTGTGTTCTAGGTTTTGCTCTGGAGTGCAACCGCTGTGTTCCGCTGAAACCGGGTGGAACCTGCACTGTCACCACGGAAACCTGCCCACCTGAAAAGGATGCATGCGCAGCTGCCAAGTTCCTCACCGCCCCCTGTAAGCCCCCCTCCCCCTATATCTGGAAACCACACACACACACACACACACACACACACACACACTATGAAAACACTCAGACAAACCTCTTCACACACATCACAACATGTCTGTATACGATTTAGACAGACGGACACATACACACTTGTACAGACAAACACACACACACACAAACACACACACACAAAAAAACAGTTTCTGTCATTGCTCCATGGGTCATAAATCCTTAGTGCCTCTCTCTCACTCTCTCTCTCTCTTTCTCTCCTTCTATCTCTCTCTCTCCCTCTCTCTCTCTCTCTATGAAAATGAACCATGCAAACCTACCTACTTTGTATTGCAAGAGTAAATGGCTTAAATATTTTAAATTTCCCAAGTCTCTGTAAGACAAACTCATTATCAGCTGATGTCTCTCTGCATGTAGAACTTTGACCCTGTCGTGGCTGCTACTCCTCATGTAGCCATAGTAACTTTGCCTAGGCTGGAGGTGCTCTGTGGTTAGTGTACGACTGACCATTTAACATTTAAGATGTCAATCACTTTTACTTTTACCGCAGGAAAAAAAACATGCAGGGCAAGTGTTCAAACAAAATATTAGGAACTGATTAGGAACTGTAGTTATTGATACCTTCAGATTCTAATCTTCTCTATGCCCTATGAAATGCTAAAGGTTGTATTTGGTGCTGCCTTGTTTCCTCTTTGTCGGGTCACTCTCCACAATTGTTAGCTTTGGTGCTACTGCTACCTTCTCTTACTGATAGCTTTGGTAACTAATACCTTTTCTTACTGTTAGCTTTGGTAAGTCCTACCTTCTTTTACTGTTAGCTTTGGTAACTAATACCTTTTCTTACTGTTAGCTTTGGTAAATCCTACCTGGTCTTACAGTTAGCTTTGGTGACTACACAGGACCATATTTTAACCGTAAATTGATTCTCTTCTCCTCTCTGTCCAGTCTCTCACTTCCAGAAGTGCATCAGCATGTCTGATTGCCAGATGCTGCAGACCAACTCCTTCATCAATATTGAGTGCTGCCAGAAGGATCTCTGCAATGTCCTCTAGAATATTCTAGAAACCCCCAGAACATTCCAGACCCCTCTGTTCCCATCTAGATCATCTCAGGGAATGCAGCTGATGCAAATGTCTGGCTGTAGCTGGGATGGGATGAGACCATATTTCCTGTTTACAAAATTCTTCTTTAGGGCTGCATGCTATGCAACTTTGTGAGCATTGTTGTAAAAGAAAACTACCGTGTATAACAAGATTGGATAATAACAAAAAAAAAAAGTGATGTACATTGTTTTCTGAAATAAAAAGTTCAGTCTACATAAAACAATATATGACAATATTACTTTTGTGTCTTTATCTTAATCCTTGTGAACTGGTTCATGCATTACAATTCAGCATTCTTGTCAGAAGCTTCGCAACATTGGGGTGGAGTCAGTTCCTGTTTCAATGTGGTGAAGTTAGCCCACAGCCCCTGATTGCAAGTTTTCATGAACAGAATAGCACACCCTCTCACACACACACACACACACACGCACGCACGCACGCATGCACGCACGCACACACACACACACACACACACACACACACACACACACACACACACACACACACACACACACACACACACACACACACACACACACACACACACTCACACGCTCACAGCAACTTAACCACATGTCAGTAGGCAATGGTATATCTGAGGTATTCAGCTAGTGTCCTTACTTCCAAAGTAATAAAATAAACACACACAGACACACAGACACACACACGCACGCATGCACGCACGCACACACACACACACACACACACACACACACACACACACACACACACACACACACACACACACACACACACACACACACACACACACACACACACTCACACGCTCACAGCAACTTAACCACATGTCAGTAGGCAATGGTATATCTGAGGTATTCAGCTAGTGTCCTTACTTCCAAAGTAATAAAATAAACACACACAGACACACAGACACACACACACACATACTTATTCACATAAGCATACATACACCGAAATGAAGAGATGGAGAGACATTCACTTCCCTCTTCTCTAGCTTCGCTTACCTACAGCAGATCCTCCAGCACTCATGCTGACCCCTTCAGCAACAAGTGCCTCCGCAACATACCATAAAGATCCAGATAGCTATTAACAAACCACAGAGAGGAGAATGAACCAAAAGCAGAATGATATCACACTCTTTTTGTTCCCCTGGATGTGATTGAACTGTTCAAGTGCTTATCTATTTCCTCTAAGACAGAAGCAAGAGGCCAAACCTGAAAAGGGGCCTGCTTGGCAGATAACCTGCCCCTGATTAAAGTTCATAATATTTGCTAGAAACATTCCGTACATTCTTTTTCTCATCTTTTTCTCATTTTTCATTTTTTTATTAAATCAATGTTAAAATTGTGAAATGTGTATAAATATCTATAAAGCCTCAGCAACATATTGCCTGTTAATACACCTAATAAAGATGCTTGGTTGACCCTGCCTATGACTCATCACGGGAGGAAAATGGGAAAGTCCATTCACACAAGTCAAAAGTGTGTATTGTTAGCACAACATTAGACACAGTTGTTGAATTTCATGACAATGCCAGCGAATACATCCAACTGTGTCTAATATCCTTTGACCAAAATGTGTCTGAAATATTTCAGACAGACACAGAGACATACAACGAATGATGGATTCAACCATTTCTACTGTTATGGTATGTCTTTACAACCAGCAATACCAAGAAAGGTCAATAGGTGGCAATGGCACTCTATAGATTGGCGTTTATAAACAGGTGTATTTCGGTGGCTATTACAGTAATGTACTGTTTACCAGAAGTGATACAATCTTGAAAACAGGTGATGGCTCTAACATGTCTACGAAAGGATCTATTCAACGACTGACCGACAGTGAGGGACATAACAGGAAGTAACGTTGTGTAGGCCTACTAACAACGTTACTGTCGTATGGTCACTCACTCAAGTGCTGATGTTTGAGTAACAGCAGAGGAAGCATCAACTTCGATTGTTCACATTAAAAAAAAACTAAAACTGGAAATTATTCTATATATTACCCAGCCCTACGTGTGACATAGAAACGTCATGTCACGCGGACATCTAGTTCCTATGGGCGACCTATCACCTGTCTTATATTTGAAGTGTCGCCTGTCTTATATGCATACTTGTTATCACTGGCTTCATCAGTTTGTCTTTGTCTTGTCAGCAAGAGAGGCTTGTTGAAGGTACAGAAATGGATGCAAAATGGACTTTGTCTCTTCTTGCTGCCATCCGTCACACAGGTACGTTACTGCTGCAACATCAGTGTCTGTACACTTTTTCAAAATCAGCAGTGCACTCAAATTGATCTGACCCAGTGACTCAAATAAAATACAAATTATAAATAGCTTAATAAACTCACACGTGTTTATATAATGTCTAGACTTCATGAAAATGTTGCATTTATCATTTATTTCACACGGTTGAACAATAGTTATTGATACCTTATCAGATTATATTTTCCTCTCTCACAATGAGACACTTATAGTACACTGTTACCATTCTGTCTCCACAGTGGCCAGTGCTCCAGAGTCTGTGTTTGCTCTAGAGGGACACTCTGTCACTGATCATGCAGAGGCAAAACAACATGGATATAGATAGTGTAGTCTGGGTTTTTAATCAATTAAATCAATCATTTGATGTTGTTAGATATTATCCACATTTTAATACATCTTACAAGCTAATAATTAGAGACACAGAGGGCAGAGTAGAGTTTAATCGCACCACCTTCTCTCTGGAGCTGACAAACCTGCGGAAGAATGACAGCGGACTCGACAAATGAGAGCTACATTATGAGGGGGGGAAGGCTGTTTCTAAATACAGGCTCAATGTTCTTGGTGAGTCACCATGCAAAAATCCCACTTATTAGAGTCAATAAACTTGCACTTCCAAGATTGTGATATAGGCATCATGCTCCTGACTTAAAGACATATACAAGAGGTTAGGAGTCCTTCACCGCAGAAGAGGCACAGCAGCTAGAGATTTGTTATTAACTTTTGTAGAATTGCACTATAAACAGCCCAGGTATGCATTTAAGTGTGTACCTTATCATTACCGCAGGAGTTAATATTTATTTTTCTAGACATTTCATAGCTGTGACTATATAAATAGTCATTATTAGTGCAAAAAAAGGCTCCAGAATTGAAGTAGGTTTTTGTTATTCAACTGCACAAACGCTTCTGGTGTGAAAGACAAAAGTGTGTCTGGGATGTTTCTGCTCTGCTGATGGGGAATATGTGTTCAAGCGATTAGATGGTGATTGACGGTGATTGAACTACATATACATTTTTCGTTCAACATCTCGGTTAGGTGTTTTCTGCGTGTGCTCTGCTGATGAGTGTCTTTTAAACATTCTGTGTGTGTGTGTGTGTGTGTGTGTGTGTGTGTGTGTGTGTGTGTGTGTGTGTGTGTGTGTGTGTGTGTGTGTGTGTGTGTGTGTGTGTGTGTGTGTGTGTGTGTGTGTGTGTGTGTGTGTGTTTGCAGATGGTGTCATCATTTGCAACCATAGCAACCCAGTCAGCTGGCATCATGCTACAGTGGAATTGGAGATGCTGTGCCAAAGCACACAACAAAAGAAACTTGGTGAAGAGCAGACTTCTATATGGATCTATGTTACTGTTGCTTCAGGACTTGTACTTCTCGTCCTCATTTGGGGAGTTTTGAGTTTTCTAATGCATTCAAATAATCAAGGTACAGTGCAGCATATGTTATCTGAGTAACACATTGTTTTCAGTTCTCTAATAACCTTCTTTAACAAACCTGTAATATCAATGTTTACAGAGCACAGTTCTGAACTATCAGCTAATCCTGACCTTAAACTGACCAGATCCCAACACCCAACTTTAAGCAAACTGATGGCATTATACATGATGGTTCCTCTTTTGAAAGTGTTTTATAAATTTTACATTTTTCACTGAAACGTCAAAACTTCATGCATGACCACACACAGGCACAGAGAGAGAGAGAGAGAGAGAGAGAGAGAGAGAGAGAGAGAGAGAGAGAGACACACACACACACACACACACACTTACTCCTTTTGTTTCTGTTTCCTCCCTCTCACCAGTACTGTTTATTTCCAGCAGCCTGCCCTTCTGTAGGTTTGCTTACTAAGATGACTTGTGCTAACATGCATTTATTCACTAATTCTGTGCATCTTTTTGCAGCAGGCAGTTCTTCGAACGTTTATCAGTCAGTTGAGGTAAGTACATTTGTATCACTCTTTTAAAATCCAGAGTGGATTTGTGTGGTGCTGGTCCCTTTGGTTTGTGTTTTGATGTCCGTCTTCTTTCACGTGCCCTTTTCCACCTTAAATATACTCTCTACAAAGCTAGGGTGAAGCATTTACTTCATAGTATGCTTGGTCTTAAACACCTCCTGCTTTCATGGTATGCTTGGCCTTAAACACCTCCTTTTTTCATTGTATGCTTGGTCTTAAACACCTCCTGCTTTCATGGTATGCTTGGCCTTAAACACCTCCTATTTTCATTGTATGCTAAACACCTCCTGCTTTCATGGTATGCTTGGCCTTAAACACCTCCTACTTTCATTGTATGCTTGGTCTTAAACACCTCCTGCTTTCATGGTATGCTTGGCCTTAAACACCTCCTACTTTCATTGTATGCTTGGTCTTAAACACCTCCTGCTTGGCCTCTGCCTTAGTAAATATAAACCCAACTGATCTCTTATCCTCCATACCTTCCTCAGCACCTGATCCCCAACTTCTCCTCTCCACTGTTATGAATAAGACCCATACAGGGGTGTCTGCATGAAGCTCATACTAAATCCCTTACATGCTGGGTTCTAGGCTGCTTAGCCAAATAACTTGTGGAACATCTGCTTTCTGCCATCTCTGCTCAGTCCTATTTCACTAGGAATATGTGAGTTTAGAAAATCCCAAGCAGCCGATTGTCACGTTCAATTACACTTCCTCCTTCTCTATTCTCTGTGTTTAGACCCTGAGTCCATCTTCAGATGTGAAGAGGCGGACTCCCTCCAAGTCTTACTCTACAGTCTCTTATGCTGTGGTAGACCTTCCACAGGCGAGATTAATACTCACAGTAATTTTACTTCCTAACCACAGGATGGTAAAAAGCAGATGTCCTGCATACTGGGACAACCTAAATGATACAGCCAAAAGTTTGGCTTCTTCAGAATCTGTTGTTGTTGCTGGTGAATTTTGTGTCTAAAATTCAAGAGTGACAATAAACCTTGCAATGCCTCTTTATATTGTGGGTTTCATTTGTGTAACCAAACCCTGAGAAACTGGTCTATTTCCCTTGTAACTGCTTGTTGGAAGGGTTCATTTTAAGGTGTTGTTGTCTTCATAGACCATTTTCCGGTTTCTACTTATCTCTACTAAAAGTTCTAGTCCTTAGTCCAGTTAAAGGTCCTTCCAACATCTACTGCAAGGTCCACTCCCATACCGGCCCCAGCACAGACTCGGAGACCCAACAGCCTGAGCACGTCTACTCATTCATGTTTTTGAGTTCTCTTAAAAGACAGAGGTGACTAAATGGGGTGTTAAACTTTACACATCCTCTATTATTTAGAATGGTTTCAAGCACAGCCAGATTGATCTTGATTAAATTAGTTATATAGCATATGTGTTTTCTTTATTTGTTTATTATTTCCTGTCATCTCTCCCTTCTCCTTCTTGTACTTTCCCAGTCTGGCCTCAAGCAGATAGGTACCCCTATTGGGCTGGGTTCTGCTCTAGGTTTCCTCCTATTAAAAGGGAGTTTTCCTTTCCACCATTGATTGTGTGCTTGCTCTAGGGGGGCTCAGGCCATGGGCTGTGTTAAGTGCCTTTACTCAATGTAAATAACAAATGTGAAAATGTTAATGGAGCTATGTCAATATATCAATTTGATTGAATATTTGTTTGAAGGGACCGGTTATTTATTATTCATAGTTAATAAGTATATGCCATAGTCAATAATTCCATCTTATTTATACCTAGTATAAATAAGATTTTATTTGTACTTTTCTAGCATGCCAGCATACCTGGTTAAGGACTCTCTGGTAGGGACATGGCGGGAAGGTGTGAGATTGCTCTCACCCTTCCCCCCCCCCCCAGGTTGAGACAAAAGGGTATATTTGGTAACACCCCTTAAAATTAGTGTATTTAGCTAACTCTCTCAGAAGGAGTAGAGGGATAATCTTGAGGCGAAGCTCTGGGGAGTGGAGCTCAGGCTCTGTCTCACGATGGTAGGCCGCCATCGTTCAAGAATAAACCTGAAACATGACTGACAAATCCAGAACTGAGACTTCCAATATATGGTAGTAAATTAAATACCATCGTATGGAGGTTCTGGACCGAGAGATACATTCTTGTATTCGCTGAGATTCGAGTTTGCTGTAAGATGTCTCTTCCCCCCGGGTTGACGCAACACTTTGGTAAGTACACTTACTTAATCTTGGGAAAATGTAGGCCTTAGAGTTTAGTCATTTCCAACAGGCAACCCCTGTGTGGAGATTAACAAATTCGAGCTTCCTTGAAGCTCCATATTCGAGTGTTCTGCAAGAAATTGGAGTAGTTCTCCCATGTTCTGAAAGACACCCCACGGACTTACTAAAAGTTCCATTCAGGCTCTAAAAAAGTCTTCACGGGCATTTGGGGCAACACAGTCTGAGCTGGTTGCACATTTGTTCCACAAATCTAGGTTTGCCGCTCAGATATGATTTCCCAAGAGAATTTAAGTGTTGTGGTCAGAACGGGTGGTTGAAAAATCTGCAGCATTTAAAATTTTAATTTAGAAATTATTCTTAAGTAAATTTGTACATTGTTTACATTAAATTGTGGAAACTCAGTTCTTGGATTTCACCAGTCATGTTTCAAGACATAAGATTCTCTAAATCCAGATTTCACAATGCTTTTGATTAAGTCAAGTTGAGTTTACACTGCTAGATGTTACACTGTGTCTATTCACAAAATAGTTACAGACAACTTTCACACATTCCACTTAATTCACACGTCAGGCCCAGCCTTGGCTGTGACCCTGAATTGCCCATCAGGCTTAAGTGACCACACCCAAGCCACATAGCAAGACTAAGCATTTTTATGCCTACACATCATTTTCTTAATCCATTGTATGAAGTGAAAAAAAATTACTAACAATTATAAGGATATTTTTGGTTATTTGTTTTTGGAACAGCCTTCATCCTGCATATAGGTGTTTAAGATAACTACACATTCCCTGAGTAATGATCTTACAGCAACAAAAGTGCTGTAACATCAAAAGGGGGAGGGGCTGAGGCTTAGCTTCAGAGCGATTTAGATCCTACCAGTAATACATAAATTATCATAAATAAGATGATAACTGCAGAATTTATTTTATGTAAACAGGTTTAAGCTGCTGAATGTCTGACCTCATCAAAAGGATGCCAGGGACATTGATTTAATTGAATGCCTTGGATGGTTTGGCATTTCACTGGTCCCTGAAGTCTGGATGAAAAACTGAATCTTATGAGACCATCTTTGAAACTAACTTGTAAACTGTAACTTACTTCTTTCCTTTCTCTAGGCGTGAACATATGTCTCTGGAATAAGCAAATGAATGTGTGTGTGTGTGTCTGTCTGCCGACCGGCTGTATGAGAGAATTACCATGACTTCTCACTAACTCTTTTCAGGGTCAGCTTTCATATGCAAACCGGAATATTTGGCCTCCCGTCCTTAGGAAAGCTGGGCACATCTAACCCAAGTTAAAATTATTATATGAAGTGTTACAATTACGAACAATTGCAAGCATATTTCTGAGTAATGATCTTTTTGTTTTTTTGTGTCTTTAAAGCAGGTCTTAGTTGCTGAATTCTGACCTAACAAAATTACGCCAGGGGCGCTGAATTAATGAAATGCCTTATATGGTTTGGCATTTCACTGGCCCCTGAAATCTGGATGAAATAAGGGTTTTGATAACATAATGCTTTAACGAAATGTTTAACTACTGTAACTGGAACTCTAAGTAACTTATTTTCTTGTAGGAATGGAAACATTGTCTCCTGAGCAAGCAAATTAATCTGTGTATGTGTGAATGGGCTGGCCAGCCATGGAATGAATGAAGTTACAGAACTGTTAACCCTACATGTGACTACTGCTTTTGTCTTCAGGTGAAGAGGTTTGTTTTACCTTCAAACATTCAACTTAATAAATGCCCAAACCTTGCAGATAACAGAATGATGAGATTTAAGCAAACCGGCTTTTCTCTATAACCACAAGGGCGCCACAGTCATTAACATCGAAATGACGAATCTGGGCGCAGACATGGCCGTCAACAGTCTTTCGCACCCAATACCCAAATGTTTATTGTCTGATGTGTGGAGTATGCTAAAAGGCTTCCTGCCTCATGTAAGTGTTGTCCAGTATTATCTCCCCCAAAATCTCGTTACAGGATATGGAGATTAGCGGATGAAGGACAACTGCCCCATTCAGTGCCAATACCAAGATGTCAAAAGGGGGACCATTCAACCCATCTGGAAGAGAAGAACCATTCGAACAAAGCATTCGGGACAGCCAACACACCCATTGGACCATCAGACGGGACTCTCACACATCACCCCCCCGCCCCCAAGGAAGCCACGTCACGCTAAGACGACAAAAGAGGGAGGAACAAAACCATTGGACCATCAGACGGGACAGCCACTCAAAGACGATCAACACCCCTTGACTTGAAGGAAGCATCAAAGACTCTCACACATCAACCACCCTGAAGGAATCACTAAGAGCCATCTCCTGGAGGAGAGTGGCTGAACGACCCAACATGGAGCAAAGAATGGAGACACTAACACACACACCCACACACACACACACACACACACACACCCACACACACAAACACAAACACACACACACACACACACACACACACACACACACACACACACAAACACAAACACACACGGCCACTTAACACAAGACACACACACACACACAAGACACACACACACACACTCACTCGCACACACAAACACACACACACGGACACTTGATTGTTATAACCGTCAACCCACACTATAATAAAGAATTTCTACATGACATGTACCACTTAGTAACCAGAAAGGAAATGTTTTAAAATTTTGTAAATCTTCTGTCTTTTGTTTAATCCTAAACATTTTTGTTTTGTTCGTTTTGTTAGTTTATTTTAGTTAGGATTCATGTGATTTGATTTTTAAGCTTTTGGTTCACTTTTTAATTTTATTTCCCTGCTGGCTATAATGTACTGTACATGTATTTATTACTGCTGAGAATACTATGCCCCATTTGTGAGACAGAGATTGAACAAAGCCACTCACCCAAGGAAAAGAAGAAAAATATAGTTAAATGTTATGTTTAAGACAGAATATCTTAAAAAGGGGGACTGAAGGGACCGGTTATTTATTATTCATAGTTAATAAGTATATGCCATAGTCAATAATTCCATCTTATTTATACCTAGTATAAATAAGATTTTATTTGTACTTTTCTAGCATGCCAGCATACCTGGTTAAGGACTCTCTGGTAGGGACATGGCGGGAAGGTGTGAGATTGCTCTCACCCTTCCCCCCCCCCCCAGGTTGAGACAAAAGGGTATATTTGGTAACACCCCTTAAAATTAGTGTATTTAGCTAACTCTCTCAGAAGGAGTAGAGGGATAATCTTGAGGCGAAGCTCTGGGGAGTGGAGCTCAGGCTCTGTCTCACGATGGTAGGCCGCCATCGTTCAAGAATAAACCTGAAACATAAATGACAAATCCAGAACTGAGACTTCCAATATATGGTAGTAAATTAAATACCATCATGTTTCAGTGTGGTAACTCAGTTCTTATACGTATTGTCCTGAATGGTAGAGATTCAGGCCTTGTGGATGAGAGAAGACACATGTGAGCAAGCAGCACTTGTTAAGTGATCACTGACTCCACATGCAGGGAATGTAGATCAGGGACCAGAGGTGGAGGGAAACATTAGAATTAAGCACATAGATCACTGTTATTGTCTCCTGCCACCCTTGCTATCCTGTCAAAAATGTACATGCACTCTGTCAGCCAACCATAAACGATATTCCCATAACCCTTGCCAGGCAGCTTCTCACTCTCCATCTCTTTCTATATCATATTATGCTATTGCTAATACTGATAATTTGGACATGTTGTCTACTGTTAATTGTTTACCCAAATATATCTCTTTATCTTTTTATCAAATCAATGTTCACTAACCAATATCTCTCAATTATAGCGTGACCTTTGCCCGCAAATGCCGATGCAACATTGTTTTTCATCACCACATCCATCCAAGTACAACTACACGAATTTGCAGCAGAACTCTACCCTTTCACTTGGTCTTTCTTCCCCTCCTAGAGTAGAGTATATTTGCTGTGGGACGCTGCTGTAGTCTCTCCACGGGACCTATTTGTAGAAACCCTCGGCCTACACCTACCAACCACACTTTCATGCACTAATTCTACCCTATACTCTGTGCTAACTTTACCTGCAATGTAAATAATTGACACCATCAACATAGTTTTCTGTTCCATTAGTCTATGTAATGTAACCCATTAATAGTAACCTTACAAGCCCACTGTATACCCACTTAGCAGTTCTATAATACTTGAATGGTCTCTCCTTACCTTATCTACTATCAATTTTGTATGCATCACGTGTATATTTACCACATATACGCTAGCATGCTCATCCTGATACGTGTATGAATTCATCTGTCATGTTTCCCCCCCTTCTCCTACTTCCCCTTCTTTCTCTGTCTCTACCTCTCTACTTTTTGTAAAACATATTTTATGGGTTGCAAGACGTTTTGAGGGGCTAGTATTTTGTGTTGGCTACCTTAACGCTGTAAAACACACACAGGAAGGAAGGAAGTTCATGCAGCTTGTTTTAAGAATCAGATGAGAGAACAGTCTTGAAATTAGCAGACTGAAACACTGTGTGGTTATAAACCAAAAGGCCAATGCTTTCATTTTTGCAGAGCTTGTGTCTGCATGTCACATGCAAACACAGAGATGGGGGGACACCCAGTGGAAACACAAGCTCAGAGGAGGATGAACAAAGGTCAGCCTTTGGCACTATTCAGGGCCCCAACATCCTCCATGGAAGCCTATCCACCCTAGAGTCACCCAGGAGACTGGCGTAAAGAGACCTCTTCAGTGAGTGGAGGAAACACACACAGAGCCTGTTGGCTTGTGGCTGATGAGCTGCTGTGTGATGGAGAGAAACGCCCAAACTCTGGCAGATGGAAGAACAGAGTTCAGACATGAACTGGGCTCTGCGGCCCAAGGACAGGTCTGAAGGGACTCCATAACAGGCAATCCAAGGCCCAAGGACAAGTCTGAAGGGACTCCATACTGAGCAACCCAAGTGCCACTGAAGGCGTGTGCCACATCAAATGTAGTTGTGGATGACTGAGAAACTGCTTCTGGCCACCTTGTTGTTGTCGACCATCGTTGAATGAAACCCCTGGAAGGTGGGAGAGGGCCCATGAGGTCCACATGAACGTGGAAAAGACGCCGTTCTGGCACTGCAAAAGGCTCCAATGGGGCTCTTACGTGGTGATGGACCTTTGCATATTGACAGTCAATACAGGTCTCAGCTCATTCATTGATGTCTTTCTTCATGCCCTGCCACAAAAAAACTAACTTAACTCCAATGGGACGCTGTGTGAGTTTCTGCCTGGGTGTGCAAGGCCGTGGATTGAATAAAATCTTGCCAGTTCCAGCACCAGTGGGTGAGGGTGTGAGGCAGTGATGTCATAGAGCAGTGTAGTCCCACCTCCAGCACTGAGGTACCAGTGGGTGAGGGTGTGAGTCAGTGAAGTCACAGAGCAGTGTAGACCCGCCTCCAGCACAGAGGCACCAGTGGGTGAGGGCACCGCTGGATTGGCCATAGGGCATGGCGGGCAAATGCCCGGTGGCCTGAAGCCTTTTATTATTTTTTTTATTCATGCCAAACTCGCGTCTAACGGAGCAGGCCACGTTAACTTCAATGCAGGCCACATTGACGCCAATTTTAATTGAACAGGCAGAATTACACGCGGGCCTTGGCCTTCAATTACTGTAGCTAAAGTTTTCAGCACTAACTTCCTTATTAATAGAAATAAATGTCTCGACAACTATTTATACTCCTATAATACCGTACGTATCTTCGTCATGGTGGGTATTATTTTTGCAAAAAAAATTGTAGCAATTTAGAACAACAGCACATGATTAACCTACATACACTGAAGGAACAATAAAGAGAAACGATTCAGTGAAACGAATAAGTTATTTTCTTTGGTATTTTGTCATTCAGAATTTCAGATTTGCAGTGGGGATTTCTGGGTAACATGTTTAACACTGTTAATGGACCAGATCATTTAAATATTCGTCTCGCGAGAAAGGTAACAGAGTGATATTAAGGCTGCTAACTGTCAATAGCAAAGGAGCAAGACTGCTATACCTATTGTGAAGGCTACACGAGTTTATTGAAAATGTCTTATAAACACAAAAGTGGCAGTAAGAAAAGGCAAGAGAGAAACGAGCTGCAGGAGAACGTGGCAAAGCTACCCAAATTAGATTATTTAGATTTTTCAACAAACGTTCGCCAGTCCGTGGAGTCTGCTAGTGCTACGGACGACCCTCCTGCTAGCACGCAAGGCTCGTCGAATGCCATTCAAATAGGTGAGTTAGTACAAGGGTATTTGATGGGCTGCCATGCCCCCTTTAACAAGTCGCAGTGGAGCACCCGTCTCATTATGTGTTTTTCAGATGTGGGTAAAGCAGGTGTGTCGCTTGTCATCCGTGTTTTAAGAACGCTTTAGCACACTTTGACCCTGTGTTTACGTTACCGCGAGTCCGAGTGCGTCCTGTCTACTTTCAAAGAGCAAGCCGGGATGTCGGGATGACGGGCCATCTGTGACCGCACCATGGCCAGGAGGATGGAAAACAGAACGTGTGTGTCTGTGTTTAATAATTTAGTAAGTTTCATCGTGTCTGCGTTGCTTGTATACACAATTTAAATATCCTATTGAAACTTCTTCTTGTAAATATTGTTAATACATTGTTTGCTGTTCCTCTTAATAAATTAGTTAATTACGTTATGTTGGACGTCTGTCATTTTTAAGATCAGGGTTATCGTAAACAGTGCTATCTAGGCTACTTTCTGACCATTTCTAACGAGTTAAACAAGATTTCGTTCTTTGTCTACACACCTGTCACAATCATATCAATTACAAACATCTTTGTTTAGCGTAACAGGGAACGCCAAAGTAACTATAGGGCCCGTCAAAATAACGTTACGCCACTGTACAGATGTCATCATTGACAGGGTAGTCGAGAAGAGCGATCTGATGAAAAGGCTGCTTTTGTGATGAGGTAAAATAATACGCTGACTTGAAACACTCATAGTGGATCAGATTAAGTTAATTAATATGTTTTAATATAATTCCTTTACTTAAATTTAAGTAACAAGGTTGAAAGAAATGACATGTCTAAATAGTAATGTGACCTACGGTCAATAGATCATACTTTTGATAAGCCTACGATAACAGTATTTTGGGAGAACTTTTCATAAAGCTTCTCATAGTGTTAAAATGTTTGTGTCTCCTAGTGCACATTGATCGTTTAAGTCAGTGATTCCCAACAAGGGGTAAGTGGTACATACCACCTGAGGTGCGCAAGCAAACTGCAGGGGGTATGTGGATAAATTAACGAATGTGTGCAGCATAGTCACTGCATGAGTGAAGGGGTACTCATGGTGTGACAAAAAGGCTTAAGGGGTACGCATGTCAAAAGCAGTTGTGGAAAAAACCCACGCTGTCACACAGCGCGCTTACATTTTTCCCCGTCAATACCTGGTGGTGGCCTGCTCTTGGTTAAAAATGCCCGGCCTGAAAAATTTCCCCAGTCCAGCCCTGGGTGAGGGTGTGAGTCAGTGAAGTCACAGAGCAGTGTAGACCCGCCTCCAGCACAGAGGCACCAGTGGGTGAGGGTGTGCGGCAGAGATATCACAGAGCAGTGTAGTCCCGCCTCCAGCACTAAGGCACCAGTGGGTGAGGGTGTGCGGCAGAGATATCACAGAGCAGTGTAGTCCCGCCTCCAGCACTAAGGTACCAGTGGGTGAGGATGTGAGGCAGTGATGTCACAGAGCAGTGTAGTCCCGCCTCCAGCACTAAGGTACCAGTGGGTGAGGATGTGAGGCAGTGATGTCACAGAGCAGTGTAGTCCCGCCTCCAGCACTAAGGTACCAGTGGGTGAGGATGTGAGGCAGTGATGTCACAGAGCAGTGCAGTCCCGCCTCCAGCACAGAGGCACCAGTAGGTGAGGATGTGAGGCAGTGATGTCACAGAGCAGTGTAGTCCCGCCTCCAGCACTGAGGCACCAGTGGGTGAGGGTGTGAGGCAGTGATGTCACAGAGCAGTGTAGTCCCCGCCTCCAGCACTGAGAAACCAGTGGGTGAGGGTGTGAGGCAGTGATGTCACAGAGCAGTGTAGTCCCCCCAATAATGAAGATGGTATTTTACACTTGTACAACAATTGTACTTCAGGATTAGGGTTAGGATAAGCAGTTTTACCTTAACATAACAGCTTGAAAAAAAAATTATATGGAGAATCGCCTCCGTGCCATTGCCATACCAGGGTCCGTAGGCATATTACTTGCCTGAAGCCGCCCGGCTTTCTACTGTCTGCCGAACTAGAAAGTAGCTTATTTGCCGTTTTGCTTTGTCTTGTGTTGCACTTGCTTGATGTATGACTGTGTAAGGACAGTTGTTGACTAACTAGTTTGTCAGCACATTTCAAGAGATTTCGTTAGTTTTAGCTACAAGCATATCGATAGCGATTAGCAATTGATCCGGAATGCTACTTTAAGACCTGAAAGTCACCTTTTAGGAAGTTGAATATTTGGGTATTGAATTTTGAATGCTGGAATCATTTGCAGTGCAGAAAAATTCAAGCAGTTATTGCTGTTTTCAGTCATGTGTTCTGGATGGATGAGAGTTTAGACATCTATCTATAAATCCAGGAATCTCTGTGTGTGTGTCAGTCTGTCTAGGGCGTATCTCCCTGACGGTAGTTTCGTTAGTTATGAGATTTCGCATGTAGCTTACGCATGTCATGAACCTGTGCATCCTTGATTTTGAAGTTTTTGAAATCATAGTTTGCGAGATATTTGTATTTTACCGTTTCCCGTAGGCACTAATGGGTTATCGTTTCCCGTAGCAAGTCCCACTGACCGCTGGTGCACCGAAATGTCGTCACAATCAAACAAGCTACATCACGCTCAGAACCTATAAAATCTGATCCTGCCTTCACTCAAAGTTCAGAATAGCGTTGGATACGATAAGGAGGTCCGCATTCAAATTCTTCTTGGTGAACAGATACAGACTTTTGCTGATAGAAAATGAACCTGAACAGTAGGCTACATTAGTAACAATGGCTTCTTCATCTAAAATGCCCAAGGTCCAGGGTCATGACAATGATTGTCTCAGGGAGCGTTTTCAACTACTGAGTGTAAGGAATCTATCGTGTATTGAGAATTTAATTATGTGTACGATTTTATCGTGTATTTGTAAGAGGGTTTGAAGATTCACAGGGTAATTAAATGTGTTCTATTATAGTGTGAATCTTGTGATGGATTCTATGTGGCGTGTGATTTTATGCACGCTCAATGATCTTAATGTTTTTATCTCATAACTAACGTAACTAGGCTACCGTCAGGGAGATACGCCCTAGACGGACACACACACAGAGATTTCTGGATTTATAGATAGATTATCATTTGTTTGCAGTATAGGTGTCACGACAACGATGTGGCCAGGAAGGACATTGCAGCCGAAGTTGTCGATAAAGCGGGAGTTTGTTTAAATAAAATGGTAACACTTTATAATAACCCTCCATAATAAACCATTTATGAAGCATTTGTTCATAGTTTGTTAATCATTTACAAATTGTTATCCCAACATTTACAAACCTTAGTAATGTATTTGTAAACGAGTAGTAATGTATTAATGAACCTGTTTTCTAATGATCTATAAAAGTTTTTTATAAGGACATTAGTTAGCGATTAATAAATGAGTATTAATGTATTTACAAACATGTTTCAAATGATCTATAATATCATATATAAGGACATTAGTAAGCTATTTTTAAATGAGTATAGATGTATTTATGAACATGTTTCAAATGATTTTCTAACGATCTAAAAGACCATTTATAAGGACATTAGTTAGCTATTTGTAAACGAGTAGTCATGTTTGTATGGACATTTTTCAAACCATTTTCTAATTATTTATAAGATCATTAATAAGGTATATAATAATGGTCTGCTCACATTTTGTAAATCATTTACAAATGAGTAAGCAAGCAGGTTTCAATGAGTTAGTAATGATTCATAATATCCTTTAAAAGGTATGTGCTGATGGTCTGCTCACCATTTATGGGTCATCATGAATAACCTTTGTCATGCATAAGCTATCATCCAATTCATAAGTCTATACTTTATAAGCATTTACAAATGGCCAGTAACTGAGGAACATACTATAGAAACCATTTACTTACCATTAATAAAGTGTTTTGCATGGGTTGATATAAAGTGGGCACTGTCTATACTTTATAAGCATTTACAAATGGCCCGTAACTCAGGAACACACTACTGAAACCATTTACTTATCATTAGTAAAGTGTTTTGTATGGGTTGATATAGACAGTGCCAACTTTATACTTTATTAGCATTTACAAATGGCCCGTTACTGAGGAACATACTATAGAAACCATTTACTTATCATTAGTAAAGTGTTTTGCATGGGTTGATATAAAGTAGGAGCTGTCTATACTTTATAAGCATTTACAAAGGGCCTGTTACTGAGGGACATACCATTAGTCGACACTTCTGCAGCAACAACTCCAAAAATGACCTCAAACGTTAGGTTGTTAAACATATCAATGGCAAAAACACACAACACAGCATCGAGGGAATGAAGTGAAATTGGAAAACATTTATTTAAGAAACTACACTCACAATAAATTCACATTTAAACATGCATTCTAATATGCTAAACACAACAGCAACAACAACAATGGAACTTTAAATAAGGGGATCAGCCAATTTGTTTTATTTATTGGCAAAAGTTTGCCAGACTCTTTATATGCTTTTAATTAGGTTACAATGCTTTCGTCCCCCTCTATGACATCCTTACACCTCTGTGTAAAACTAGAGAGCTCCTCCGTGGAGGAAGAGTCGGAAGAAGAGTCGGAAGAAGAGTCGGATGACGCGTCGGAGGAATCAGGCCCTGACTTGGATGAAGCGCTTGAGTCTGTTCTCTGCGACTGACTTTTCTTCGCCTCTGGTGGACTGCCCTTGTCCTTTGTTCTTGCTGCTAAAAACAGACAATGACAGAGGATGATTAGTGGAAAATATAGGCATGTGGGTGGCACACTAGTAAGTGTGATGGTCTTTGGAAGACAGTTTTCTGAGTTCAAAATCATCCTGTTACTGTTTTTTGTTTTATTGTTTATTTTACTGTATTAAAAATATCATAATTCATTAGTTATTATTAATTCAAGTTTGGCTTTCTGTAAAATAAAGAAATACAGAATACAGAAAATAAATATACATATGTAGCAACCTGTACCAGTATCCTTAATATTTAACAATATACATAATTACTTAGTAATTATTTATAATATATAAATCACTATTTTACAATTACATATTAATCATTTTAATATATAATTCACTATTATGCAATATACAGATTTGCTATGCGAACAACTGAAATAATAATAATAATTGTAATACCAATCACCTGCACTCAGTGTATTATAAACACTAGAATTACAATGCAGTTACATAAATATACCACAAAATGGCGCTCTAAAGCGGGGTTCACACTAGACTTCTTTTTTAAGAAAAAAGCGCAGCCTTCAGCGCCTTTTGAGCGCTTCAGAATTCATGGATATTATGTGACGTCACTGTCTTTTAAGCACCGCCATATTTGTGTCTGATGCAAACACATTACGGTCATAACATACGGTCACAACTCACAGAAAGTTCAAAACGCTAGGGGATATGTTGCGCTGTTGAATGTGACAACCTAAATATACAATTGCTAAAGATTTAGGGAATGACTGACCTGTTAAGTGAAACGCAGCACGTTGATACAGTCGTAGTAATGGCTGTGTATTATCAAAGCTACATCTTCAAAGCTAGCAAGCTATTTAGCCCTTCACCCAGGAATTTGGCTACAACTCGTTAGCCAATATTGGCACTCTTGCCTGCTCAGAAGAGTTTCTGTACGCTTGAAATCTCCGGTTTATGGGAATGGATTATGTACAAGATTCATGTCAATGTCGGGAAAAGAAAGTTGGGGCAGATGCTTTGCAAAAACACAGTTAATCGCTAACGGCTAGTAGCATGCTAACATTAGTTAGGTAGCTCAGACACCTCGCAAATCCTCTTAGACGTATTTTTCAGTTACAATAATGTGGTTTGTAAATTGTACAGTGTCTATTTCTTGGTAACTTTCTAAAAATATAAACAAAAAAAAGTTAAACTTAAAGCTTCTAGGTTCAAATACGATGGTCTACGGCGTTTGGTCGGTTAAACTAAGATAGCAGGTTATTAGGGAAGGTACGCGACTACTTACTCTCCTCGTCCTGATAGGTCAGCTGTCAAAAAGGCGCTTGACGTCACCCGGCGCCTTTCTGAAAAGTTGAGAAAATTGAACTCAAAAAGGCGTCGGAGGTTGCGCTTTTTTAGAAGTTTATAAAAGGCGGCGCATTTCTGAAAAGGCGTCCGCCTTTTTGCTTTTTCCCATAGAGTTGCATGTAAAAAAGGCGCAGAAGGCGGCGCTTTTTTCTAAAAAAAGAAGTCTAGTGTGAACGCGGCCTAAGACCACAAATGGAAAATACATGCATTGCCTGGGAGTCTAAACTCTAGCTACCACCACGATCCGAACACGTGGATCTCCGTGGTACAGTGTAGGAGACAGGCTAGAACAGGTCGATGCAAACGTACGTGAGGAAATGACTAGTATGAAACCACTAGTGTCAATCAACATAAACACGAAGAGAGTAATGCTAGCAGGAAAATACAATTATGCACTTACATCATCAGTAACACATACGGCAGCACAATGTTAACTTTATGTTAGCATTACAGATTATAAGCACGTGGTATTAGACCATGAGGGCACGTATGGGCTAGCACGAAAATCCATTCAAATTAGAAATGGGTCTGTGCCAGTTTTACACATCTCTGCTGAACAAATATATTGCACATATTTCTGTGTCCAAATGTCTCTTGTATTGTGTATTTGTAGTGAATACGTATTTGTTTGTATTCTGCTCAAGAGCTGAAGGAGCTTAGCTAGTCCTGAAATGCAAACTAATAGTCATTCATCCAATGACACTGAGGTGAAATGACCCTTGTGTCATTGTGAGTAATATCATGGTTGTCTTCTGGTCTGATGTGATCTGGTTTAGACAAGTGAGTAAATATGTACTGTTTAAAGTGCTTTAATATTGAGGTCTAAAGATTTCTTCAGTTCCACTTCCTCCAGTGATTTGTTCCTTCGCGACCAAATGTCCAGAAGGAAACAAATGCTTTTTAAATGTAAGCTTTTTCCCAAAACGGAAATACCTGCACATTTTACATGCTTGTGTTGCATGCATTTTACATGTTACCAGACTTGTTTTATAAAAGGATAGATTGTAATACAAACACAAGCAATGCAGATTGTAATACGAAGATATTCTGTATGACAACATCCTATAGACCCTTAAGAGCAAATTATTTTTTGTGTTTGTTTGTTTGTTTATTATTTCCTGTCATCCTTCCCTTCTCCTTCTTGTACTCTCCCAGTCTGGCCTCAAGCAGATGGGTACCCCTATTGGGCTGGGTTCTGCTCTAGGTTTCCTCCTAGTAGAAAGGAGTTTTCCTTTCCACCATTGTGTGCTTGCTCTGGGGGGGTCATGGCATGGGCTTTGTTAAGTGCCTCTAGGCAATGTAAATCAAATGTAAAAATGTAAATGTTGTTATCACAGGATAGAGTTGTTAATGGAGGTATGTCAATACATTCATTTTATTGAATACTTGTTTGAGTGTGGTAATTCAGTTCTTATACATAAACAAATCACACACAGATTTACCCATCTTGGATTTTCCTGTTTTTAAAGTAAGGTCTAAGGCTGTTTAGCACGTGTACAAATGTATTATCAAAATCAGTATTTCAACAATAGCTCATTTAAAAATGCACAGTAGAGCTGTTATGCATCTAATATTTAAGCAATAAGGTTCGAGAGGCAGTACTGTATCTTCAATAATGTACTTGTGCGAGGATATTGATAGGCCCGACACGCAGCGGACATGGTTGCCAGCGACATTATAAATATGAAGTATAATATAAATTATAAACAGTAAGCTGCCTTTCAGCGCAAAAAAATTCTAGCCACCAAACATTGTGTATCGCATTTCAGTAGCCTAGAGAAAATAGTCCCCCTTTGTGTGGCTGTTGCTATGCAACAGACAAACAGCATTGGGAAGGAACATCAAGTCTGTTAGCCTAGAACCAAGTTTGTTGATGATTAGCTAGGAGATCGACATTGACATTTTATAAAGTTGCCATTAAAATGACAAAAACGACAATGGGACACTTTCAACTTTGTTAATATTTGTTTATATTGATTTGGATATCGCCACTTACTCTGAGGGAGGCGTGTGAGAGCAACGTTATACTTATTAGCAGCGAGGCTAGCTAGCTACTATGTGTTTCAATGGATTTTTGGTCTA
>NC_137923.1:28870133-28957633 GCF_963457725.1 Sprattus sprattus | reverse complement strand
ATAATGTAGTGTTTGAATAATTTATCGATATTTTATGCCATTCTCTCTTGTAGATAATTGGGACTTTTGTTGTGACAGGGTCAAAAGGGTATCGGAGATTTGTTTATATGTTGAATGTTAACTTCTCAGTGGGCTGGAGATTTAGTTACGGACGGATGCTATTCAGAGATTGTAAGAAGTTTAATGATTCAATGGACCCGTATGAGGCTAAAGCTCTTACGGTGGTGACAGTTGTGAAAGTTTATTGAATGTTTGATGGAGAAAAGTAGAAAATAAAACAACTATTTCACCAGCAGAAGTTTAATGCCACTTCATACACGGGGATCCGTTACAGTAAGAGCTTCACCTCTCCAGCTAATCTGCTGCATTGACGGCTACATCGGACGAAAGTGACAACTTACACGGAAGGCAAGGGACACTTTTACGGACGATAAGGATACGGTGAAGACGGTGTGGTGGTAAAGGTAGCAAGAAGACGGACAAAGGCTAACGAAAATGGAGGGATTCAGTGCTACTTTGTGCGGCAAGGATAAAGAGCAGCAGATTGAAATCTTTCAAAAGGTAATTAAGGAACAAACGGAAATGTTAGAAAAGGAAACAGAACAAGGTGCTATTAGACAAGAATTAAAAGAGGCTCTGCAAAACACACAGAAAATTCTTGCTGAACTGTTAAGCGAAGATGATGATACAGATGTAGCTAGACGTCCTGAAAGGGCGCGAGTTCACACTGAAAAGATGCTAGCATACCGTGAAGAAGAACAGAGTAAACGGGAAAAGAAACTTGTTAGCCTTTATGAACAGTGGAAAGCCCACGCTCGTCAAACACGTCAAGAACTTAAATCTGAGCTAGCAGAAAAGCGCCTGGCATCTCTTGCAGACAATTTAGAAATACGGAAAATGGATATCATGAAATTGTATGATGAACTGAGACAGGCGCGTCGCACCCGTGGGGGATGTGGGTGTTTTAACACCCACACTTTTCCCGGTGAGAGGGTTCAACACCCACACTTTTTCTGCAGTTTTTCCACAGTTTTGCACACTCTCAAGTGTCACACATTGAGCGTGAGAGTCACTCATTTTGGTCTTTAATCACGCACTCCCGCCACACATCGTATTTCTCACGCTGAAAAACAAACTCAGGAATCAAGCACGTCTCCCCGAATCCGGTGCCACTTATCAGCCAATCCAAAAAAACAAATGGGCTAAACAATAGCCAATCAGAAAAAGCGTATCTGTTGTATCTGGGTAAGATTTTAACCAGCAACCAATGAAAATAAAGCATCCTGGCATTGCGCGCGACTGACCTTCTGAAAATTTCGTTCACCTGAGGAAACCACTGGAGCTCTGAGCATCTGTCTTCTACAAGGAGTAAGTCGTCTCCTGTTTTAATGTTACGACAAATTCACAATGGTTTGATACAAGCAATGACTACTTGACTGCAGTTGGATAATTTTCCAAGATAATTAGCATCAGTTTGTAATGAGTGTTTGTAGCCAACACAGTTTTAGGCGACAGCCTGCCTTTTCAGTAGCCTATAGCTTTGACTCCGAACTTCGTTAATAGGCTATAATAAATTCGATTAGGCCTATTCAAAATATATATAGCCTATAATTCGAACGAATATTAGGCAGACCTTAATATTCAATTATTATTATTTTGAAAATGTGTTTGCTTGAGCATTACATTCAGATTCAGAGGCTTCTTCACGCCTGGTGAAGTTGTGAATCGCGAACTCATTAGGCATACTAGCATGTTATAAATATCCTGGCCATGGATGCATTAATCATAGCATCTGTCTTTCAATGATGTCAGTATCACTCATTTAAATGGGATGCTTTTTATATCTTGTATGTTATACATGTTGTACACCTCTGTCATTGTATACATCGTTTCTATTGTTAACAAGAATGGGAGCATTCAGAGAATGTAAACCTCCGCCTTGTGAACTTGACCTTTGACCTTGACATCTGAAAATCTAATCAATTATTGCCATTATATTAACCAATCTCCCCACAAAGTTTGATGGAAATCGGTCCATGCGTTTCTGCGTAATCCTGCTGACAAACAAACAGACAAACAAACAAACATACAGGGGCGAAAACACAACCTCCTTGGCGGAGATAATAAACAAATCACATCCATCCCCCTCACTTTTGAAAAGCTTGCTACGCCCCTGAACTGAGAGGGCACGGCACGCCCGATACTGAGCTCGCAAGGTTGATGCTTGTGCAGCAGTAACATGTGACATTGTTAAAGTCTTGAACGAGAGACTGACTGGCGTAAATGGAGATTATGATGCAGAACATGAAGGACGGCGTTTGCGTGAGCTTCTTGAGCCTCACTATGCCCGGTCCATTTATGGCTCCTCTGCTTCAGTACAGACTGGCAGTCATCGTTCCACGCACTCAAGTGTTGCAGCCAAGCGAGCAGAAGCAGCGGCTGAGTTAGCTGCTAAGGAGGCTGAATATAAGATGTTAACGGAGGAAAAGAGACAGAAGGAAAAAATTTGAGCTTTAGAGGAAGCACACAGGAGGGAAGAGGAAGAACACAGGAGGGAATTAGAAAGACAGAAGGCTGAATTAGAACGATTGCAAGTTGAAAAGAACTTAAAGGCTGCCCAAGCCAGATTTGAAGCATACAATAAAGAAGTTAAAGAGGAATCTGATGCTCAGTCTTTTAAGTCATTTCATGACCCTATGCCACTCAGCTCCTTCCCCCCTGCCACAGCGCACCCTCGTACGGCTGTCACTCCATCTCCTCCCATTGATGTATTCTGCCTAGCACAGGCTGTTCAGGACAGCATTTCTATTAACAGACTTCCAATGCCTGAGCCCCCGGTGTTTAATGGCAACCCAATTGACTGTGTTGAGTGGAAAGCTTCATTCGTATCACTGATAGACAGAAAGAACATTCCCACTACTGATAAGCTGCACTACCTCAAAAGATACGTAGGTGGCTCAGCTCACAAATGCCTAAAAGGGACCTTCTATCGTAGTGACAGCAAAGCTTACAGTGACGCCTGGAACAAGCTTGATCAGAGATATGGCCAGCCCTTTATCATTCAAAAGGCGTTTAGAGAAAAATTATCAAACTGGTCAAAAATACAGTCTAAAGATGCAGAAGGACTGAGAGATTTCTCAAATTTCTTGAATGCCTGTCTGCAGGCCATGCCCCATGTCAAAGGTTTAAACATCCTAAATGACTGTGAGGAAAATCAGAAGTTGATGCGGAAGCTGCCAGAGTGGATAGCCTCACGATGGAACCGGCAAGTGACATTGCGTCTCACGGAGGGAAAGGATTTCCCTAACTTCAAGGACTTTTCCAAGTTCATGTCGATGGAGGCCGAAACCGCCTGCAATCCAGTCACTTCTTTCCTCGCTCTCCATTCAGCTGAATCCTGTCAAGACAAAGGTAGCACAAGGGTAAGCAAAAGAAACCAAGCCAGTGCCTTCAACACACAAACAGTGGTGGAAAGCAATAAGCATACAACAACAAAGGAAAAGGTCAAGGCCCCTTGCATGTTATGTCAAGATATCAGTCACCATCTATGCAAATGTCCAGACTGGAATACAGGAGGACGTACATCAAAGACAACAGACTGTGTTTTGGATGTCTTAAACCCGGTCACAGTGCAAAGGAGTGCCGGCATCGCCACACTTGTGACTCATGCAAAGGACGACATCCCACATGTCTTCACGATGATGGCTACGGAAAAGGTGAAAACAAAGAATGGGCAAGAAGGGAAAATTCTGCTCAACGCAATGAGACGGAACCAACACCTGCTCTGTCCCTCAATGTCAACAGCCAAGGTCAGTCAGAAAACACCTCCATGATAGTGCCGGTGTGGGTGTCAAACGAAAAGAATCCATCAAGAGAAAAACTTGTGTATGCCCTACTGGATACACAAAGTGACACAACTTTCATTGAGCAAGATGTTAGCAAAGAACTGCAGCTGACTACCTGCCCAGTTAAGCTGAAACTCACTACCATGATGGGTGAAAACATGGTCTTTAAAAGAGAACGGACATCTGGTCTGCGCGTGAGAGGTTTCAATTCTTCTGTGCACATCAAACTTCCTCACAACAAACAACATATACCAACACATGAAACAGCAAAAAGATGGCACCATCTCACCGCAATTGCAGACCAAATACCGCCTCTCCTTAGTTGCGAAGTGGGGCTACTGATAGGCTACAATTGCCCAAGAAGTCTCGTACCCAAACGGGTCATAACAGGGGAGGATGACGAACCCTTTGCCATTCTCACAGACTTAGGGTGGAGTATTGTTGGCTGTTTAGCACCTCACTCTGATTCGCAATCGTCAAACAGTCACTGTCACAGAGTAACCGTGAAGGAGCTGCCTGCAGTGACTCCAATGGATGCAATCAGAATTCTTGAAACTGATTTCAAAGACACTCAAGGAAATGACAAAACAGTCTCTCAAGAAGATTTGACTTTCCTTCACAAGTTAAAGGAAAACATAAAGACAAACAAACATGGACATTATGAAATGCTCCTCCCCTTCAAAGAGAGACCCTGCTTACCTGATAACAACCAGCTTGCTGCTGTGAGGCTCAGTCACCTGAAAAGGAAGTTCATTGCAAATGAAAGTTACAAGAAAGACTACATTAACTACATGAAGGACATCATTGAAAGTGGTGACGCAGAGGAGGTACGTGCTGAGGGCACCTGTGGAGAAAAATGGTTCATACCTCACCATGGCGTTTATCACCCCAAAAAGCCTGAAAAGCTGAGAGTAGTTTTCGACTACTCAGCAAAGTACAAGGGAAGCAGCCTCAATGAACACCTTCTCCCAGGCCCAGACATGATAAATAGTCTGACAGGTGTTCTCATTCGTTTCAGACAGCACCACACTGCTCTGATGTGTGACATAGAAAAGATGTTCCATCAGTTCCATGTCTCAGAGAACGACCGTGACTACCTACGCTTCTTATGGTTGAAGAACGGCGACCTAAGAACGGCGACCTAAGCACACCTCCCGATGAATTCAGGATGTCTGTCCATCTCTTTGGAGCCGTATCTTCACCAGGGTGTGCAAATTATGGATTAAAGCAGCTCGCCAAAGAACACAGTCACACACACCCATTAGGATCACAGTTCATTGCCAGAGACTTTTATGTAGATGATGGTATCATTAGTGTTGAGTCTGTTGAAAAGGCCATTCAAATAGCAAAGGAGGCACGTGAGCTGTGTGCAAAGAGAGGTTTACGCCTTCACAAATTTGTGTCTAACAACTGTGCTGTTCTCCAGAGCATCCCCTCAACAGAACACGCCACAGACATCAAAGCAAAGGATCTCAGATTCAATGACACAGCCTTAGAGAGAGCATTGGGAATATACTGGAACATCGAGAGTGACTGTTTCACCTTCAAAGTTGCACCAAAGAACCAACCTGCTACACGGCGTGGCATCCTGTCATCTGTCGCCTCCATATACGACCCGCTGGGCTTCGTAGCTCCATACCTCCTCAACGGAAAGAAGATTCTCCAGGACATTTGCCATCAAGGAACAGGATGGGATGACCCATTTCCAGAGCGATTGAAGTCACGGTGGGAGAAATGGCAAGATGACCTTGTTAAGATGGAAGGGATACACGTAGCTCACTGCTACCAGCCAGCTGGCTTTGGAAAGGTGATCAAAACAGAATTACATCACTTCTCAGATGCCAGCACCACAGGCTATGGCCAATGCACATACCTGAGACTGAAGAATGAAAGAGGAGACATTCACTGTGTTCTTCTCATGGGAAAAGCGCACGTCTCGCCGCTGAAGGTCACAACTATACCCAGGTTAGAACTTACTGCAGCAGTTGTCTCAGTCGCAGTGAGCAATATGCTCAAAGAAGAATTAGGCTACTGTAATGTAGAAGAGTTCTTTTGGACAGATTCAAAGGTTGTCTTAGGCTACATTAATAATGATGCTCGCCGCTTTCACACTTTTGTAGCAAATAGGGTGCAGAAGATCCGTCATGCCTCAGACCCCAAGCAATGGTTCTATGTACCAACTGACAAAAACCCAGCAGACTATGCTTCAAGAGGGAAAACAGTGGATGAGTTGCTTTCTTCTGATTGGTTCACTGGCCCTAGCTTTCTGTGGAAAAGAGAGATAGAAATGCCATTTGAGGTGCCTTCAGAGCTTCCCGTCGGTGACCCAGAAGTTAGGAAGGCTCAGATATTCCAGATCAAGACCTCAGAACAGTTTTGGAGTAGATGGAAAAAGGAGTACCTCCAAAACATCACAACCAGACAGTGCTCGCATAGCGCTAAAAGGAACCTGCAGGTCGGTGATATAGTGATGGACACTGACGACACTTTGCCACGAAGCAAGTGGAGACTTGGGACGGTCTCAGAAGTCATTCAAGGCAAAGATGGACTTGTGAGACGGGCCAAAATCCTGTTTGGAGAGAAGGAACTGAACCACAAGGGAGAGCGCACCAGCAGACCTGCTTTGGAGCGCCCTGTCCAGAAATTAGTTTTACTGCTAGAAGCTGTTTAAGCACTGTGCAGTTGTGATAAAATGATAAAGTTTTCTGTGTTTGTATAGCCTATACATTTGAATGGTTATTCTTATAAGTGTAAATTGTGTGTTTTAAGGTTTACATTTAGTAAAAACACTATAATTTGGTGGGAGTGTAAATAGCCCCATAGAAGGACTATTATTTTGTGTTGATTGCCTGTTTTAGATTTGCCTTATTGATTTTTAATGTGTGCCTTAATGATAATGTAGTGTTTGAATAATTTATCGATATTTTATGCCATTCTCTCTTGTAGATAATTGGGACCTTTGTTGTGACAGGGTCAAAAGGGTATGGGTAAAATAGGAGATATTTATTTCTCCTTATGTAATGTTTATTATCCACCTGATATGGGCTCAGAATTGATGCATACATTAGTTGATCTAGTTGTTGTAAAAGCTAAAGGAGTTCTAATAATGGCAGGGGACCTTAATCTGGTAATGGAGCCTAAAATAGACTCTTCTAGTAACAAGAAACACCGCGCAGGGAAGAATGCAAACTTGTTAAGGAAGGCCTGTTCAGAAGTAGGACTTGTAGATGTATGGAGAGAACTCCACCCTGATCGAAAGGAATACACCTGTTATTCTGGAAGACATGGTATCTATAACCGATTAGATTATTTCCTTATGTATAAAAATAATATTACATTAGTGAAAGATTGTGAAATCTCGTCTATCAATATGTCAGACCATGCAGCAATCTCTTTAACATTAACAATGAAATCCAATAAAAGTAAATCTCTATGGAAACTCAACAATTCACTCTTGCAAGATGTCAAATTTGTAGAGAAGATTAAAAGGGAGTTAATAGTCTATATACAAATAAATAACACAGATGAGGTAAACCCAATTACAATATGGGAAGCAGCTAAAGCAGTAATGAGAGGATGTATTATTTCCTATGCCTCATTTCAGATGAAGGAAAGGAGAACACATGAAAGACAGTTAATTGAAGAAATAAAGAATTTAGAAAATACACATAGTATAACAAATAATGACGAAGATAGATTAAAATTGAAGGAAAAACGGGAAAAACTAGAGAAAATACGCACAATTGAGATAGAGAAATTATTGAGATTCACACAACAAGAAGAATATGATGGTGGACCCAAGTCTTTAAAATTACTAGCTTATAAACTTAAAAAACAAATGAAGAACTCGCATATCTCAAATTTAAAGGTCAACCATTCTGAAATAATAACTGATAAGGATCGAATCGTAGAGGAATTTGCTAGCTACTATGAAAAACTATATAAGCGAGAGATCAACAAGGATAAAACAGGTATACAGGCATATTTAGGGAAACTTGAGCTACCTAAAGTAAGTCAAGAAAATAATGTCAAATTAACAAAAATAATTACACTACAAGAAGTAAAGAAACAAATACAAGCCCTAAAAAATGGATTTACAAATGAATTCTACAGAACTTTTAGTGAAGAAATAAGTCCACTACTAGTTAAAGCATATAACTTTGCACTAGACACAGGTGTATGGGCACAAACATGGGCTTCATCAATTATTACACTTATACATAAAGAAGGGAAAGATGCAACAAAGTGTGAATCCTACCGGCCTATTTCATTACTTAACACTGATCTCAAGATAATATCTTCAATTTTAGCTAATAGATTAAAAGATACTATAACAGATATAATAGCATCTGACCAATGTGGATTCATGCCAGGAAGAATCTTGGCTGATAACATAAGAAGAACGCTCAATGTAATCGATCATGCACAAATAGAACAGACAGACCTTCTTTTATTGACGTTAGATGCAGAAAAGGCTTTTGATTTAGTGAACTGGACCTTTATGTTTGAGACAATGAAACATTTTGGAATAAATGAGACATTTTGTCAATGGATACAAGCTCTTTATAGTAAACCTGTTTCTAGAGTAAAAGCAAATGGTACATTATCAAGAACATTCCATATACATCGAGGTACTAGACAAGGGGACCCTCTTTCCCCACTTTTGTTTGCCATTTATATCGAAGTCTTAGCAATAGCAATAAGGCACAATTCAGACATTAGAGGACTACGAATTGGGAAAGAAGAACATAAGCTGGCATTATATGCAGATGATATTATTATTTATTTAACTTCTCCTGAGAAATCAATTCATAATTTGATGGATACAATTAAGGACTATAGTTTAGTATCGGGATATAAAATAAATGAAGATAAATGTGAATCTCTGTCTATTGGTGCACAAATAAGTTGTAGAATTAAAGAATGGCATAATTTCAAGTGTATGTAAAAGAGATAAAGTATCTAGGTATATATATTAGTAAAAAATTAGAAGACTAATATGATAATAATTACGGTAAGTTGGAAAAGGAAATAATAGAGGATTTAAAGAGATGGTCAATAATTCCAAATGGAATATATAGCAGAGTACAAATAACTAAAATGATGCTTCTCCCAAGATTCCTCTTTTTATTTCAGGCAATACCAGTCACATTACCAGATAGTTTTTTTACATTATGGAATAAGAGGGTTGCTAATTTTGTTTGGAATGGTAGAAAACATAGAGTTAAATATAAAACATTAATGCAAGCAACGGAAAAAGGAGGTTTAGGGGCCCCTAACTTAAGAAACTATTATTATGCAACTCAGATATTGACAATAATGAAATGGATGAGGTCGGACTCTACAGAAAAATGGATCCACATGGAGAAAGAAGTAACAAATGGATTAGTTGGGACTTTACCATACCTAAGCACAGACAAACAAAAGCACTATCTACAGACTTTCTGCATTGGAAATACAATTAAAAACTGGAATCAAATGTGTAAAAAAACTGAAAGTGCAGCGGGAGAATGTGCTCCTTAGAGAAATAGTACATGATCCAGATTTTAAACCAAACAAATCAGATACGATTTTGGATCAATGGGCAAACAAGGGATTGAAATTATACATACAATTATTAAATAATAATTCTATAGAATCATATGAAACTCTGGTAGTTAGGTATGGGTTAGAACAAAAACAGTTTTTCAAATATCTACAAATAAGGAGTTACCTTAAACAGAATAAAGAGATGGAGCTAGATAGTTATATTTTAAGGTTTATAGCAGAACATAGAAGTAGGCCTAGAAATACTGCAAAATTAGCAAACATTTATTCAACTCTACAAAATGCAATGGCTATGGAAATTAGGGTAAAAGAACAATGGAAGAAAGAGTTATGTATAGATATTTCAGACGAAGAATGGGGAGAATCTCTGAAGCAAAATTTTAAAATAACACATTCTAAATATTGGAAGGAATATGCCTGGAAAGTAAGTCAAAGATATTTTATTACTCCAGATAGATGCAAGTCAGTAACAGAAGGAACAAGCTGCTGGAGAGAATGTGGAGAGAAAAAAGCAAACCAAGTGCACATATTCTTTACTTGTTCAGCAATCCAGGAGTTCTGGCAAAAAGTAATGATTGACATTAAATACTTACTTGACATTACAGGTACACCCACCCATGGAAATATCTTGGGATTTAATATAGATTTAAAAATGAATAGCAGGGATAGACATATATTTAAATTACTTTGCTTAACAGCAATGAAACAGGTCACCAGACTCTGGAAACAAGCCAAAGCACCAAATACCCAAGCATGGTATAAGACAATAGAGCAAACATTGGAAATGGAAAAAATGACTTTAAGTATTAGAAATCAAATAGATAAATGGAACAAATGCTATCCAGAGCATATAATTATAAAAATTAGAGATTTCCTTAGGTAATACTTAAATGCATGTAGCCACACGCACATACATATGCACGCACATACACACACACACATACACACATGCCCACTCGATGATGTTGGTGAAGCTGCCTTTTCTTAATTTTTTTTTTTGTTTTGTCTGTCCTTTTGTTTTGCTTGTTTTTGTTGTGGTCGTTGTTTGGGGTTGTTTTGTCTTTTTCCCCACACCCCATCTATGGCTCTCTGTCTGACAATCAATGTACGTGATGTCTCTTTGTATGTCTGGTAAAAAAAAAAAAAAAAAAAAAAGTAATAAAAAAAAAAAAAAAGGGTATCGGAGATTTGTTTATATGTTGAATGTTAACTTCTCAGTGGGCTGGAGATTTAGTTACGGACGGATGCTATTCAGAGATTGTAAGAAGTTTAATGATTCAATGGACCCGTATGAGGCTAAAGCTCTTACGGTGGTGACAGTTGTGAAAGTTTATTGAATGTTTGATGGAGAAAAGGAGAAAATAAAACAACTATTTCACCAGCAGAAGTTTAATGCCACTTCATATACGGGGATCCGTTACATAGGGTATAAGATGTTTTGTTCCATTTCTGGAAATTCTCTGTACATCCTGGCAGCAATGAATAAATAAAATGTTCTGACAGTAAAAGAAAGAAATGGGTCCTCTGTTGCCATCTCAGGGCTGTAAAAAACCTGTCCAGTTCTTTCATTCAGCCTTACTTGCATGCACTCTGCCCATGCACTTTTTTATTGCCTTGCACGTGACTGGAGTCTTCCACAAGACTAGAGCATAAACAGACATACATATTATCTGCTATGAACAATGGCAGTGCGTCACATAACAGAAAGCACAACACGGAACTATAGGCAATCACATAGGTCACTCCCACTACACGCCACAATATCGATGATAATAACTTGTGTGTGTGTGTGTGTGTGCATGTGTGTATGTTTTTGAAAAATGGGTAAAATGCCCATGCCCGTGAGCGGGGTCTTCCAAAAGACTAGGCAGACTTATTGTTTATATTTCACAATGAAATTCCCCAATTTAGTACATGTTTGAGTTTAATGTTCTGATGGCCGTATGGAAAAAAACTGTCCTTTTGCTCTGGAGGACCTGTACCGTTTGCCAGAGGGGTAAAAAGGTGCTGGCCTGGGTGTGATGTGATGTTCATGATGTTATTGGCCCTGCCTAGGTAGCGGCAGGAAAGAATGTTTTCCAGGGAGGGCAGTATAGCCAGGGATTTGTTTGGGCTGTGTTGATGACTCTTTAGAGGGCTCTCTTTTATGCCACAGTGCAACCGGAGTCCCACACCGAGATGCAGTACATAAGTACACTTTCGATAATGGAGCAGTAAAAGGCCACCATCAGTTTACACTCTAGATTGTGTTTCCTGAGCACTCTCAGGGAGTGTAACCGTTAATGTGCCTTCTTCACTATTGCTGAGGTGATGGCAGACCATGAGAGGTCATCTGACATTGGGCTCCCAGGGACTTGAAGGTGTGGATCTTCTCCACACAGTCCCCGTTGATGTGGAGTGGGGTCAGGTCTGCACTTCTCCTCCTGTAGTCCAGAATGAGTTCCTTTGTTTTGTGGAGTCCGATCACCGTAGTGAAATCAGCAAATTTGATGATGGTGTTGGTGGGATGGGTAGGAGTAGTCATATGTTTACAAGGAGTAGAGTAGTGGGCTCAGCACATAGCCTTCAGGAGAGCCAGTGCTGAGTGTGATGGTGGAGGCCATGTAGGGGCCGAGTTTCACAGTTTGTGGGGAAGTCTTTTATCCAGGTGCAGATGGAGGGGAGAGGCCTAGTGCAGCTAGTTTGCTGACTATAGTATGTCTGGGATGATTGTATTGAATGCTGAGCTGTGAGTACCTTGCCTGATACTCCATCATGGCCAGGGGCTTTCCTTGTATTTACTGATTTGAGCACACATCTCACCTCGTGTTTTTGTAGGGTGAGAGTGTGGGTGCTGGGGGTTGGTGGAGTCTGTGCATTTGAGTTGGGCCGGTTGACCTTCGAATTGGACAAATAATTGGTTAAGTTCCTCTGCCAGTGAGGCATCAGCATGGACAGTGCTGGTGTTACTGTTCTTATAGTTGGTTGAATTCCCTGCCACACCCTCCTTGGGTTACTGTCTGTGAGATGGTTCTCAATTTTCCTCTTTGATGCCTCCCTTCAGGATGGCTGTAGCACTGCTATACAGCGCCATGTCCATAGTCAAGAAGGCACACCAGCGACTCTTTTTCCTAAGGAGACTGAAGAAGGTCCATCTGTCTCCTCAGAATCTGGAGATTTTTTACCGCTGTACCATTGAGAGCATTCTTACAAACTGCATCTCAGTATGGTATAGCAGCTGCTCTGTTGCCGACCGAAAAAGACTTCAGAGGGTGGTGAAAACTGCCCAACGCATCACCGGTTCCACTCTCCCCACCATTGAGGCTGACCAGAGTAAGAGATGTCTGCGGAGGGCGCGCAGCATCGTCAAGGACAGCTCACACACCCCAGCAACAGACTGTTTGCCCTCCTCCCCTCTGGGAGGCGCTACAGGGTCCTCCGTTCCCGTACTTGCAGGTTCAAGAACAGCTTCATCCCTGCGGCTGTCACTCTACTGAACTCTGCTCCACAGGGATAGCCCCCCATCCCTTCACACAACTCCCCCTGTGACTGTTCTTCTCCCTTCCACCCTGGCTGACTGCCACACACCCTCCTCCAGCCACTGAACATTTGCGCTCTACCTCACTTCACCCCCCTCTCCCCCCTCCCCCTCCAACCTGGCTTGACTGCCACACACCCTTCTCCAGCCACTGAACATTTGCACTATACTTCACTTAAATTTTTTGATTGTAATGGAGATTTTCACAGCACTTCTACTAGTCATCTGTCACAACCAGATACTTGTGTCATTCACAGTGTTGTATAAAGTACTCAAAAGCCATACTTGAGTAAAAGTACAGATACGTTACTGGAAAATTACTCAAGTAAAAGTAAAAGTCACCTTTTAGAATATTACTTAAGTAAAAGTATTAAAGTATATGATCTTTACTGTACTTAAGTATCAAAAGTAATTTTCTGATATTAAATGTACTTAAGTATTGAAAGTAAAAGTAAAAAGTAAAAAAAAAAAGTAAATGCTGTTAATAAAAAAGCAAAGGGTCAGAATTTTGAGAATAATTAAGTTTATTCAGAGTAAAACGAGCAAACTTATAAACATTGGCTGATTTGAACCCCACTCCCTACTCAATACATCGACAAAGACAAACACATAGGTCTACTGTATGTCTGCAAATTAAGCTGCTTATATATATCTAGATAGCGATTTACACTTTTGCTAGGTGGTAACTAACTATCTGGTTAAGATAACATCCACAAACAGTTATGGTTAATGCCAACTGGTATTATTAACACTCTCTTCAACAAATGTGCTAATGTTAAAATCAAAATGTTGACGTCAAAATGTTAATGTTACCGTCTGAGGTGCTATGCACACGAAGTCTAGGGCCTCCGAATCGGATTTACTTTTCACACCAATCGAATCTTTTAGGTGCTATGCACACGAAGTCTAGGGCCTCCGAATCGGATTTACTTTTCACACCAATCGAATCTTTTAATTTCGTAAATACGGAGGCTGGCAACGAGAGATTTGCGTAAACACGGAGGCAGCAGATTGTGGTGAACCGACTGTAGTACATACCTCACGCCTGTGGGTGGCGCTTTAGCGCTTTATTTACACAACTGAAAAAACGTGAAAAACCTAGAAGAAGGTACTTCACAGCACGAGGATAAACACATTACACAAGACATTCAAGCTCCAATTAACAACATTACATTATGATAGTTAATATCAGTGGTCAGACTAAAGGATATGCGAAAATGAATTATTTTTTCTATTGATAATAAAGAGTTTGGAACAGTAACATGACATGTCTGTCATCCCATTTCCCATGATGCATTGCTCCGAGCATTTTACATACATTTATGAATAAAAAAGCAAATTAAATCGCTGGCCAATTTATATTTGTGGTCATGAAAGTTATATTACGTCTGAATAAGAAGAATTAGATCAAGATAGGGGGCTAATCAAAAATCAGAAGACTGGGTTAATGTTAGTGAATTCGAGGCCCACCACGAGTGACATTTTGAGGGAGAACAAGTCATATATATATTGGTTGGAGATGGCAAAAAGATCACGTGGGGCAGTGACGTCATCAGGTTGCGTGAAACCGTGCAGACGAACACCAGCCCCCGTACCGATTCAAATCTACTCACTTTCTACCCCGGACTGCGATCGTTGCAGAAACAAGGTGCGGATAGAGAGTGTTCGTATGTATGATAGGGCTATCTGTATTAGCTATCCGTATCAGATTGACAAACTAGGCTCCATGTAAACAACCTCTTAATTTCGTAAATACGGAGGCTGGCAACGAGAGATTTGCGTAAACACGGAGGCAGCAGATTGTGGTAAACCGACTGTAGTACATACCCCACACCTGTGGGTGGCGCTTTAGCGCTTTATTTCCACAACTGAAAAAACGTGAAAAACCTAGAAGAAGAGACTCAAAAGCACAAGGTAAAGGAAGCAGCAAACGTATAAACACATAACACAAGACATTCAAGCTCCAATTAGCAACATTACATTATGGTGGTTAATAAAATCAGTGGTCAGACTAAAGGATATGCAAAAATGAATTATATTTTCTATTGATAATAAAGAGTTTGGAACAGTACAACATGACATGTCTGTCATTCCATTTCCCATGATGCATTGCTCCGAGCATTTTACATACATTTATGAATAAAAAAGCAATTAAATCGCTGGCCAATTTATATTTGTGGTCATGAAAGTTATGTTACGTCTGAATAAGAAGAATTAGATCAAGATAGGAGGCTAATCAAAAATCAGTAGGCTGGGTTAATGAGAGTGAATTCGAGGCCTACCACGAGTGAGATTTTGAGGAAGAACAAGGCATATAAATATTGGTTGGAGATCGCAAATTGATCACGTGGGGCAATGACGTCATCAGGTTGCGTGAAGCCGTGCAGACGAACACCAGCCCCTGTACCGATTCAAATCTACTCACTTTCTACCCCGGACTGCGATCGTTGCAGAAACAAGGTGCGGATAGAGAGTGTTCGTATGTATGATAGGGCTATCTGTATTAGCTATCCGTATCAGATTGACAAACTAGGCTCCATGTAAACGACCTCTGAAATTGCACGCCGAGCTATTCCCTGATTGACACCTATATGCTATTGCTTTGATTTGTTGTGTCCCCTTCGTTGTTGATCTTAATGTTTTTGATATGTTCTTCCACTGCATATTGCAGTCCATTTTGCCTTGATCTGGAGGATATCGCGGATATATTACTCCAAAAAGAATCACTGACGCGGCTTGTCCTCGTCGTAGCCATGCTTTTGGGTACAGTCCTCCGAGTTTTAGCTGACGTAGCAACGGTAACTAAGGGGGCTTTTGTGAACGGAAAAATCGCATTAACGTGCGCTAGGACAGCTGATTCGCCAAACCTGCTTGGAGTCTGTTCTACCACAGTCCCCGACTTTGGTCTCGTGATTATAATTTTTTCTAAAGATGATTCGATTTTGTAACGAGTAACGAAGGTTTCAGGGGAAATGTATCGGAGTAAAAGTATCAGTTTTCTTTGCAAAATGTAGCGAAGTAAAAGTAAAAGTCATCAGAAATATAAGTAGTAAAGTAAAGTAGATATCCAAAAAAACTACTTAAGTACAGTAACGAAGTATTTCTACTTCGTTACTATACAACACTGGTCATTCATGCATGTAGGCTAGTTCATCAATTTGATTGAATACGATACTATAGTCTTCCGAGGCTAAAACTGAATTTTTTTCTTTATGTGTAGTGGCAGATGTACAACCAGTGGAGTGAAAGTGTTTACTCAAGATACCACTAAGAACGTCAGCTGGTCTTGTCATTCTGGATGTACTCACTGATCATAGGTTTAGGATAAAAGGGCGTAAACTCTGCCAACTCTCTCAAGTCTTTTAAACCTTTAAAACGTGATGGGGCATCCACCAACAGCTAGAGGACTGCGCAGAACAATTCGCTGAATTTGAAAAAAGTGATTTTGGTTAGAATCCCAGACTGCACCTTTATGTTAACATGTTTCAACTGACCAGAGTAATTATATTGAGGTAAGTGTGAATAGGATGGCTTTGTTAGGGTGTGTGCTCTTTGAATGTATCCATTGGGTTATCAGTGCCAAACACACTCTCTGGTTTACTGGGATGATAGAGAAATCAGTTCACATTAATTGAACTATAGGTATCTGAATCCAACGATTGCCTGAATCACCCATTTAAATCTGCTCAGATGTCTTCCACTAACCTTTATTCAGTGGTGGACAGTAACGAAGTACATGTAATTCGTTACTGTACTTAAGTAACATTTCCATGTATCTGTACTTTACTCAAGTACATTTATTTGGTAAGACTTTATACTTTTACTTCACTACATTTAAAGCGAAAATTATTACTTTTCACTTCTTTACATTTACAGAAACACTCGTTCCTTACTCGTTCCTTTTTTATTTTTAATAAAATACCAAAAGGTCAAAGTGTATCGCTGTCAGGAAAAAATCCTGAACTCTGCTAAGTTGTTTAAATTACTTAGAATAAGATGACACCAACAAACCAGAGCAAAGTTGTTAACAGATCTATTACGCTCTCGGCCGTAGAGCGGAGAGCACCGTGTGTTACCACCTCGTGTGAACTCTCTCTCTCCGCTGGATACATAGATCTTTTATTTAGGGTCCAGTACATAAATTACAAAACACATTTTAACCCCTCCCAGACCCAAAAGTCGCCATCTGGCCTCTGTCCTTTGAAGATAAGAAACCTTGCTTAACAATTGAAAAACAATCACGAAAAGTTTAACATAACACCTGGCCTCATCAATCACCATTGCAATCTCAATGTAAACATTCATGACATTAGTTTTACAATACATCAATTGGTTTTCCTAGAGCTGGAGACGAAGTTGTAAATACCTTAACTAACAATGCCTTTCTAAGATAACTTCAACCCCCTCTCTCAAGAGACAGCATTCCATTGAACAAGACAGAGAAACAGGGCACATAACCAACAGCACAGAACACTTTAGAAAATAGCAGTTATAAGAATTTCCTTTAAGTCTAACACTTCATGATAATATTTAATAATTTCCTTCACATTTCCCTCCTTTTTATCATGATGATAACTCTAATAAAGAAATAACCCTATCTCCTTCAGTTGTCTTCATAGGCATCATTACACTAAACATCATCCTCCTGATAAGTCAATAGAGCATCAAATTCCTGTGATAGCATTACACTCTGCACAGAATTACATACTACACTAGAAATGAGAACTTTTTCCAAATGTAGAAATACACCTCATTAAAATACAAAACATACAAAAAATGCAATAACAGTTAACAGACCTTTCAACATAATTTGCAACCATGTACCAAAAGTAAGCAACCCAATTAAACCACCCAAAAACATCAACCACTTTATAGCATCACAAACAGCCCTCATTTGCTGTAAGGCTTCAGCTACAGATGGATGTCATCAGATATCCAGGTATCATTCAGCACAACACAAACCCCTTCCACTAGCAGCAGTAAGTAAATCTACCAGTAATCTATTTTTTTCCCTCACCATCAGCAGACTTTGAGAAACCTTGTCCTTAAGGCCTTCCCCGCTGACTAAGGTGACATTAACACATAGTCCTAACCTATAGTTAAGTCTTTCCATTATTAACATGACTCTACCTAAGCCTAAAGACAGAATCAGAGACAAAATTACTTTGATACTATTGGTCCAAATCTTTTTATCGTCATCAGGCATGTCAGTCCCGCACATGATGTCATGGTTCTCAACAGCAAATCTCTTCTTAGAGATAACCCTGCCTGTGAGATCGCACTAACACATAAACATGGTCCTTGACCTGAGCGGGGGCGCGTACGCCCCACCTATGTGAAGAGATCTGACTTTACCATCTTTAACCACACACCCACATTACCTCACCCATCGTAGGAATACTCTTGTATATTCCCATTTACTTACTCTGGATGAGGAAGTGATGCGTGAGGACACAGTATCCGTAATAATGACACTGTCTCTGTCTCTCATTGTTCCATTATTTGCAACACATAATGGCTATACAGAATAGACTATCACTTAAGGTGACATCAAAAATATAGTATTTAGCTCTACTAGTGGTTGGGTCGTGTTAAACACATCCTGCACCTGGATACCCTTTGCATCACAAGATGTAGTATTGCAGCCCCAGCTGTCTGGGCCACACTTCTCTCCAACACAGATCTTGGCTTGATATGACTATGGTCTAACCTTAAGTCTAGGTTGATAGGAAGAATTTGCATTAAGGTACATAATTAGAAATTAGTCTTATTACGTCTGCTCGCTTGCATAGATGCATATCTATCCCATGAATCAGTAGACTACACAGGTGAGTAACATTCTCCAGTGCCATATATTCTCTCCATTACACTTGTGGAGGACTATAAACCCAAAAGTACACCTGTAATAATCACTAATAGCAACAGTCTAGACATCGTTGTAACCGAATTACACTATTTATGCAATTTACAGAAAAACAATAAACCATATACACAAGAAACACAGTAAAACAAAAAATGGATACACCAATACTATATTGAGTAAAATTTCGAATTACAAAATTCGGTGACTTTCAGACGGTCAAGATCTAAATTTCTCAACCCCCGGGAGGGAACCACTAAACCTTACTCAAAGCTAGTGGTGTATCCTACTAATAATCTAAGTTAACAGTGTGACAGGTGAATACAGGTGGAGCGTTGGCGTTGGCTGTTGGTGTGGCCAGTAGCACTTGGTATGGTCACTCCCACCTTCACCTGGCCTTGTTCCTGTGGGGACACAGAAAAAACTCGAACAGTATGTTGCACTTAACAGTTGGAGTGAGATCTATATTCTGTATAATTATATCAAAGATTGACAATGGTAGACCTTGAGCAGGGGTAATGTGCATACTTAAAACTACCAAATCTAAACAATCAGGCCATTGTATACCTCATTCACAAAATGTCAGACCTTATCATTTCACATTGCTTGACTAAAAGACTAAAAAAAAAATTTTTTTTTATAGTTTATTAATACATAATAGTTATTATGTATGCACCTCCCCCCTGTTGAGACATGTAAAGTCACATGACTCAAAATTGCTGCCCATTTATATCTATATTTATATCCAAATTGATAGGTAATTGAATTGCTTCAAGTAACACTTGTAACAACTTTTATATTTAACTAAAATGTGTGAAGCAGCAAAAGCCTTTGCTGTCCATGTATACATTTCCTGCCATTTGAGATAACAGACATGCCCTGATCAATGCAACTATCTCTCTGCTTAAACAAACAAGCTAGACTGCTAGACATCAATCACTTCCATTGACAACCTAGAATCTCTGAGCTGAGACCCCTGATATGACCCTGTAGCAGCATTTCCATGCAGTGCATGCCAGTTACGCAAAACTATGGGCTGAAAATCAACAATGAACTATTTGATTTTCAATCACCCCAAATAAAAAATCCCAGAAAGAATGAAAAACGCGATTTCTCCTAAACCAAAACATCTCTAGACAAAACAATCGATCCTCAGATAATGGATCAGACAAAACAACTAGAACAAACACATACACACACACAGCCTTCTGCTGCACTATTCCATGGTGTAACATGACCACATACAGCCAGTCACTTAAACAACCTGCATGGGCCTAGATAATATGTCTATAATGTTTCTTATGTTTTTCCCAAAAAAGTATCTTCTTTCCATATAGGCTACCTTAAAAAAACATACACCCAGGACGAAGACTTTGTCCCATAACAACATGCTCACAATTACTCGTAATTGTAACAACATACACTGATCTTATCTTTTAAAATAAATCATGTAGGCTCAATCTTATATCTCAAGTATTCAGTCCTGCTCCATGGCTATTAGAACACATTAGCTACGTGTGAACTAAATGTATGGATCAGATAATACGATTTAATCTTGCGTTTTCGCTTCTGACAGATAAAAGTACCGATTTTAAGAATCTCACTATTAATTTTTACTTGGTTAACCTTCTGGTAATTTAATTTGTTTTGAGAATTTTCCGACAGCGTCGAGTATTTAATTCGGAAAGTAAATGTTGCTAACTTTCCTTCCAGTAATACAGCTTTATTTGTGTGGTACTTATACACAGCCAAAATGTGGCAGTAGCCTACCGTCAGCCTGTAGATTAGTCGAAGGGGAGAACACCCCTTTACCCTGCACACACGGTCATAGCTTTACCATTAAGGAGACCGTATACTTTGTTTTACTATTAATGCTATAATTAACCAATTAGATGACTATAGAAGTGACTTTCTAACCTCTACGCTGAGTTTTAAGACAGACCATTCATATTATTTGTCCATGTGAGTGAAAACACATACCACAAAACCCAGCCATGTAAATAAATTAACCCATGTATAGAAAGTCTCTGAACTTTCCTTTTGCGCTTCTTATATTAATACACGTGCTGTTTAACTATCACATAGCCTTGCCGTCTTTCCTACCTACTCCGTGATATGGCTAAGCCTAGTTTAGTCATTAGGCTACATCTTATCCAAGAAGATTTAAACGGACAGAGGATGAACCCGACTTGCAATTTTAAAAGTATCCTGTTAGCGAATTATGTATCTGTTGACTTTGTTTTAACTAATTATCGTGACTATTTGTATTCTCTTTGGCATAAAGACTCATACTTATTGCTCTTTCAACTTCTGACTAAGTTCAATTCATAACTTCTTTACGCTAATATCCTGAATTCTCTAGTATGCCTATCCACACCCTTTAAGGAATGCGGCACCTCTTATACTAACTTTATCATTTCTGCACTATATTAGCATTTCAATCCTTGGATAGAGACATTTCGTCTGGCCAGACCAAAACCTCCCCATCCTCAAATCGATCTGTACTTATATTATTTATTTTAACAGTATCGTTTATCTAATATCATATATATTTAGCGTCATCATTATCATAATACTCCCAGTATCTTTATACCTCTATAAGGCTGCGATGATGATGTTCTCTCCCTCGCCTGCGTCTCTATAAGGAGACGGACTTTAGTATTATTTTTACTTTCTTTTATTTCGAGTCCCTACATACTCATCACCCTCTTTCAGAGCTTATCAACTTGCTTTTTCTTTTCTCCCTTCTTCTTTCTCTACTTCTCCAGCTTTCTACTTAACATGCTGTTTCTTTCTTTGCTCTTATAATCCACACTTCTACCTATCTTATTCTTCCCCCAATAGGGCTTGTTTCAACCAGTGCTCAAATTCCAGGCTTTGGGCTTCAGCGAAGTCTTCTCATACGCTATGATTTCTGAAGACACGTTAGAACCTTTCTCCAAAACGTATTATAATTAGGACGAGCTGTAAACGTATTGCGAACTATAAACAGTTGTCTTACATTCATTTAAGTAATACATAAGTATGACTTTTCACGGATCGTGGTCAATTTAAATTGTCTGTTAGTGATGACGTCATAACTGCTCGACCACGCCATGTCAATGAAACGAGACACAGTTTTTTCCGCTCAACTACGTTTCTCTATCCAACCATCTACGTACTTTGTATGGCTAATTTGGCTATTAGGATGTTTCCTTAACCATGTACTTCTTATTGCCAATACAATATTACTATGGTGAGTTTTTTGGATTAAACAGAATATCTCAAATGGATCAACGAAATCTCCAGGGACAGAAGCTTCTAGGCCGGCAAAAGACACCGGTCCGCTGCCCCTCTGGGTGTTAACACAGAGGTTTTTCGCTGTTTTAATTCTGTTCAATCACTTACTCCATTCACACACAATATTCATACAGACGTCCATTCATACCGATGCAAATCACTCTACACCTATTCAAGTCCCAGACTTGTTAAAAACATGTTTTTGATGTCCCAGACATCGTTAGATTCCCAGAATCTCTTTATAGCTATTGTCTGTTTTTTAATAGAGCAGCCCCAGGCAATACCCTACTTTAACTACTACTCTGTTAGTAAATGACCAGTACACTTACTTATATGTGGGTCAAAGCTGATTCCAGATCCCGTCAGATCCACCTCCCAGGTGCAGAACCGTCAGCTGGCCTATGCAGAATTTCACTACACAGGTCTTTCTGCCGAACGTAGTCGTGGCAGGCGTTGCAACGTCGTCAGCTTCCATGGTCTGCATCTCGGCGGCGATCTTGAGGGATCCAGCTCGTAAGGACCAAGATGTCAGGAAAAAATCCTGAACTCTGCTAAGTTGTTTAAATTACTTAGAATAAGATGACACCAACAAACCAGAGCAAAGTTGTTAACAGATCTATTACGCTCTCGGCCGTAGAGCGGAGAGCACCGTGTGTTACCACCTCGTGTGAACTCTCTCTCTCCGCTGGATACATAGATCTTTTATTTAGGGTCCAGTACATAAATTACAAAACACATTTTAACCCCTCCCAGACCCAAAAGTCGCCATCTGGCCTCTGTCCTTTGAAGATAAGAAACCTTGCTTAACAATTGAAAAACAATCACGAAAAGTTTAACATAACACCTGGCCTCATCAATCACCATTGCAATCTCAATGTAAACATTCATGACATTAGTTTTACAATACATCAATTGGTTTTCCTAGAGCTGGAGACGAAGTTGTAAATACCTTAACTAACAATGCCTTTCTAAGATAACTTCAACCCCCTCTCTCAAGAGACAGCATTCCATTGAACAAGACAGAGAAACAGGGCACATAACCAACAGCACAGAACACTTTAGAAAATAGCAGTTATAAGAATTTCCTTTAAGTCTAACACTTCATGATAATATTTAATAATTTCCTTCACAATCGCGACTATAACCAATCAGCGGCAGCGCCCAGCGCGCGATTATCTACTGAAGTTAACAACAGGTGTCGTCCTGATTGAAGAATTGCAAAGTCACGCTGGAGCTGGAAGCACAAGGTGGTGTACGTGCTTGTGGTCATTGAGAGTTCTTACTCCTAGAGATTATTAATATTATTTGTCAGGTAAATGGCTGAGGAGCTGACTGCAGCATCATCGGATGAAACAGAAGTTGGTGCCCAACACCCCTGGCCTTATTTAGCCGAATTGTTTGAATTCATCGAAAAGAAAAAAGAGTCCTATTACTTCAAGTGTCGCCTCTGCATTAAGAACACTACGCTGTCGGCATTCTGGAACTCGCCATCAAATTTAAAAAAGCACATCAATGTAGGCTAAGTTCGCCATTACATGACTACTACTAACAGAGTGGTTATAAATATGCCCCGGTTGATTATATTACATTGAAATACATTACATTAACAGGTGCTTTTATCCAAAGCAATATGGTAGCACCCAAATTAGCTGTGGAGATGCTAAGGGCCAGTTTAATACAGCCTCCCTCACCAAACGTTAACGCCGGGGACACAGTCGAATTCATGGCCAAGCGAAGTGAACTTCGCAATTCATTCCTATGACTACTCTGTTTATGACAAGTGAAATTAATGGATAATAAAATAATGAAACTTGAAGGAATGCTTTTTGTGTTGTTGCTTCAAAACCACTTGGTCTTACTTAAAGATAATATAGTTTTGAGTATTTTGGGTTTGATTAGGCAAATGTAAAGCATTGTTCACCTGTTGAAGTAGGGGTTTTGATGTGACAGTTAAAAAAAAAAAATACTTTTACTTTTAATACTTAAGTATTTTTGAAGGCAGATACTTTTGTACTTCTACTCAAGTAAAAAAATGAGGTGAATACTTTTACTTTTACTTGAGTAATATTCAATGCAATGTAACTGTACTTTTACTCAAGTACACAATTGGTTTACTTCGTCCACCACTGCCTTTATTTTCACTTTTCCATCAAGTTGGCATCAAGTTGGCAGGTTAATTATGCAATCAGCTCTGACAAAAAAAAGTTTTTAAAAAAATGTACTGTTCATCATTGATGAGCAAAACAGCCAAACAGGTCAAAATGTATTGTTCCCCCAGCGCTCCTAAACTGTCTACCGTGTAGCAGTCACATCAAGGAATCACGAGGAGCAAGGGATTCTGCAGATTCCTCAAAAATCTTCTTTCCCCCTGAAGCTATGTAACATCCTTTAAAGTGCACAAGTGCAGACACTTTTCAGTCCCAGTACAGTAAGTGACACAAGAACACGCGGCTACCACTATAGTGTACTGCAGCCTAGTGCTGATCCATGGTGTCACATTTCTACCACTATAGTGTACTGCAGCCTATCGTGCTGATCCATGGTGTCACATTTCTACCACTATAGTGTACTGCAGCCTAGTGCTGATCCATGGTGTCACATTTATATGAACTCCAGTTACAGTACCACGATATTCTCTCTTCCCTTGAATTTTGAGAAAATAAATCTTATACAAACCCCCATATTCCACGAATATTTCAAGGTAAGCAGCTATCATGTCACCAAGGACTTTTGTCTGCCTTTTGCAACCTAGTTTTAAATGATTGTTTAGTAAGTCTCATTACTATTGTAGCCCAGCTAAATATAAGTCATGTGCACTGCGCTACCCTTTTCATTTAGCAGATCCGTTGAACACCAGCCACGAAATCAAGCAGGCACGAACTTGACAGAAAAGTTGAACTAGAATTTAATTTAATAAGATATCGATATATTTTTATAAGTATTTCGTTTCAACCTGCCATTTTATGAGCAGAGAGTGAAGTTGAATTCGTTTTTTTATGAAGAAAAGAGCTTCGATTGGTTTTTAAGTTGGATCGAAGAAGACTCAGAAAAGATGGCAAGCTTCCCAAGAGCTTCATATCACGCGCATGCAGCATGCAGTCTACCCCTCCCTCCCTGCCATACTGCCTGCCTGCCTGGGCTTGTCATTGTGGAAGGCTCCGGGGGTGAGTTCGCCCATACGTCTCCTGGCCCGACAGCCCAGATGTGAGATTAAATCCCTCCTCCAGAAATGTTGCGGCTCTCCTCAGACAGCCGGCTGCATCAGTCATCCCAAGGTGTGGAGACTGAGTCGGAGGGGGAGGCAGCAGTGTGGTTAACACCAGGGATTCTGGGTCACAGCTCACACAGCCATCTCCTGCAGGTCCTGTAGGTGTGTGTGTTTTGGTATGAGTCACCAGTGGGTGTGGTGGATGGGGGTGTGTGGGAGGGGAGGGGAGGGGAGGGGAGGTGGAGGGGATAGGGGATGGGGTTTATTTATGATGATGCTCAATGTGTTTTTTTCTGGCCCTAGAATAAGGTCACTGTGCTGAGCCTGACAGCAGCACTGGAGGCGCTCGATATTTTCCCCTCTGATTCACGGGGCAGTTTCTTTAAGCCATGGCAGGAAATGGCAAGTCTGAGAGGGAGAGAGAGAGAGAAAGACAGAAAGATTAAGAGTGTCATAGAATGTGACACAGACACAGACACACACACAGAAAAAAAGAGAGAGAGAGAGAGAGGAAGAAAGAGAGAGAGGGGATTGAAAGACAGAAAGATAGGGAGTGACATGCAGAATGTGACACCGACACACACACACACACACACACAGAGCGAGGGGGGGGGGGGGGGGGGGGGCATGACAGAGACAGAGGAGTCCCTCCCCTTCCTGTCTGCAGGTGAGCCGTGTCACTGGGTTAAGAGTGTGTGCTCCTCCCATGTGTGTAGTGGAGTCTGATTTGTGTCTGGGTCGCGATCACAGGGCCATGTCCAGACCAGCTCTGTCTGTGTACAGAACCACAGTGCTTCAGCAAGGCAGTCTGAGGACAGAACCAGGAAACCAGGTGCTTCAGCTTTGCAGTCTCTGTAGCCCAGATGACCTGATTCTGAAATGGCCAAAATCTGTGCCTGGTTCGGTCAGAATCCGGAGCAGAACCTCCCACTTCTTTAGAACCTGCAGCATGTAGCCTGGCCAACTACCATAAGGTTTCCTCAACTTCGACGGTTTGAGCACGAACTTTGCATCATTGCCCGTGGACAGATAAGTTCAACCTTTACACACTGAAAAGGCGAATCCTTTTGCATACACACACAAGAACTGTTGATTGACTGATTTTCCATACTGATTTGTTGTTTTGTATTTGATTGAGCATACTGAAGTGGTACACTGTTTTTAAAGTGTATAATTATTTACTGAAGAAATTTGTACTGAGTGCATTTACTTTTGATATTTTATTTCCCATTGAATGTACATTTTGGGGCATATTTACATGTTTTTGTTATTTTCTTTTCTTTAATATGTATATTAAAGAAAAGAAAATAACAAAAACATGTAAATATGCCCCAAAATATACTGCACATTTACACACACTCATTCATACAATGACTGCATTCACATCTTTTCAATATTACATCAAGGAAACTGTACAAAATAAAGTGTTAACTATTTACAACTCTAGTTTCTAGAATCTTCGTGAGTGTAGCTTCTTTCTACTAGTCCAGACAACACAGGTGCTACATAAATAGTGGCGAGCTAGCCAGGAGAGTTGTGGCTTTTGTTTTATTGCGAGAAATTATTTTGAACTTGTTGCCCTAACATTTAAGCATTTAAAAATGGATGTTATAAGATCTGAAAACATCAAAGTGCCGTATGCCGTGTTAGTCAGTGAATTGTCTCATCCTGAGGCTGATGATTATATTTTTGAGTTTCTAAGTAGATATAGTTTTGCAGATCGATAGCCCAGATCCAGTTTTTCTGAATACCGCTGTTGTAGAGTATGACAGTGGCGCAGCTATTGAGAAATTTAAGTATGATCTACCTTTTTCCAAAATATCCCCTTCTGAACCAAGTGTGATTCATCACATTAAACTGCTGTCTACTCTATTTACAACATATCTAGGATCTAGTCTAACCAGTAACTATATAACAGAACTGAGACATATTGCAAACTTAGGTGGCATAGACTTTGAAGCATTGCTTCAAGAAGAGTTAGCCAGAATCCGAGTGTCCACTAAAGGTGAATCTTCCACACAAGATGTTAGCTTAGGGAAATCCCCAAGCTGTCACTTAAACAGGGCTGATGTATCCATACGGATACATGAGGATGAGGATGTAATTCAAGGAACTTGCTCAGAATCTTGACTTGTTCAGTTCCCACTTCTGCAACAGCCATACGCTTACCCGTTGATCAGCTAAGTACCCCTGGCCCTGAGGTCCAAAGATTAGTCGTCGAGCATATAGGGAAGGGTGATGATGTTTCTTCCAGGCATCGCTCTCTGAAATTAAGATCCTTCTCTGGGAAAAGTCCTGTTTCAGCAATGGAAGTCGATTATGAAACATGGCGAAGCCACATTGATTTCTATCTCAAGGATTCTTCTTTTCCTGATCTGCAGGTGGTCAGGAAAATTGTTGAAAGTCTCTTGTCTCCTGCAGCTGCCATGGTGAAGCATTTAGGTCCACAGGCGAGTTCTGCTTGTTACTTGAGTTTGTTGGATTCTGCTTATGCTGCTGTGGGCGATGGAGACGAACTCTTCGCAAAGTTCTTGAACACAAATCAGAATGCTGGGGAGAAACCTTCTGCTTTTTTACATAGGCTACAGATCTCTCTCAGTGCAGTAGTGAAGAGAGGTGGACTACCTGCCAGTCAAATGGACCGCCAGTTGCTGAAACAATTCTGCAGAGGCTGCTGGAACAACAGCTTGATCACAAATCTCCAGCTTGAGCGAAAATTAGATAACCCACCATCTCTATCTGAGTTCATGCTTCTGTTACGGACAGAGGAGGACAAACAGGCGGCAAAGTCAAGCCGCATGAAACAGCATCTTGGCTTTCCAAAAGCAAAAGCTCAGTCCAACTTGCATGCTGTGTGTGACCCTTTTGCCACTGAGGTTGACATTGATAGCTCTGAATCCAGCAATAAACTGTAGACAATGGAACCACGAGGTGAATCAAAGATCTTGGTGTTTATTTCCTTACGTGCGCCTGCAGGGAGTCAATTCCAAATCAAATAGACAGGGTAAAGACTGAATATCACTGTACAGTATGACTTTTTATAAGGTCAGCTATGGGAGGTCACAGTTCAGAATGAGGGGTGTGTTAATGTTTAGGTACTGGTTAATCATGGGATACCTTTGGGTGATAGGCTAAGTTGGGCAAATGGGGATGTAAGTGGGAGGGGAGGTGAGATGACCACCACCCCCCCACGGAATGTTCCGGAACATGCTTACCTAAGGTCCTGATATGTGTATTACATTGGCCATGAATAGGGAGGGGATGTCTAGAGAGGTTCCGTTTAGCATAGGCCATGGGTGAGGGTGGGGGACAGACTGTGAATAAGCATGGCACGCACACACACAAGAGCATTCATGTATGCTATGGTAATTATATGTCTATATCAATTTCCATCAACATGTTTTCTGTTACCTCTGACCTCCCCTCAGAAACAAAGAAAATGAGAATGCAAATAGCTGATCTTCAAGCTCAGTTAGCTACTCTAAAAGTTTCAAAAGAACAAAATGTAGGGGCTAGCAGCAAAACAGAAAAATATAGAAAAACCAAACCTAAAAACTCTAAACAAGATACACCACAGCAGTTTGCAGGGAAAGCGAATAAAAAGCACAGACCCTGGTATTGCTTCAAACAAATCTGCTTGACACCGTCTACAGTGAATATCCTGGACACAGCACTAAGGGTAGGCATTCTTCAGTGCATGGCTATGCACAGATCCTTAAAATTCTTGAGCTAAGGAAAAGTCAGAGTATCAGTGGACGAGTGGGACTGATGACACTTAAAGGGAGAACAAGACAAACCATACCGGCTGGTCAGAGAGTTGCGTTTGATTGTTCCATGAAAATGAATGCCATTCCCTCTGAACCATATGCTTTAGTAGAACAACCCACACTGTCTTCCTTACCTGGTGGAATTGTTGTTGATCAATGTCTTATCACCTTACCTAAGAAGTCACCCAACAAGTTTGCTGTATGGGTTAGAAACCAAACTGGTCATGACATAACACTTCATCTAAATTGTGTTGTTGCTCAGCTTAGTGTTGCTCATCAAGTCCTGGAAAATCCTCAAATGGCAGACAAGTCTGGTATGATGTGCTCAGGTTCTTACCAAAACTATGCTCAGACAACTAGTTCCAGCTTGAGGTTCGACTTTGGAGATTCCCCTATTCCAGAGGAGTGGAGAAAAAGAGTTGCTCAGAAGCTGAATTCTTTTGCTGATGTTTTTGCACGTCATGACTGTGACGGTCGTGGTGCGACCGCACATTAAATGCACACTTATTCCCACTATTAACCACTAGTGCACCCAACAGACATGGTTTGCACGCACACACAAACACTCATACCACTGATTGCAATGGAGCCTTCCTCTGTGAAACTGCTAATTGCCCAGACTGGCAGGGGGACACCAAAAATGGTCTGGGCCATCCAACTTGAATAAGGTGGATTTTAACAAACCTTGGACACATAATTTATTTATGTCATAGTCATTTATTTGATTGAGGATCATGACAATATTATTTTTGTGTCTCAGGGTCTGTTTTGTCATTGTTGTATTGTTTTGTTTTGTGTCTTACCCAGGGGTGTGGGAATGGTGCTGGCCGCCAGGTATACTGTATATGTTCATTGTTCTGTCTGGTTCAGTTAGTGTTGTCTTGTCAGGTATGTGGTCCTATGTCGACCGTATGTCGACCGTATTGAACTGCTGATTGTTGTCCTCTACCCATATAGAGGCTTAGCAGGTTCTGTTATGTTTTTAGACTGCTGAATATTGTCCTCTGCAGATAGAGGCCTAGCATGTCACACTGTATATCTGGAGGCTGTTGCTGTTTGTTCTCTGCCATATTCAGAGGCTTAGCAGTTATCCAGGAAAGTTAAGTATCAATAAACGTATATTGTTAAACCCTCACTCTTGTCTCTGAGCTTTTGGGCCAAAACCACATTTTTGACGGCAACCGAGGCTTGGTCCGTCACAATGACCTGGACTTCGGCCATGCCACCAAAGTTAAGCAACTCATTAAGCTGAAAGATGACACCCCCTTCAAGCAAAGACCCAAGCCTATCCATCCTTGTGACTTTGAAGCAGTAAAAAAACACCTTAAGACACTTTTCGTTGCTCGTGTAATCCGTGAGTCGGAATCCCCCTTCTCATCTCCTATTGTAGTAGTGAGGAAGAAGAATGGCGATGTTCGACTTTGCGTAGATAATAGGAAGCTAAATTCTCAAACCATCAAGGACGCTTATGCGTTGCCCAACTTGGAGGAGGCGTTCTTTGCACTCGCTGGGTCCAAATGGTTCTCCGTTATGGACTTGAAGTCAGGGTACTACCAAATCGAAATGCAGGAAGAAGACAAACAGAAGACGGATTTTGTGTGTCCTTTGGGTTTCTGGGAATTCAACAGGATGCCACAGGGGACCACAAATGCACCAAGCACTTTCCAACATTTAATGGAAAAGTGCATGAAGGACATCAATTTAAAGGAGGTGCTAGTATTTCTGGACGATTTAATTGCCTTTTCTGCTACTTTAGAGGAACATGAAGCAAGGCTGCTGACTGTACTTCAGCGTCTGAGAGAAAATGGTCTTAAACTGTCTCCAGAGAAATGCAAATTCTTTCAGTCACGTGTCCGTTATCTTGGTCATATTGTGTCTCATAATGGGATTGAGACAGACCCAGAAAAGGTCCGTGCATTGAAGACTTGGCCCAAGCCTCAGACCTTGAAAGAACTGCACTCGTTTTTAGGTTTCTCTGGATACTATCGCCGATTTGTGCAAGACTACTCAAAGATAGTGAAGCCATTAACCAATCTGACCGCTGGGTACCCACCATCCTGTAAAAGTCGCAAAAAGCCTTCGCAGAATGTAACCTACTTGAACCCCAAAGAACCCTTTTCTGACCGGTGGACGGCAGCATGCCAGAAAGCTTTCGAATGCATAATAGACAGACTAACATCAGCTCCTGTACTAGGGTTTGCTGACCCTAAGCTCCCCTACGAACTCCACACTGACGCCAGCACCACTGATGTCGGAGCTGTGCTTTATCAAGAACAAGACGGTCAGCAGAGAGCTGTAGCTTATGCGAGTCGCGGTCTGTCTAAGAGTGAGGCCCGATATCCAGCCCATAAATTAGAATTTTTGGCAATGAAGTGGGCAATAGTTGAAAAGTTTCAGGATTATTTGTATGGGAACACTTTTACCGTAGTAACTGACAACAATCCGTTAACATATGTACTCACTTCCGCCAAGCTCGATGCAGCTGGTTACCGCTGTCTGGCGGCATTATCCACCTTCAGCTTCAATATCAAGTACAGGCCCGGAAGCAAAAATCAGGATGCGGATGCTCTTTCCAGAATTCCCATCCAGAATACAAACTTACCTTGCAGTGTTGTTGCTGCCGCCTGTCTCCGTCATCTGTCAGATGGAGGTAGTGATGACCTGCCTGATGTGACCTTAGTTGAATCTCTTGCCATGAGCGCTGATGCAGTTCCAGATGTTTATGGTGATGAGCAAGAGTTTGAAAAATGGGTGTTAATTACTACTTTCACTGATGAGGACCTGATCAAGCACTAAAGAGACGACCCCATAATTAGACGTGTTATCCAGGCTCTGGAAGCTGGGTGTTCAGTGTCTGGTGATCCGGATACTCACTCACACGACCTCAAGTTGATGATCAAGGAGTGGAAGCGTTACGTTATGAGAGATGGCATCTTGTATAGGAAACGCCAGTGTGACGACCACCTTGTTTATCAGCTTGTACTTCCTGAAGCGTTGAGAACCTCCATGCTCAAGTGTCTCCATGACGATATGGGCCACATGGGGATTGATAGGACGCTTGACTTAGTGCGTTCCCGCTTTTATTGGCCTAGAATGTCGTTCGACGTTGAGCGCAAGGTGAAAACCTGTGGACGATGTATCAGGAGGAAAGCACAGCCTGAACGTGCTGCCCCCTTAGTAAACATCAAAACATCCAAGCCAATGGAGTTGGTTTGTATGGACTACTTGTCAATAGAGCCAGACAGTTGCAACATAAAAGATGTTTTAGTAATCACAGACCACTTTACCCGCTATGCTGTTGCTATTCCGACAAGAGACCAAAAAGCGCGAACGGTGGCAAAAAGTCTCTGGGAGCATTTCCTGGTGCACTATGGATTCCCGGAACGGCTTCATAGTGATCAGGGCAAGGACTTTGAATCTTATGTCATACATGAACTCTGTGCTGTAGCAGGTATCAGGAAAGTTCAAACAAGTCCTTACCACCCGAGAGGTAATCCTGTTGAGGGTTTTAACCGCACGCTGCTGGATATGTTGGGTACATTGAAAGACAAAGACAAAAGTCACTGGTGTGATTTTGTGAAGCCACTCGCTCATGCATACAACTGTACCAGAAATATAGCAACTGGTTTCAGTCCGTATGACTTGATGTTCGGTCGACATCCAAGGTTACCAGTGGACATTGCCTTTAACTTGCCAGTCAGAGAGGCCAAATCTCAGTCGCACTCCCAGTATGTCCAGAGCCTCAAGTCTCGTTTACAGGAGAGCTTCAAAACTGCTACTGCAAATGCTCAGAAGTTGGCTGATCGGAATAAGCAACGATTCGACAGGCATGTGCGAGAATCCAAGCTTGAGGTGGGAGATCAAGTTCTAGTTAGAAACCTCCGCCTGCGAAATAAGCATAAATTAGCTGACAAGTGGAAGTCTGTTGCCTATCGTGTCCTGGAGAAGATGGGAAACTTACAAGGTCCAGTCAGTAGGTGGAGACGGTCCAACTCAAACCCTCCATCGCGACCTCCGGCCTTGTGGGTACTTGTTTGAGGAGAATGATGAACCAGCAGAACCGAAGCCTATTCGTCGTCCTCGAACCAGAGCAAATCCTTCTAGAGATCCTGACGAGGAACCTGATGAAGATTCTGACGATGATGATGATGAATCCTTCGGCCCCTCATCGTTCACTGAGAAGAGGTTCACAAGGACCTATGACATCATCAGAGTTGCACCTGCTGCTCAACCTGTTGACAGTCAGTTATCCCCTGTGAAGCTGCAAGAGCCCTGCCCAATGACTGAACCTCCGGCAGTAGAGACGACTGATGTGCCCTTGGAGAATTCATCTGAAGGACAGAACAGTGCTCTGATGCAGGTGGAAGATGTGTTTGAAGTCGATCCATTGGTAGAGGGTAATGCAGAACAGCCAAGTACAACAGACCCCAGTGGTGAAAGCCATGAAGTTGCTGAAGAGTTGGCAGAAAATGATGATAACCATACTGAAAACAATACTGAAAACCATACTGAAACCTCAGAAACTGACAGACAAGCCCAAACTTGGATAACCTTTGATTTCTTTTGCACAAACTATTTTAGAAAGCTTTAACAGTGTTCTTACCTCAATTCATGATAGTGATAATTTGCCAGTGATAATCCATATCTAGCAGCTGGCGCATGCAGGGACGCATGCTCATTCAGGAGGGGAGTGTGTAGCCCAGCTAAATATTAGCAGAGCCGGACAGTAACGGAGTACATTTACTTGAGTACAGTACTTAACCCTTGCATGGTACTCGGGTCTGGTCTGTGGGACCCGTTTTCATTTTTGATCTAAACAAAAATAATACTTATAATAATTTTTTCAAACTCAAACTCATTGGCTTTGGCTCATTTTATGCGAAGAACAGATATCAGTCTACATTTTCATTGAGCGCACACCGTAACCCCCCCCCTACACATTTGTTTTACATACAGGGTATTCGGGTCCACTGGACCCGGGGCAAATAAAAGTGTGGAAATTGTAGGTCCTGTGTACCTAAAGTCTGTTTTCCTTCTGTCTGGGTCTGCTGTAAGTGTGTGTGTGTGTGTGTGTGTGTGTGTGTGCGCATGTGTGTGTGTGTTTACCCCACGCATGTATGTGAGTGTGCCTGCAAGTGTGTGTGTGTGTGTGTGTGTGTTTGTGTGTACGCGCACGCTTATGTGTGTTTGTGTGTATGTGGACCTTGTTTGTATGCAGGCTAAGTATGTGTGTGTTTTTGAGTGAGTGTGTGAGTAAGTTAGAGTAAGAGTTTTGTGTTTCTGCCACTGATGCAATTTAGGGGCCCATGCCCCTTTAGACATTATATACCATCTAAACTTGCAAAATATGGTATAAAGATCTGGGCTGCCTGTGATGTGACTTCCTCATATGCTTGAACTTACAAGTCTACGTAGGGTAACCTGATGAGGACACCCTGAGAAAAATCAAGGAATGACAGTTGTCCTGGACATGTCTCAGGGACTCAGTGGACACATGCTATTTTTTTTTTTTTTTTTACATCCTGCAAGCTGGGACAGGAGCTGACCATGGTGGGAACCAGGGCCGCTGACAGGTTTGGCTGGGCCCGGGACAAAATTCTCTCAATGGCCCCCCCAAAAAAAAAAACACAACCACATCTACCAAACACATGACGTCGGGATGACAAGCCCATTTATTACGGATAAACCAAAAGGATTATTTACAACTTTAATTGGATAGGCTATGGATATGGACTGAGTGAAGTTATGGCTTTCAGAATCATACCACAATAAAACTCACGCTATTGTATTCACTTAGTGCTCATTAACTGCACATTTCATCGACCATTTTTCACTTGACCAAGGGGAATCATGTCAAGGGTACTTTTATTTATCGCCAGACCCGCGTGTATGTCCGCTGAACTTCCAGAGAATGTTTGGGGAACAAGGCGGAGCCCAGGCTCGGACTGGGAACGATTTTCAGCGAACCTACTTAAGCAAGACCTGTGAGCCGAAGTCAACATGTCGCGGTGGGCACAATTAAAAACCAAACGGCCTACCTTGACGCTGTCTTGATCGCGGGGCTTCTTGCAAATTGCAATTATTCCACATTAATCCACACGGTTTAACATACCCGGACAGCCCTGCTAGCAAGCAATGGATTATGTTTGCATTGCATATTCACATTAGAATCCGTTGTAGGGTAAAATAGAGAGAATCCGTTGTAGGGTAAAATGAGAGTTGGTTACATGCCAGGCCCGTGATTCCGAGTCGGCATCAGGCTTGCGAAAAAGCGTAAACAACGGAGGACATGAACATTTTGTCTCTTGGAGGCTGGTTTGTGGTCAAAGCACTCTCTATCTAACCACTCTTTCAGGTGTGTTCTTGAGTTTGTACAGCCAACTACTGCACACGTTAGATGTATAATCCCATCATGCACCGCAACATATTTTTGCAAAATATTCGAACATAAATTCGCCAAATATAAGAACATCGTAGTTTAGTTTAAAGAAATATTAGTTTTATTTTGATTTAGTTTGTTGCAATGATTGTACAGTTTGAAGAAACAGGATTTTTACAGTTTGAAGAAATAGAAAATTACACCATATACCAACCGTCACATAGATGTGCATGACAAGGAAGCGCTATATATACTTGATGCACCTTCCTAACGATTTGTCGTTTGGTTCTTTCTTGGGCTCTAGAGTTATCCGTATTGTCAGGTAAGTACGGCGGTCGTATAATAAATAATGGGGCCGGTATGATTGAAGGATGGCCGGCCCTCGCACGCCGAAATGATGTAGACCGGCCCACAATAATTAATCCCAACTTCATGGGGGTCCAGTTATGGGCCCCCCCCATTCCAGTGCCAGTCCAGGGCCCGGGACAACGTACCCGTTTGTCCCCCCCTGTCGGCGGGCCTGGTGGGAACAATAAGGAAAACAGGTCTGAGCTCCCACCCTAATTGCTGCCTACAAAGATAAGGCCTATCAACTCTTCTAAATTTGTGTACACGGCTGACACATCCCTGGTATCCTATGTGCCAAAGAAAGGCAAGAATGTTGTACTCATGAGTACACTGCACACAGATGGAAGCATCTCTGGCCTGGAGCATCAAAAAACAGAGATCATCATGGATTGTAATGCCACAAAAACACGGGGTGGAAAATATAGACAAGCTGGTGTCTGCCTACAGCTGCAAAAAGGAGGACCCTACACTGGCCAATGCAGATTTTATTTTACATATTGGACATCTTGGCCTACAACGCCTTTGTCACCTGGATGGCACCCGGAGTGGAAGAGAGGGAAGCTCCAGAGGATAAGCCTTTTTCTCGAGGAACTGGGAAAGACACTGGTGAAACCTTTAAACCCTGAGAAGACAACATGTTCCAAGAATCCCAGCCTCTGCCACCATCAGGAGGATTCAGGAGGACAATGCTGGTGCCCCAAACACCCATATTGAGCTATGTAAACTGACCTGTTTTCAAATTAAATTCACATAAATTAAATAGTTATGAAAACCCTTTCTTCATTTGTAAATCTGTTGAATTTTGTTTACTGATATCTGGATAATAATTGATTTTCTTGATTTTTTTTTCATAAATGTGAGCTAAAGGGCAAATATTAACGATATTTGCTGTTCATACTGGTTCAAATTGGGATGAAGTTCACATCTGTTGAGTATTTTAACAAAAAAAAATTGTTTGATTGTACTGAATTAAACACCCTAAAATCGAGCGGGTCCACCAGACCCACAATACCTTCTGTGTAACAAAAAAATACCATACAAGGGTTAAGTACAATTTTGAGGGTTCTGTACTTTACTCGAGTATAATTTTTGGGGAGTACTCATGACTTTACTCGAGTACATTTGAGAGGCAAATATTGTACTCTTTCCTCCGCTACATTTGTATAATGAGTACCCGTTACTTCTACTAAAAAAAAAAAAAAAGCCATTCAGATAGCTAACTTTTGCCTGACAGGCAAGCTTATCGTGTATCACAGATAATCAACTGAAGTCCTTTCAGCTTCATGTTTTGACATGCCCCTGACAAACAGAAAGAACATACAGTGTATCTTTTCTAGTCTAAGATTGAGTATGAAACGTCTTTTTTACCATACAAAAGTAAAAGCCTAATTAGTTCAGTGCTAGTTGCAAGCAGGGCATTTCAGCTCACTTGTTTCACCGGAGCGAAAAACTAGAGCTATAGCCCTACAGTTTAGTCTAAGTTCGGCTGGCCTAGACAGGATTACAATAGTGTTTGTTGAACTGTAAGGCTTAAATGCCTTTTTAAGTGGCCCATTTAAGTGGGGGAACGCTCTTGAGTGTACTTATACCTGTCTTGTTATACCATAGCATAAATTGCTCTTGCCTACAATTGTATACATGAAATATATGCTACCCAAAGTCTTGTATTTGCCTGACCTAATATTGCAGGACTTGTTAGAATATCAGAAGCACCTAAATACTTTGCTGGTCCCCGTAAATTTAAGTTAGTTGCACCAGTAAAACCAATTAAAAAGTAAGTCTGGAGCCATTGGAAAATTATGAAAATTAATAATACTGCTATGTAGACTATATGATGGGTATCTTTTCTAATATTTATTAGTTTTTTATAGTGCAAACTGAAATATTATAATGTGTTTTATAGAGAAGGCATGAGACGACGCATCTGGAGGAATACTGTCAACTGACTTCAACAGCCTGCAAGAGGCCATCAGAAGGTGGAACAGGCTTCAAGGTGAAGCAACTGAAGTTGTTGGAGACCAAGAATTTTGAGAACAGAATTTTGAGAACCAACTTCTCCTCAATTTGAGCAATACAAGGACTTCATGACATTTGATTGAACTGAAGTACAGCACACACACACTCACTCACTCACTCACTCACTCACTCACTCACTCACACTCACACACACACACACACACACAGAGTTGTCACACATACTGTAGATGTGTGAGAATGGTGTTATTAAGTTGAAAGCATTTTCTCCTGCCTTTGACTGTATGTCAATGTGAGAGGAAGGGGCTTAATACTGTCATTCAATTTAGCTGAATTTTTCCTTCTTTGTACGCTGACCCTAAACACAGCTGATTAGCTGATTTTCTTTAATCATTATTATTTTCTCTTCTATGCTATGCTGCATGTATAACACTGTCAGGTTCAGAGGTGTGTCAGAACATTGCTATATTGCCTTCTTTGCTGGTTTAGGTTCATTGATTTGATTGATGAAAAAACAGAAACTCACACATACATACAATTGTTAGCTGAATTTTCTTTCCTTATATTACATATGTAAGCTGAGCATTTGTTATTATGTTCTTGAGTATACTGTGTGTTTAACATAGTCAGGTTCAAATGTGGATGCAAAAATCCATTAAAACTCTAGCAAAGGTTTGTCAGAGCGTTGCCATTGTGCTATTGCCTTGTAGGCAAGTGAGATTTTAAATAAAGCAACATGGTAAAAAGATGAAAATTACTTGATTTTACTTTCAATTCCTTTTACATTCTCCAAGGTATTAACATAGAAAATTTGCAAAACTCCATTTAGGACATTTCTATACATAAATGTACTGTAAGCACTGTGGCAGTAGTAATGCGATATTTAGAGAATGGACTCTTGTACTCTTGATACTCAAGTACTTTTAAAAACAAGTACTTTAGTACTTTTACTTAAGTAGACATCTGACTGTAGTACTTTTACTTGTACTTGAGTAAAATTTAGCAAGGGGTATCTGTACTTTTACTCAAGTAAGGAATCTGTGTACTCTGTCCGCCTCTGAATATTAGTCATGTGCACTACGCATGCGCAGGGAATCCTTTTCATTTTAGCAGATCCGTTGAACACCAGCCGCGAAAGCAAGCAGGCACGAACTTGACAGGAAAGTTGAACTAGAATTTAATTTAATAAGATATCGATATATTTTCCTTTTTATTTGATAAGTATTTAGTTTCAACCTGACATTTTATGAGCAGAGGTTGGTTGAAGTTGAATTCGTTTTTTTATGAAGAAAAGAGCTTCGATTGTTTTTTAAGTTGGATCGAAGAAGACTCAGAAAAGATGGCGAGCTTCCCAAGAGCTTCATATCACGCGCATGCAGCATGTTACCTGTGGTTGCCTGGCCAGCTACAATAAGGTTTCCTCAACTTCGACGGTTTGAGCACGAACTTTGCGCGTGGACAGATAAGTTCATCCTTCACACACTGAAAAGGCGAATCCTTTTGCATACACACACACAATAACTGTTGATTGACTGATTTTCCATACTGATTTGTTGTATTTGATTGAGCATACTGAAGTGGTACACCGTTTTTAAAGCGTATAATTATTTACTGAAGAAATTTGTACTGCATTTACTTTTGATATTTTATTTCCCATTGAATGTACATTTTGGTGCATATTTACATGTTTTTGTTATTTTCTTTTCTTTAATATACATATACTACACATTTACACACACTCATTCATACACTGACTGCAGCATATTCACATCTTACACATATTACATCAAGGAAACTGTACAAAATAAAGTGTTAACTATTTACAACTCTAGTTTCTAGAATCTTCGTGAGTGTAGCTTCTTTCTACTAGTCCAGACAACACAGGTGCTACACTATTTATACATTAATGTTTTCTAAGTTTCACTTCCATGTATAAGCTACTGTCTGTCCAATATTTCCCTCGGGATAAATAAAGTATCCATCGATCTATCTATTGTAACAGGTTGCAGGGTGGGCAGTGCAGTAAACTGAGGAATCAGTCACAATTGGCAATTAAATAAGGTTTTTAATCCAGTTTTCTCACTGAAACAGGTACAACTCAGGCATCACTTCAATCTCAGGCAAAGGTTCTTCCAACACAACCTAAAAGTCCAAACACAAAATGTTCTTTTTCCCCTTTTTCTTCAGGGTTTTCAAATAAACATAAACTTCAAACTACTTTCCTTGTCGGTCGGTTTCCAGGGGGCAGTCCGGTCATTTCAGGCTTGGGCTTATCCTTCTCCCTTCCTGTTGCGCTTTACTAAGCGCTTCCGTAAGCGCTTCCACGCACGGTCCAAACGCACGTCAGGTGCGCTTTGTTCTCTCTGGCTCTCCCACACAACAGGCACCACCTGTCTTAAAGGCTCCTTCATCAACTAGGTGCCTGAAGCACCTACACCTGTTGAAGTTCTGCTGCATTGTGGGTGATGTAGTTTGACTGGCGGCCATCTTGTGGTGTGGCAGCCAGTCCTCCAGGAAAATGCCACACCCCACTACAAGCTGGCCCACCGTGATGCCACACTATGTATCTATCTATCTATCTATCTATCTATCTATCTATCTATCTATCTATCTATCTATCTATCTATCTATCTATCTCTATCTAGAACAAACTTTTTTGATCTGTTGGTTTGCCTGTTAGTCCCACCACTGTAGATAATTTAATTAAATTCATTTTTATTTATATAGCGCCAAAAGAATCCAATTGTCTAAAGGCGCTTTACAGAGCCCAGGATACAACTTCAATTAAATTCAATTCAATTTTATTTGTATAGCGCCATAACAATACAATTGCCTCTAGGCGCTTAACAGAGCCCAGAGCCTAAACCCCCTTAGTGCATGCACAATGGCAACAGGGGCAAGGAAAAACTCCCTGTTAGGCAGGAAGAAACCTTAGGCAGAACCACGGCACATAAGGGGGGACCCATCTGCTTGAGGTCGGCCGGGTGGAGACAGGAAGGTGGGAAGGGGGGAAGGGGGCAGGGGCGGCGCCGGGGGGGGGGGGGGGCTAGGCGGTGCTACAGCTCCCCCTGGATTAGCCATAGCACCCCCAAGAAAATAATGGTTCATTTATTATTAGTATTTCGTTTCATTCTGCGGTCTTAATTGAATTGTGTGATAAAAATATTTAATTCACAAAAGAAAATAATAACGGATTGAAATGAACAGATAGTTCACATAGCACGACACAGAGAGGTCGCATGCGTGAATGTTGACGGAAGAGCGCTAGTCCACTGTCAAAGTCACAATAATGGAACGGTTTTTGATACCCAAAATTCCACGAGTAGAAGAATGATGTGACGTTGAAGAAGAAGAAGGAATGCAACGGGTATCTGAATTTTAATTAGAAGAAGAGGGACAATGTGATTAAAGAGATGAACCCTACACCTCTACTGAGGGTGCTAGCCATGCTACACCTGGGCTGCTGGCTTGCCCGGATTTTTGCCGGTTCTTTAAGAAGTAAAGTTTTAAGTTGTATTGCACAATGATACAGCTCTGATCATTGTGGTTTTGAGTGCCTACTGTTTTGTTTCATTCACTTTTAAAAGGGGCCTGCATCTTTACACTGTTTAAAATTTAAGGTGGAATGGTCTTGTTTGATGTGTAATAATAATGAATGCACTTTGTACGGACATGTTTATAGGCCATCTAGAAATATCTATCTGGTATTCTAATTTGCCCTCTTTAGTTTAGAATGTATTGAACTATTTATGTTTAGTTTAATTTGTCAGACATGGTAGTGGTGGCTTGGTGGTCAGTTGTCGCCAACTTTAACCCCCACTGAAGTAAGCGAAGTAGTTGGGATTGCAGAATCTATAACATGCTGCATGCAATTTGTCAGTGACTGTCGCAGATGAACGCGGCTATGTGCGTGTCCGTCGGTGATAATAATAATAATACGATCGATCAAAGCAAACATGTAAACAGATGTGACGATATGTTGGGTAGGTGTTGTAGTAGAGAACCATGTGACACATATGCTAGTATCACCTTAATTTCATAGCACCCTCGGTAAAATGCTAAGCACCCCCGAAAAAATTCTCTGGCACCGCCACTGGAAGGGGGAGGGTTGTGTGGCAGAAGGGGAAAGCAAGCAACAGGGGTTATACACAGCCAGCATTTGGTCGCTGGACATAGTAAGTATACAGACATCCGGTGGTAAAGACATGATACAGGCAAGACCAGATTACTGTACTAATAGGGTTACTGTTACAGGGGTAAGGGATGTAGGGACAGAGAAACATTTCAGTGGTGGCAATAATGTATATTGTATATAAATGCTAGCATAGGGTATTGGGTAGATTAGGTGTACGGCAATGCAGTGGCGGTGAGCACGATTGGCCGAGGGTTTCTCCAGGTAGACCAGGTGGAGAGACTACAGCAGCGTCCCATAGCGGAGATAGTCCTGATTAGTAGGGAGAGAAAAGGGAAGAAAAGGAAGAAAGTGAGTGGGTAGAGTTCAGCTGTCCATGTGCGTAGATGCGGAGTGGTGGGGGTGAGGAGCAATAGTTCCACTTCCATCAGCGATTGGAACATGCTATAAGGGAGAGAGAACAGTAATGTTAGTAGACATCAATTTCAGAAACAGATAGGGAGATACATTTGGGTAGTAGATTTAACAGTAGGCAATATGGCTATTTTATCAGTGTTATTATAGGCATAAGCAATATGGTATGGAAGGAAAGAGAGATAGAGAAAGAGAAAGGGAGAAGATATGTTCAGTAATACTGGCATTTGTTATTTAGTTTGGTAGTGTACTTAGAGATATCAGTCGTAAGTTTTCTTTTTTAGTTCTGGTGAGTGAGGACAGCTGCATGTCACACCTGAGATCTGTTATAGCACTCTTTCACAGTGCAACATATACTGCCTGCAACTTGCAACCTGCACACACACAGATGAAATATTTTTGATTTTATTTTTTGATATGGGAGGAGAGAGAGAGAGAGAGAGAGAGAGAAAGAGAAAGTGAGAAGATATGTTTAGTAATACTGGCATTTGTTATTTAGTTATAGGGTACTTATGGAGGTATCAGTCGTAAGTTTTCTTTTTTAGTTCTGGTGAGTGAGGACAGCATGTCACACTCGAGATCTGTTATAGCACTCTTTCACAGTGCAACATACACTGCCTGCAACTTGCAACCTGCTCACACACAGGTGAAATATTTTTTTATTTTATTTTATTTTTATTAGAACATTATTTGTGTTCGGATATATCTGGGTGGCTAGCCCAGCAGGTGATGGGTTTGTCGACGCAATTACTTTTGGCTATAGGATGCACTAAAGAGGAATGTCTTTAGCTTTGATTTGAATATAGGTACGGTGTCTGCATCTCGGATGGAGGCAGGGAGATTATTCCAGAGGAGGGGGGCTCGGTAGCTAAAGGCTCTGCCTCCTATTGTGTTTTTTGATATTCTTGGAATTACCAGAAGGCCTGCACTCTGGGAACGGAGCAGCCTTGGAGGGCAATAGGGGACGACTAATTCCTTGAGGTAGTTTGGAGCCAGGTCGTTTAGGGCTTTATACTGTATGTTAGCAGGAGTACTTTGAAATCGATTCTACTTTTGACGGGGAGCCAATGCAAAGAGGCGAGTACCGGTGAAATGTGTTCATACTTTTTAGTTCTGGTGAGTGTACGAGCAGCAGCGTTCTGTATAAGTTGGAGGCTCTTTATTGTGTTGATGCTGCATCCGGACAGGACAGCATTACAGTAATCGAGGCGGGAAGTAATAAATGCGTGGATTGGCAATATTGCGTAAATGAAAAAATGATGTCTTTGATATCTGTTTTATGTGTGAGTCAAGTAGGAGGTCTTGGTTGATAGTTACACCAAGGTTTTTGATGTTAGTGTTGGGTGTTGGGAAGCCATTGAGTGTGGGTAGATGGGTAGATAGTGTAGCTCTCAGTTGATCGGGGCCTACAAGCATAACCTCAGTTGTATCAGAGTTGAGGAGCAGGAAGTTGTTAGCCATCCAAGATTTTACATCATGGAGGCAAGCTTCTATCTTGGGTAGATGTAAAATTTCATCAGGTTTCATGGATAGGTAGAGTTGGGTGTCGTCAGCATAGCAATGGAAGTTAATGCCATGTTTCCTTATGACAGCACCTAAGGGTAGCATATAAAGGGAAAAAAGCAGTGGTCCAAGGACAGAGCCTTGTGGAACACCGTAGCTTACTCTGGTGTGCTTTGACGTCTTCTCATGGACATGAACAAATTGATGGCGATCAGAGAGGTAAAATCTAAACCAAGATAGGACACAGCCTTTGATGCCAACGTGATGTTCAAGTCTCTGTAACAGGATGTGATGATCTATAGTGTCGAAAGCAGCACTAAGGTCTAGGAGAACTAGTATTGAGGCGCACCCATGATCAGATGCGATTAGTAGGTCATTCAAGACTTTGACTAAGGCCGTTTCAGTGCTGTGGTGGGCCCTAAAACCTGATTGGAAGGTTTCTTCAATTTTGTTTTGTTGTAGAAAGGAAGTAAGTTGCTTAGCTACTAGTTTTTCAAGTATTTTTGACAAGAAAGGGAGGTTAGATATGGGTCTATAGTTAGCGAGATTATCGGGATCAAGGTTAGGTTTTTTAAGAGATGGTTTTATCACTGCTATTTTGAATGATTGTGGGACGTATCCTGAAATTAGTGAATTATTCATTACATTGAGTAATGTCTCACTTAATAAGGGAAGTGCATGTTTAAGTAATTTTGTGGGGATAGGGTCTAGTAGGCACCCTTGAGGATAAGGTGGGGAGAGTGTATAGCATACATGTGGAAAATGTACACAATGCAGAAACATAACCTGGTTTACATGATACATACACAATTGATAGAGGATAAGGTTGGGAGAGTGCAACAGCATAGTGTGCTCGTAAGGTTCCTATTACAAGGGCAATAATTGACATTGCAGGTAAATGCGTGTATGGGAAGTATGGGGTAGAATAAGCGCATGCCAGTGTGGTGCTGGTGGGTACATGTAAGCCAAGGGTTTCAACAAGTAGATTGGGTGGAGGGACTACAGCAGCATCCCACAGCGGAGATAGTCAAGACTAGGAGGGTAAGAAAGAGAAAAAGTGAGTGGGCAGAGTTCGGCTGCCAATACGCATAAATGTCCTTAATGGATATGGTGATGTGGAACAATATTTCCACTGCCATCAGCATTTGTGAGCAAATGTCTCGCTATAAGAGAGAGAAAATTTGGTTAGTTAACCTCAATTTGACAAAGAGATACAGGTAAACATTTAACAATAGGTAAAATACCACTATTAAATGTGATAGATTTTCACATTGCATATTAGGCCTACAGTTACAGTTTCATTATTAGGCAAGTTTCTCTTGGTGAGAGCCCATGACTTACATTTTGCCAACGGCCATGTTAATTTCAAAGCAAATACGACCATTTTGTATTAAGGGTCACAGCCTAAAGTGATCTAAAGTGATCTAATTTAGTCAGTTTTAAACTGATAGTTAACTGTTCTGATCATAGTATCTAAATGTCTGCCAAATTAGCTGTAGGCTAGTTGCACCGAGGTTTGCTGGTGATTTGACAGAGAGACAGTTCAGTTTAGTTGACAACGTCTCCTGATGTGGTGAATGTGTTTGGAAAAATAGTTAAACTGCATGCTGCAACATGCCGCAATGTTGATCCGAAGAGATAGTAGCGGTCACTTGCTGTCATCTGCTGGCAAACTATGGAAAACCTGGACGCTGTAGTAGAAGTTTACAAGATTTAAAAGTCCCTGGCTTGTAAAAAAAAAATATATATATTCTCAAGACCACAATTATGAAGATTGGTGACAGCTTAATAAAGACTATTTTAAAGTAGAACCATGATAGTTTGATGCCTATTTCTCACAGCAGACTTGCATCCAAAAGTGGGCGACTGCTCAGTTCATCTTCCAAAACACACGGTGACAGTAAAGAGACCAATGAGTGCAATTTCAGTTAAACAAGGAAATCCGACATGCGCACACAGTTGGAACGACATGGTTAAGGCACTGCTCAAGATTTGTGCTCGGTCATTTGCCACGTGAAGTTGTAGCCTCAGTTGGTTGTCCGCAGACATCTCAGTAAAATACATGCGCTTTCCAGTTTGGGCAGGGGAGCGAGGACGCTTGTCTACATGTGTTCAGTAAGTTAACAAACTTCTGCGCGAGTAATGCTGAAACTAGACCAGTACGAAAGCTATGGTTAATCAAAACTGTAGTTTAAGTTACTAGTATAAGTTTAGTTCTGTACTTATACACGAGACGGCGAAGGCTACTTGTAATTGCTTCTATCTTAACATTGGCAGCTATTCTATGCCTCGCATGTGACCGCCTGTTAGAGTAATTGTGGGACGCATGTCAAGTCACTGTTACATGCAATTTTGCCAGAGTTCCAACTTCATTTTATGTTAATAGGAAATCCTTTTTAAATTGTTATTTGAAATATTTTAGCAACGTCGCGTTTTGTCTATAGCAAGCTAGCGAAGTCATTCTCTTCCGCTGACCGCGTGGGGCCACATGACAAAATGCGTCCCTGCTATGTCAGGAACTGTCTACTACCCGGCGACTAAATTCGGGATTAAATATAGGCTATCTAGGTTGGGAATTTCGTGTATGCTGAAGTCGCACTTACGTTTTTTTTTGTTCCACTTCTACTCCCTTTTCTCCTCAGACCGATGCACTGGGGGATGGGGGATGGGAACCCGCTGGGACCTGTGGAAGACATGATGATCTAACTAGAAATATGAACAGGTGAGTAAGGGGATGACGGTGTAGCTTGACATGGTATTTGGCAATACACCCTTTTATTTTGTGACAAACTGCAGCATAAACTGAAACAAACCCATCTCTTAAACTACAGAAAGCTGTAGGTGTCAATGTGGTAAGTTTTTTTCCCCTGCAGTAGACATGGTCATTCTTCTTAAAGAACTGACCTGCATCTTTTCTAAACTGGGTTGTTAAAGTGTCCTGTCCCTTTAATGGGTCAAATACTACACTAATGATGTGCACTTGGCCAGTAAGGAGAACGAAACGGAAGCAACAAACCTGTTGCCAATGGCAAAGTTTATTCATTTTTTTTGCAGCTGTCATTATAAAAAAATATTGGATCTCTGAACGTTGGTGTGGCCCATTCAAATCAATGGAGCATTCTGTGACATTCTGAAGCGCTGTGTAAGAGTTGGAAGGGCATCACTTTAAGCACAGACTCATCCATTATGTTATTCATAGACTCTAGGGCTAGCACAGACTCTTTGATTATTAAAGTAGTTACGTCAGCTCTCAACTTCTTACACAAACACCAAGTACTCGTTAACCACATGATGCTAGATCCTGCTTGCACTCAGTGTCCAGTTAGAGTCCCTGGTAAACAAGCGGTAGGATGGCGATAGCAGAAAAAGAGTAAATCGATAGTAATTTCTTTGATAAAACAAGAAAGGGCACATTTTCTTTCCCAACTTTTGTGAGAAGAGTGCAACAATTTAGAATGTAGAGTGTTTGTGTAAAACACACGAACGCCTGGTCTATGACAAGACATCATGCACCACTCTGACACGCTGATGCATAACTCTAACACTGTATCTGAGACCAGTTCACAAACTTGGATGAAACTAGCTTTTGACATTCTGCTAAATAGGGAGGGCACTTTTCGTTGAGACTGGTATAGGACTGAGCTTTGAGTGTGTGTGTTTGGACGTGACCTCTTGACCCTCTGTGATATAGTAAGTGTTTGTGGGTGATGTCACATAGCGACTCTAGTTGTTGTTGTTGGTAAGCTCAGTTGTGTGTTTTTTTTCAGTGCAGTGAACTGGTGATCGGTGGCGGCACTAGTTTGACAAAGACTAGGTTATGGATGGACTGCGTATCCGTCTGCAAGCCCCACGCCTTCACAGGAGGAGGTGTGTATTCTAGAATGTTCAGGAAGTGGAAAATAATCAGTGTCCATTCAGAGATGATCATGAGAACCTACCAAACCATATGCCTAATTTATGCATGTGTGTATAGATGAACTATACTTAAAAACACCTGGTCTATGACGAGACATCATGCACCACTCTGACATGCTGATGCATAACTCTTAACACTGTATCTGAGACCAGTTCACACAGTTGAATGGAACTAGCTTTTGACATTCTGCTAAATAGGGAGAGCACTGATTCATGATGAGATTTATAATTTTTTTTCCTTATTTCACTCCTCCATCTTTCACTTGCTCTCTCTCACTCTCAGACTTGCCTTCTGGAAGGTTCTGTAGGACCTGAGAAAACTGTTGATCTCATCCGGGAGCCACACCATAGGTATGTTAACCTTTGACCTTTACTGATTTAGTTTTGATCGCCATCATCTGAGGGAAAAGTGTGTGTGTGGTAATACTTGACACCACCTGGTCTATGACGAGACATCATGCACCACTCTGACATTCTGATGCATAACTCTAACACTGTATCTGAGACCAGTCCACAAGCAATCATCATTCAGACTGTTATAGGACTGAGGTGTGTGTTTGGACGTGACCTCTTGACCATCTGTGACACTGATATAGTAATTGTTTGTGGGTTATGTGTGTTGACAGGCAAGTCTGGTTGTTGTTGTTTGTTTGTGTGTTTTCTTCAGTGCAGTGATCGGTGGCGGCACTAGTTGGACGGTGACAAGGTTATGGATGGACTGCATATCCGTCTGCAAGCCCCATGCCTTCAAAGGAGGAGGTGTTTATTTTAAAATGTTCTGGAAGTGGAAAATAATCCGTGTCTATTCAGAGATAATCATGAGGAGCACAGTTACCTACCAAACATTATGCCAAATGTATGCGTCTGTGTATAAATGTATTATACTTAACGCCTGGTCTATGACGAGACATCATGCACCACTCTGACATGCTGATGCATAACTCTTAACACGGAATCTGAGACCAGTTCACATAGTTTGATGTAACTAGCTTTTGACATTTTGCTATATAGGGAGAGCACTCATTTAATGATTCATGATGAGATTTTTATTTTTTTTTTTTTGCTCCTCCATCTTTCACTTGCTTGCTCTCTCTCAGGTACTCAGACTTGTCTGCTGAAAGGTTTCGTAGGACCTGATGGAAGAAAACTGTTGATCTCATCCGGGAGCCACACCATAGGTATGTTAACCTTTGACCTTTACTGATTTAGTTTTGATGGCCATCATCTGAGGGAAGTGTGTGGTAATCCTTTACACCACCTGGTCTATGAAGAGACATCATGCACCACTCTGACATGCTGATGCAGAACTCTTAACACTGTATCTGAGACCAGTTCACACACCCTCATCATTTAGACTGGTATATGACTGAGCTTTGTGTGTGTGTGTGGACGTGACCTCTTGACCTTTTGTGATTCACTGTGATAAAGTAGTGTGTGTGGGTTATGTGTCACATAGCAAGTCTGGTTGTTGGTTAGCTCAAAGTTGTCTGTGTTTTTTCTTCAGTGCGGTGATCGGTGGCATCACTTGTTTGACAAAGACCAGGTTATGGATGGACTGCGTATCTGTCTGCAAGGCCCACGCCTTCACAGGAGGAGGTGTGTATTTTAAAATGTTCTGGAAGTGGAAATTAATCAGTGTCCATACGGAGATGATTAGGAGGAGCACAGTTACCTACCAAACCTTATGACTTACTTATGCGTGTGTATAAATTAATTATTCTTAACACCTGGTCTATGACGAGACATCATGCACCACTCTGACATGCTGATGCATAACTCTTAACACTGTATCCGAGACCAGTTCACACGCCCTCATCGTTTAGACTGGCATAGGACTGAGCTGTGTGTGTGTGTGTGTGTGTGTGTGTGTGACCTTGACCATCTGTGACACTGATATTGTAAATGATTGAGGGTTATGTTTGTTAACGGGTAAGTCTGGTTGTTGTTGTTGGTTAGCTCAAAGTTGTGTGTTTGTGTTTTCTTCAGTGCAGTGAACTGGTGATCGGTGGCTGCACTAGTTGGACGAAGACCAGGATATGGATGGACTGCATATCCGTCTGCAAGCCCAACGTCGACACAGGAGGAGGTGTGTGTTCTAGAATGTACAGGAATGTTCTGGAAGTGGAAAACAATCTGCTTCCAATGACCATCGCTGAATGGACACAGTTACCTCCTTAACCATAATTAGCATAAAGAAATGTGTTCTACATGGTCTATGAAGAGAAATCATGCACCACTCTGATATTATGATGCATAACTCTAACACTGTATCTGAGACCAGTTTATACATATAGATGAAACCAAAACTGAATCAGTGCAAAGGAACATCAAATGGAGTTAATAACAGTGTATTTCCAACTGCCTGTCTCTGATGGGTTAACTGATGATCCCTAACGGTGTGTCTCTCTGATGGGTTCACTAATGATGCTTTCTCCTTGTTTACAGACCACTCGAAGGTGTCAGTGGAGAGGAGGGAGGAAGGGGGAGGGCACAGCGGACCTGCAGGACTCCTACCTGCCCCCCAGCACAATGTACCAGTGTATAGTTCTAGGACATGATGGTGAAATAATGGATCAAATGTCAAGAGATCAAATAAAGACTGAATGGCAAGTTTAGTTATGTGTCTGATTTGGTGTGGAACTCTTTGTGAAAGGGAAGTGGTCCTGATTCTGACATTAAACTGGGTGAAGAACTTTAAATACGTTTGTAGGATCACATCAACACAGACCCCATCAGAGCTACCCTTGATGTTGTGTAAAATATCTCAACTGAGACTACCCTCAAAGACCTCCAGCCCAGTTCTGGTTCTCCTTACAGTGAACTCAGTTGCTCTGCACAGCTAAAATGGGGACTACTTGTAAACCTATTCAAACACATTTAAAGCATATTCAAACACTTTACTCTTGAGTTGGTCTGAGATGCTAGCAGAACATGAACCAGGAAGACCAAGGTCAATCTCTGGGAAATAAGTCCTTGGAGTCCCATGACTGAGTTGTTTAGATCCAGAGAGCCTTCTGTTGAAGAGTAAGTTCACCCAGAGACTGCATCTGACCACAGACATGTTTCAAGTACAAGTTTCCTAGGCAACTAGATATTGATCAACCGCCTTGCTCAGCTGTGATAGCAAGAAAGAAGTTTAAATTATACCATGTGGGCATGTATGTAGATTATATACACTTTAGATTTCCTTATCAGACTTCGGGCAAGGGATAACTACTGGTGGTAATTCACAGACTGCTGATATCTCTTCTAGCCAGTCAACATCCAAAATTATCTGGAAAGTGATTATTTGCTCGTTTATACCTCTTCCTTCTCATCAACAAACACTCAAATGACCAACAAAGAGGTTTTTTATTTTAAATACAGATCTCAGTTTGAGGTTTTTTAATGTCACCGGGTGGTAACAAACTCAACTTTAGCATGTACATTCATAACAAGCAGGGAAAACTCGGCAGGTTCTTGACACTATTAGAACCAGGCAGGTTCTTGACGCTCTGTATTAGAACCAGAGGCATGTGAAGCCTGACTAGAACCCCCCCCCCCCCGTGCTAGTGCTGGCGTGGGAAGAGAACATTGCAAACATCTTGACAGATGATTAACTATGGAACCTTAAAGATAGAGAGATATGGCCCACAAGTGCACTGATCCCAGCCCATAATAGGAACCAAACAATTATTACTAGGCAACTGCCCTGATATTAATATTGCAATTACCCCCCCTATTCATTTCAAAGCATAAGTACTTTTATTTAAAACTGCTGGTTAACCCAAATGCGCCAAGGCATCTTAATGCACCACTTTACAATATTTATACATGTTACAAAGTATGTACACCCGTGAGCCGTGAGCGTCGTAACCCACAGGCCCAGCGGATGAGCCCTCCGAGACGGAGCAGTCTGTTGAGGTTCTCCTCATTTCACTGAACATGAGGGGGACAGCACTGGACCACACCTGTGTTCTGTGTGCTACTTTTGGGGCCAGTGTTGCATCCGGATCAGTGAAGAACCTCTGGTAAAAAAAAATAAAACATCTGATCCTGAACAAAGGCTGATCCAGACCCACCCTGTCACTGGCCCAGTGTTAGCTTAGCCAAACTAGCCTGCTGGGCAGGAGGACGTCCAGAAGGACTGGTCCGTATGAACATGTGCTGTCTGTCTGTCTGGGGGGAGAGAGCTGATGGATGGTACTTAAAAAAGGAGTATCATCTCATCCTGACACCTGTACGTGTGTACGAGTGTGTGTTTAGGAAAATATATCTGTCTGGCCTTAAATAGTTTCCTCAGTGATCTAGATCGTCTACGTTAACGGAACAGGGCATTCCGACTCTGAGCACCTCCACGCCCTTTGGGGAGTGGATGTAGGTAGGTGTGTGCCCTGCAGGCTGGCAAAACTTCCGGAAGGCGCACTCCAAAAACAGAGATATTGGCACTTGGCACTGAGTCTGTCAAAGGTCAAGGAGGCAGGGCTAATGGAGACACTATACTCATGTGGGACCGTACGGGGACGGGGGGCGTATCCTAACCTCCACATCAGAAGTAGAATACATACAAACTGCAGACATCTAAAATGTTCTCACACGTTTGATCGGGGTAGACGAAGGCCACAGGTGCCGTAACGCTTAAAAATGAGCGAGATACCCGTGGCCTACAGAGACTACCTCTCCCCTCTACTAGCAGACTCTGGCCGGGTGCAGAGTGAGCCGCCATCTCAGTTGTTTGAGCCAATCAGTGGCTGAGTTTTGTGACAGACCTCTGAGCTCTCCTCTGAAAATGGGTATTTGTTTGTTCAGTCTTATTCATTGTGTCAGAACAATGATTCACACATTAAGTTTCATCCATCCATGAATTAATTAATTCATTACTTAAAAAAATAATAATAATCATTTGAAGCCACTCACTCATTCATTCAAAATAAAGATTAATTAATCTTTCAAGAGGAGGGTTCATTTATTCACAATCACTCATTCATTCCAGATGAGGAATCATGGGTTCAGACTGACTGGTTTGTTTACGGTCTGCTTCCTCCTTCTCTTGCTCTTCTCCACCCCTCCCATCAGAAGTCCGTTCATTACTTTGCCAGCGACCTGTCAGATCGTTGTGCCAAGGCTGAGACCTTCCCCCACAAGCCCCATTAGATTTATCTGTCCCATCGATCAAAGCACCAAAGTCACGCGCGCACACAGACACACACACACACACATATATATATATATATATATATATATACACACACACACGCACACGCACACGCACACGCACACGCACACGCACACGCACACAAGCCACGTTCTCAGGTAAATATAATCCTCTTCTGTGCTGTGAGGGCTGATGGTAATCAAAGTCACCCTAGTGTAGGAAACCAAAACAACAAACAAACAGAGTAGTAAAAGTGTCAAGGCATCCCTGCCCCACAGGGACCTCTCTGTGGTGGGGTCACATAAGGTCAAAGGTCACTACGTGTAGAAGATGACCTCTGGGATCTGTCCGTCCTCCACGGAGGTGCCGTTGTTGTTGCCCGCAGCGTAGCCAAATGTGAAGCAGGTCTTGGCTCCAGTGGCAGACGACTCATGGGTGACCTTCCGCGAGCCTTTAGTGCCGTAGTGGGAGTCTGGACCCTGTGGGAGAAGAGGGGGCATTATCAGACACATTTACCACGTATACATACATACATACATACATACATGCATTATATACGTGTAAATATACATACAGCCGCGGAAAAAATTAAGAGACCACTTCAAAATGATCAGTTTCTCTGGTTTTACTATTTATTGGTATGTGTTCAAGTAAAATGTACATTTTTGTTTTATTCTATAACCTACTGGTAACATTCCTACCAAATTTCAAATACAAATATTGTCATTTAGATCATTTATTTGCAGAAAAATGACAATTGGTCAAAATAGCAAAAAAGATGCAGTGTCTTCAGATCTTGAATAATGCAAAGAAAACAAGGTCATATTCATTTTTAAACTACACAATACTAATGCTTTAACTTAGGAAGAGTTCAGAAATCAATATTTGGTGGAATAACCTTGATTTAAAATCACAACTTTCATGTGTCTTGGCATGCTCTCCACCAGTCTTTCACATTGCCGTTGGTTGACTTTATGCTACTCCTGGCGCAAGAATTCAAGCAGCTCGGCTTCTTTTCATGGCTTGTGACCATCCATCTTCCTCTTGATCACATTTCAGAGGTTTTTTATGGGATTCAGGTCTCGAAATTGGGCTGGCCATGACAGGGTCCTGATCTGGTGGTACTCCATCCACACCTTTACTGGCCTGGCTGTGTGGCATGGAGCATTGCCCTTCTGGAAAAAACACTTCTCAGAGTTGGGGAACATTGTCAGAGCAAAAGGAAGCAAGTTTTTCTTCCGGGACAACGTTGTACTTTGCCTGGCTGAGGTTTGTAAAAGACCATAAGGATTGAACCAAAGCGGACTGGAGGTTCTTCTAAGTTCGTCTTCTCTGATGAGTCCAATTTTCAGCTTTGCCCAACACATGGTCGTCTGATGGTTAGACGGAGACCTGGAGAGGCCTACAAGCCACAGAGTCTTGCACCTACTGTGAAATTGGACTCATCAGAGAAGACGAACTTAGAAGAACCTCCACCCAACCCACGGCAATGTGAAAGACTGGTGGAGAGCATGCCAAGACACATGAAAGTTGTGATTTTAAATCAAGGTTATTCCACCAAATATTGATTTCTGAACTCTTCCTAAGTTAAAGCATTAGTATTATGTAGTTTAAAAATGAATATGAGCTTGTATTCTTTGCATTATTCAAGATCTGAAGACACTGCATCTTTTTTGCTATTTTGGCCAATTGTCATTTTTCTGCAAATAAATTATCTAAATGACAATATTTTTATTTGAAATTTGGTAGGAATGTTGCCAGTAGGTTATAAAATAAAACAAAAATGTACATTTTACTTTAACACATACCAATAAATAGTATAACCAGAGAAACTGATCATTTTGAAGTGGTCTCTTAATTTTTTCCGTGGCTGTATATCGACCATATTTCCTCAAATCAAAAACGGTATTCAATTTAAAGCAGGGTCTTAGATAATGGCTGGGGGCGTTTTCGACACAAACAAACAAAGACAGGGGGAAAACAAGGGTGATAAACTCCTGATGCCCGTCATATAATGAGCATGCCAATAAAGCTGTACCTCCATGCGCAACCTCGGTGGCGAGAGAGCTTGCATTAAGTGGTCGCGGGCCAGCTAGCTCTGTACATGCTGCTAAGTGCTCCTCGAGTGAGGCTCTCTTAGTCGTTTGACAGTTAACGCAGGGATACCCCCGCGCAGGAGTTCTGCTCCTGTAACGTTCCCAAAACGTCGCCGTTTTTGTGCCTTAGTGAGCAGTTTGATGTGTGCATGAAAAGCCTCCCAGCTCACTTTTCCGCTGCACTGAGGTTTCAATGGGTTAGCCGTTATCGCTGCTAGTGTGGCAAAGGTGCAGCCATCTTTTCCCCCTTCGATCTGAAGCCACGGAACCAATGATGACGTTGGTGTCGGCCTTGAATTTGTATGTTAACAGCGTAATGCAGTGACAGAGGGAAACAATGGCCTGCCACAAATAGAGGACTGTTACCTCAGTTGAAGTAAATATAGGCCCCGGTCACCATTTGAGGAAATACAGCATTTAAATCAAACCACTATACAATACCATATACTATACACAAAACAATTAATCTCAAAGGCTGACATTCCCTCTCCCACACTTGTGTACTTGTCATGGCCGAAGTGTGACTTGCAACGTTAGTGAGAATGTGTGTGTGAGTGTGTGCGTGTTGCACCATCAGTGTGTGTGTGTGTGTGTGTGCTTCCTCAGTGATACCTTGAGTGTGGCACAGGCTGTGTAGTTGACATTGGGCAGGATCTCCACTGGCTCCTTGAACATGACCCTGAAAGTGTTGGCTGACCCGTCACAGCTGAAGCCTGTGTCGTTCTGACCCAGAACCGTGTTACTGTCCGTGTGGATGATCTGGAACAGGGGAACATGAGGTTAGTGTGTGTGTCTGTGTGTGCGTGTCTGTTTCTGTGTGTGTGTGTGCTTGTGTGTGCTTAGACCAGTGAACATACTTGTCCGTCAGTGAGCTAGGGGAGGGTAAGACTGGGTATGAGTGTGTGTGTGTGTGTGTGTGTGTGTGTGTGTGTGTTCGTCGGTGAGCTAGGGGAGGGTGAGACTGAGTAAGAGTGTGTTTGTCTGTGGGTTTGTGAAAGCATACAGCAAAGATAGATTTGTCATCTTTGAATGATCACCTAAAGCCACCTTCTTAAAAAAAAAAAAAAAAAAAAAACTGGCAGAAAAGAACATCCCAGTGAACACACACCTGATTTAAGGACTAGTAGAACCAGAGCCAGAGTGGTGGTTGTAGGTGTGTCTGTGTGTGTGTCTGTGTGTGTATAGTGCCAGAGCTGGTGCTGGTGTGTGTGTGTGTGTGTGTGTGTGTGTGTGTGTGTGTGTGTGTGTGTGTGTGTGGTGCCAGAGCCAGTGGTGATGGTGGTGGTGGTGCTGTGTGTGTATCCGTAAATCCCGTTGTGTGTGTGTCAGGGGCGGAGCCACGGGCGGGCATGGGTGGGCGTATGCCCGCCCAGATTGACTACTCGCCCGCCCTAATTAGACACTGCGATAAATTGACGTATCGCAGATCGAAGTCTGTTTCATCACCAAAGACGCTGAACTTCCTTGCCTGATTTTACGTAAAAAAAAAACGTCTTCACAAATTAATTTACAGTGTTTTGAATCTCAGAATTGACAAAGGTTTAACAATATTTTTCACCACGTCTGCTTGCGGCAGTTGCCGGTCGATGTGAATTGAATGATTGCGCAAGCCTATCTAGTTATCGTGTACAATAGTACACAGTACACAAATTAACACAGTATTATATCAATTAAACTGATTTTGGTGAAACAATGTATAATGAGTTGATAGACAACATATGGGAAAACATTAATACAACTTCTTCAGGGGGTAATAAAACATTGTGAATTACGAACATTCGCATGGGTTTATGGGAACAGCCACTTTGCAGCAGACCAGGCGCTGACTGCATCTGTTGTCATCAGTAGAAACAAAAACTTCCTCCAACAACATCACTTAGGCCTAGATCTAGCCTATGCGCAAAGTAGCCTAACTCATTCTTTTTACGACATTGAAGGGGAAATATACTGTCACTAATGGTGAATGTTTGATTTTATTGTAGTTAGATACGGTACGGTAACGGTAGATGGACTTTGGTGCCGTATTATAGCCTACTACACTGCACTACACACTTTGAACTGTGATACATTTGTATGTTGTTAGCCGCTATTCGGCGAAATTGAATTTACTGTGTTCGAGACTTATGGAGTTAGATGTTTTCTACTTGACTGTATTATATAGGCTAGTGTAATCTTGTATATTTATGGTGGGGGGTATGTTTTGTGAACTGTGTTAGGCCTACCTGTGTTTATCAATCGGTAGCCTCGATATTCAGAATGTTTTGTATCTTTCGCAGGGTAAAGGTAGCCTAATGTTATGATTATTACCATGCTGTCTGTGATGACATTCTGGATTCTTTTGAGTTGAGGAAATTAAATGTCTTTATTTTCCAGCAAAGGAAGCCTGGTCTGTGCGTCTACAGGAAGGGATTAGACTGATAAAGTGTGTATTCATTTGAATTAATACAGAACTGACTGATGTGGATTCCCACCTGTTGTGAACGTACAATTCTGACCTAAGATCATAGAGAGCTACGCACGTATATCGCTCCAAGATCTTTGATTCTGACCCAGTGGCGTCAAGGGAAGCCCACCATCGATCGCGAAAACGTACTGTCTTCAACAGTGATAAATACAAGTTCTTGCTCAATTTACAGATTGTGATTGGGACGTTTACATGCTCAATAGATCCTATAACGTGGATATCATATTCAATTCACAAACATTTATCAGTTATGATGTCCGTTTTTCATACTTATGAGTCACCACCTGCCCATTAAACATTTTAACAATAGTCAGTCTTAACTCTTAACCAAAAAAAAATCTTTTCATTCAAACGTATTGTGGCAACCCTTAATGTGTATTGTAGCCTACATCATAAGTAGGCCTGAACAATCCTGTACATCTCTTTACTAGTGTTAGATTACATAGATTTTAGTCATATGCAATCACAGCAAGGTCCATTCTGTCAATATGCATCTAAGGCCTCACAGACGGGTGCAGGCCTGTTCCCCAACCATTTGACCCCTGAGACATCAAATAGCTATTGTCCAGGGTCAGGAAGGAAGGAACAGCTGGAGATCAATGGTTGCCAGGACCCCAGACAGACACTTAATTAATTGAGACCTAATTGAGTCAGACCAAATTAGGTCATACTTCCTACTTTCATTTCGGTATTGTTTACATGTTAATTCCATACTATAAGAATCACAACCTTTTTGTAATGAGAAGAAGAAGAAGCAAGGAGACCGACTCCTCAACATGCAGACGTGCCTTGTGCATGCTTGTGTTGTATGGAGCTGATCGTGGCATGTGATTGAATAAACACATTCTTTCGCTAAGCCGTCTTCCACAAGTCTGTTATTCTGAACAAGCTAACTTGAACCAAGCGTGGGCATCCGAGGATTTTGCCGGAGGACAGCACAAGCTTTCATTTACAGCATAAGCTTTCACTAGGGATGGGTATCGTTTGGGTTTTTTCCGATACCAGTACATAACGGATACTTTTAAAACGATACCGGTGCCTAAACGGTGCCAGAACCGATACTTTTTTTTTTTTTTAATTAAAGACATTAGGCTTATTTATTGCCAAGGCAAATAGTTTTCTTCAAATGTAACAATATATTAACTGTTTAAGGTATACTATAAAAAAAAAAAAATACAAAACACTTGGCTTCAAACCTTTTAACTTCAACTATGAACAATATATTAACTTATAACAACTGTTTACAGTATACTTAAATAAATATAAATAAATACATAACACACTCTGTACACACACTTCACACTTCAGTAATACTTTTGCAGAAATATGAGCATGTTTGCCTTCAGAGTAAAAAAAATATTAATTAGTTTGCATTTATTTAAACCCACTGGTTTCGTGAATGTGTACTGCCCATTTACACGCAATTTTGTTGTTGCATATGCTGCACGTCGCGTTGTTCGAATCTTTTTGTGCGAAATACAGCCACACTTTTGATCGTTTACCTTTCGACATTTTCTCCGTTATATTGATGGCTAGCTCTGTTTGTGCTTGCTCTGTGCAAGGCTGCCTGCTCTTCGCTGTCAGACTGTTGCAATGTTATTGTAGCGTCCGAGTGCTCTCTTAAGAACTCACATTGAGAAGGAATATCTTTGGATGAGACGGTAGCTCTCCGTTTAATAAAGCGTATCCAACTTCTGCTTAGAACAACCACACTTATCTTGAAACCGAAACCACACGCAAGTCAACCCATTACCATGGCAACTACTCAACACAAATCTCGTTTCCACTAGTCCCATACGGAATGCAGCGTGAGCGACACAGGCGAGAGTCTACATTGGGAGATGGAGCAGTTTTATATGTGCCCCACGAAATCTGTTAGCAACACAAAAAAGTATACAGATCGTACTCAGAAAGATCTACGCCACTAACGTTACATCTTGTTAGCTATCGCTAGTTTTGTTAAATTATAAAAATTTAAATTAAAAAAAAAAAAAAAAAAAAATCTGCTCGGGCACCGAAAGGAAGCATCGAAATCTGCGTTGCATTTCGGTCCGGGTAGGTATCGGTTGTATGGAACCGGTGCCGTATTGGTACCGGTTCTCGGTACCCAACCCTACTCTTTACACTCGAGTTTGACCAAGTTATGCCCTGAAATTGCACGTTGAACAGGCTAGTTTAAATTTTTTTTTTTTTTAAATAAAAAAAAACGGTCGATAACTCCTAAACCCCTTATAAGGTAGTGGTATGTCTGAACGCTGGCAACCAATTTTAGCGAAGTGGTGATCAGGCCCACCCAGACTTACTCCACGTCCACCCAACTGTCACGTTCTGCATCCACCACTGGTGTGTGTGTGTGTGTGTGTGTGTGTGTAGTGCCAGAGCTGGTGCTGGTGTGTGTGTGTTGGTGTGTGTGTGTGTGTGTAGTGCCAGAGCGAGGTGATGGTGGTGGTGGTGTTGTGTGTGTATCCGTAAAGCCCGTTGTGTGTGTGTGTGTGTGTGTGTGTGTGTGTGTGTGTTTATGTGTGTGTAGGGCCAGAGCTTACCTGGATGTTGACCTGGTAGTCTGTGGGGCCGTGTATGGAGCCATAGAGCCCAAAGCCAACCACAAATATCCTCCTATTCACCGAAAATCTGAGATAGCGACAGAGGGAGAAAAAGAGAATGGAAGATGGAGTATAATTAAGCAATAAGGTTCGAGAGGCAGTACGGTATCGTCAATAATGTACTTGTTCGAGGGAGTTGTTAGGCCCGACGCGCAGCGGAGGGCCGGCAAACCCTCGAACAAGTACATTATTGACGATACTGTACTGACTCGAGTACCTTATTGCTTTTATAACACGGTTGCCAGCGACTTTATAAATATTAAGTACAATTCAAGTAAACAGTAAGCTGCCTTTCAGCACAAAAAACGTTGTGTATCGCATTTCAGTAGCCAAGAAAAAAGTCAGATATTTTCTTTTGAGTGCGCACTGATTTGGAACGCTCAGGTAGATGAAAACAGGTCGTACAGTTACTATACCGTTGAATATAGCACACCCCGGAACTCACTCTCAGAATGGTGGAGTCCATCTACCCGTGTTATAATTCCATCTACCCGTGTTATAAGTGTGCATATATGTATGGATGTGTGTGTGTGTGTGTGTGTGTGTGTGTGTGTGTGTGTATATACATGGGAAAGTGGGTGTGAAGCTGGATGTCTCCAGTGTGACTGCTTCCAAAAGTTGATGCTGCACTCAGGTAGGTAGGTAGGCAGGTAGGTGGGTGTTTGTGTGTGTCTGTGTGTGTGTGTGTGTGTGTGTGTGTGTGTGTGTGTGTGTGTCTGTGTGTGTACCTGATGCGGTCGCTGGTCCCACTGTACCCCCAGCGGCTCTCCACCTGTGCGAAGCGGGTGATGCTGCACTCTTTGCCCCGGAGGCAGCAGCGCGGACGGTCGATGAACTCCACCCGCGGCTTTGGGTTCACTGTGAAGTGCAGGAACAGACTCACCACCTCACGGTCCGTCAGGATACCCGACTGAGCCGGGCCTGGGACAAAAATGCACACACATACATAAACATCATGTTCAACATTTCCGCTTGAACATTCAAGGGCACCTCAGACCAAACTCAATTATTATTCCATCCACGCCAGGCGCTCGTTCTTTATTGTGTGTGTGTGTGTGTGTGTGTGTGTGTGAGGGCCAGTGTGACTGTTTGTGTGTGTGTGTGTATATATGTGTGTGTGTGTATATATGTGTGTGTGTGTGAGTAAATGTGTGTGTGAGAGTGCGTGTTTGTGTGAGTGCGCGTGTATGTGTGTGTGTGTGTGGGTGCGTACCTGCAGCGAACTGCAGCGGTCATGAGGGGAAAACGTATGAGTGCGAGAGCCTTGCCCAACACACGCGCTTGTTCTCTGGTGTGTGTGTGTGCGTGTGTGTGTGTGTGTGTGTGTGTGTGTGTGTGTATGAGAGAGTGTGTGAATGTGTGAGTGTGTGTTTACCTGCAGCAAACTCCTCTATGGTCATGAGGGGGAAGCGTATGAGTGTGAGAGCCTTGCCCAGCACACGGCGCTTGTTCTCTGGCGTGGGCTGGAGCTGCTGACGGTGGGCTTCGGCCTCGGACCATCGCACCGCCGCGCCGAAGAGACGCACCTCACGCACGCCCAGAGTGTCCCGCTCCAACACCGCCACCAGAGTGTCTGAGGGGGGGAGAGAGGGTCAGATGGTGATACATACAGGTCGGTGTAGAGAGACAGACGGTAGTATATACAGGTATATGGGCAGAGGGAGAGAGAGAGAGAGAGAAAGAGAGAGAGAGTAGGGGTGCAATGGTACACAGAAAGTTAGAGATCTAGACAGGTGAACCCAGATCTATAAAAAAGAGAAGGAGAGAGAGAGAGAGATCTAGAGAGGTGAACACCGGTCTATAAAAAAAGAGAAGGAGAGAGAAAGTGACATCTAGAGAGCTGTACCCAGGAGGATGAAAGAGAGAGAGAGAGAGAGAGAGAGAGATCTAGAGAGGTGTACCCAGGTCTATGAAAAAGAGAGAGAAAGAGATCTAGAGAGCTGTACCCAGGAGGATGAAAGAGAGAGAGAGAGAGATCTAGAGAGGTGTACCCAGGTCTATGAAAAAGAGAGAGAAAGAGAGATCTAGAGCAGGGGTCTTCAACAGGGGGTCCGCGGAATCAGGTACTGCAGGGGGGTCGCGAAATCTTTGATTGATAAGACAATTTTTTTCAAAAAAAAAAAAAAAATAAATAAAATAAATAAATAAATAATAATTCAACTATTTTTTTTCCACAAATTTTAATGTCTTCCGAATCAGAATTGTATTTATTCCCTTTAAATGTACATTAACATAATTCCAACATATTGTAGCGAACGTTTAAATTGATCGAGAAGACGTAATCTTTCAGTCCAATCGACACATTCAGCTACCCACAGGAGCGCTCTCAAGCTGGGCACCGGTTCACTCACAGCACCTTTCATGCAAATACGACAGCACAGGCACTAGCCAATCAGATTGCGTTTCTGCTCAAGTCTAAAGAGCGCGAAGAACAAAAATAAAAGATGCCGGACCAAACTCCATAGCTGGTCTTGTTTGTACCTATAAATTGTTAGTTTGACATTTTTTTGCCTAGATTTAAAAAAAATAAATAAAGAGAAATAGACACTGTACAAGGTCAAAAAACGTTAATTGTAACTGAAAAATAAGTCTGAGAGGATTTACAAGGTGTATGAGCCCCCTCGCTAATGTTAGCATGCTACTACCTGCTAGGGGTGTGATTGGTTTGTTGACCTGTCAATCTCACTATAACATCTATGTTGTCAACACAACTCCATGCGCCAGACTACTCCTACGTCATCCGTTGGATCATGTCAGTCAGGAGTTATTGAAAAGAAGATACATCTTACTAATGTGGGAGGATGTGTGCCATCGACAGATGCTTGAGGATTCACTGTCCCTTTTTTATGTATGATGAAATAAAAACATATATCTTTGAATTATTTTAATAAGTTGTTATTAATTGTTAGCTCAGAGTTGTTTGCAAGATGTATGTATAAATGGCAGTGGCACGGCCACCCTGTACCTTTCATGTTGTTAAATGTTTAATTAAATTCAATGTTAAAAAATGTTAAGTTAAATACGTTGTTCAAAAATGTTAGGTTAAATTCACTGTTGAAAAATAAAAATGTTGAGTATATTTACCTTTGTATAGTATTGAATACACAATAACAGGGTAGATATGTTTATTTGGCACTAGGCCTATTATATTATAAACAAAATGTTATGCAATTTATATAGTAGGGGGTCCCTGCACATCTCGCCATCAGTTTGGGGGTCCCTGGCCTGAAAAACGTTGAAGACCCCTGATCTAGAGAGCTGTACCCAGGAGGATGAAAGAGAGAGAGAGAGAGAGAGAGAGAGATCTAGAGAGGTGTACCCAGGTCTATGAAAAAGAGAGAGAGATCTAGAGAGGTGTCCCCAGGTCGATGAAAAAGAGAAGGAAAGAGAGAGAGAGATCAAGAGAGGTGTACCCAGGTCTATGTCTGTGAAGCCTTCTGCAGCCAGAGCGTCTCCAGTGTTCTTATCGATGTTCTCCAGACACAGACTCGCTAACTGGGGCTCATCAAACAGACGCGCCTGAACACACACACACACACACACACACACACACACACACACACACACACACACACACACACACACACACACACACACACACACACACACACAGTGTGTGTTAAACAAAACACACCTTAAACAACAAATACACAGTTCAGTCATTAACACAGTTTGTCAATACCTGTGCAATTATTACAATTACTTCACACACAATAATGCTTACAAGACTGGCGCGCGCACACAAACAAACACACACACTCTCTCGTGGACCCAACAGCGTGCCAACCTTTGTTGTTAGTCCAGGATAATGTGGCACACAGTAAATCTTTTCTCATCACATAATGACTTCCCCCCCTGTGTGCAACAGGCAGCAAGATTCACTGATCACCAGTAAGAACTGCTCAAGAAACAATCGAATAGCAGGAATTTGTCACAGAGAGCAAGACAGTGAACCAATCAGAGAACAGCCACAAGACTCAGAACAGGAAGGGTCTGAAGAATTGGAAACAATCCATATTGGCTACCTGACAAGCTTCACTCTCACATACTTACTCATGCATGCTGATACTTCAACACTATACCAGACAAGTTGCATTCTCACATACTTACTCATGCATACTCATACTTCAACACTATACCAGACAAGTTGCACTCTCACATACTTACTCATGCATACTCATACTTCAACACAAAGACAGACATGGACTCGGATACACCTCATTCTCCCCCTCATCCAATCATACAATCACACACACACACCTGTGTGAGGAGCATGAAAGCGTTGTCTGCTCGCAGGTTCTTCTTGAGGAACTCCACACAGTGGGCCTCCAGGGCGGGCACGGCGTACTTCTTGGCCGTGTAGAGTGTGGTCATGACAGTCTCAGGGCCGATCTGCACCTCATCCGAGTACAGGAACCTGCAGTGACACAGCCACACACATGAGAGGCACATCTCCACAACTGCACACATGAGATATACATCTACACTAGCGCATATGATAAACACACAGACACAACCGCACACATGAGCTACACATTCAAACATCCGAATACACTACAGACCTCTATCAACAAACTGCTTCTAAAGTTAGAGCTTGGAGAAGTGGCAGGGATTCTAACTGTATGAACACTTGCCAGTGTAGCGTTGGAAGCGTAATTCTAAATCCCATTCAATTCTGTTGGGAGGCAATCCATTGTGACCTAGCGACCAGCGACCAGCGACCAGCATTTGGGCGTAGTGAGCGACAAAAATGTAGTCCTATGCAAATGAGGAGCGAATAACACTTGACGCAGGCCAATCAGATTGTTTGGCGTTGTCTCTGACGGTTAAAAAAATTGCAGGACTATTCCGTCGTTCCATCGTTTAATTTGCTAAAAAGAAAGGCTTGGATGGCTTCGTAAGGGCTTGTTGTTGCCTCCTGGTATGTTAGATATTTAATCCTGAGCTTACTTTAACAGAATGACAGTTTTGATATTGTCATGGAAAATTCTAAGAGTTCTCAAGAAACTTCTCAAAGCAAACAGGTATGAAGGCTCTGGGCTCTGTTAAGCGCCTAGAGGCAATTGTATTGTTATGGCGCTATACAAATAAAATTAAATAGAATATACTGAACTGTTTAATTCAGAGAAGTCAACTACTGCGGAGCTGGTCCATGGAGCATCTTAAAGACTCTAAGCATATGGCAAGAGCGATCAAGTAGGTAACCCATGGACTAAGTCCCTGTGCTCTTTTTATAAATCTAACCCCCCTTTGTTCTTCTCTGTTCTTGTTTACTTCATCAGTTTTAACCACATTGAGGGAGGGGACGATTGGTATCTATTTTACCAGCGTGCATATTGCATCTATTTTGCCAGCATGCATTTTGCACAGTTTCCTATGATAACAGGTGACAGCGTTTTCAGGTATGGTGTCTGGAAAGTACCTAGATGTTCAGAAGCATCTAGAGGAACCCGTGGCCCACCAAGACCCATCAGAGGCGCATATCTGGAGGCCAAGCCCTTGGCATGGCCCTTCAGAAGCTCCTATCTGGAGGCCCGTGACTCAGCCAAAATCCCCAGACGTGCTCAAAAGCGCCTTAGCGTGTCTGCTATGTGGTTTTTAGAGACGGCATGTCATCAGAAAGCGTATCTCTGCCATGAGATGTATAGGAAAAATATCTACAACAGGGTTTTTAAGAACTGAACTGATGAGTCAATATCTGGCCCGGTAAAACTCCCCAACTCCAGTCTGACCTCCTCAGTGTGAACCTAAAGGCAACTCCAGTCTGACCTCCTCAGTGTGCACCTAAAGGCAACTCCAGAATGCAGTCTGACCTCCTCAGTGTGCACCGTAAGGCAACTCCAACTCCAACAGTCAAGGGTTTACTATCAGCATGCTAAAAAAAAGCAGGGAAGTGCTGCTACACACATCATTATGAAATAGAACAAAGTACATTTGAGCTCTGCACAGGGAATGACGATTCCCTTGTAGTCTTGACAAACCGTTCACACTGTAAGAGGTAGCATTGATCACACAACTTAGAAACACCAGTTTTCACCAGTATCGTATATATATAATACCCCTCTCTCTCCTCACCACTAACTGGTCTTTGCGGTCTCCTCAACTAGTCTATCTGCTGATACTACTGGGAATGTGAGACTCCTGTGGAATTTAGAGCATCATCCTTACATACAGACTTGTTATGTCAGACCAGCTGCAAAATACAGTGTTACATTTCCATTTCTCGTCGAAAACAACTATGACAGTTTAGAAATCAAGTCGATCAATAGAAACCTGTACGACATGTCAGGCAGCCGTGACTTAGTGGCATGACTGAATGTTAAAAGTGCGCACGCAGCCCAGCTGAGCGGCATGAATGCGTGTCAGTGTCATTGTCCGTGTGGTGCTTACTTCAGCAGCGCGAGGAAGGCCGCGGGCTCCACGTCAGGAAGCTCGATCTCGGTGGATGTGGTGGCCATCCCCCCGTTGAACATGGCATCGAACACGGCGCTCCCCACTGCAAGCACAAACCTAACAACACAGCAACACATGATCAGTGTGTGTTCTCGCATGTTCTTGCATAATGTATGCACCATTGGCTTCTTTCTACTGCTATTGCAGTTAGATATATCAGACAAAACTTCATCACAAAGTCGTGTCCTGTCTTATATTAGGAGATATCAAGCATCAGCAAATTAATCATTCTGCACAGGTTACAGAAACGGAGCATTGTTTACATAGCGAGATCATGCTATCTGCCAAAAGAAAACACGAGCGCACAACTGCCAGCTGTGTTGATAGCTAATATTGTTAGCCTACTGCGCTATCAGCTAGCTAGCTACATATATAAACAAACACGCATATTTAACCACACACAAAACCAGTAAATGCTCGCTGTCACAATTCAATAACAGTTACCTATGTGCAGGTATTCGCTGAACTCCCATTCCTTTGCCCACCAGAAAATGAACGTCACTCAACACTTCGTTGTTGAACAGGAAAGCAAACCTCTCTTTCACGGTACTTTTTGTAGCCTGCCAGTTGTACACTGGCTCCCGGTAGACCAAAACGGCAGCTGCCGCGGGCGGCGCGGATAACGCGGATTGAGAGGCAGGTGCTGGTGCCAGAGCAGCGTTGGACGCTGCTGTCCCCATCATATTCATGGCGGAGGCAGCCATAGCCCCACCGCCCTGGCCGGACACAGCGGCGCCCTGTGCTACTGGCAGCGAGAGCGCGTTCTGCATGTTCGGCGGATTTCCGGCTGCGACACCGCCGCCTTCTGCACCGTTAGGCCCTGGTTGTGGGTTAGACCGTCTGGTCACTCCTTGAGCCCCGCCGACCTGCCCAGTGGACCCTCCGTTGCTAGCAGCCAAGGCGTAGGGACTGTTACTGGGCTGAACATTGCCCAGGGGCCCGGGACTGGAGAAGTTCAGACAGGGAGCGCGCCCGCTGTTGTCTCCCGCAGCCATCTTGGATTTGAAGCAGGCTGGGGCGAGTGAGGTGAAATTACAACAAATCGAGCCGCATCGCCCACCGTACGGCAGTATGCACCCTATCGTCAATAAGAGCATTGCAGCCAAGTGTTAGTTAGTTAGGATGGCACAGGCTAAATTCCCATTTAATCCCTCCGTTGTAGACTCCTACATGTTCCTACATTTTGGATGTGGAGCTCTCAAGAATCAGCGTCAGAAATGTTAGAGGAGGAGTTCAAATGAATTAGACAGATCACATTAATTGACATAAAAAATGTTTTGCATTAACCCACCCCGCAGCCGCCGTCTTGGGCTCTTAACCCTTTCCAGTAATTTGAAGTGAGAAAACATTTTGAATTCGCTATAATACACTTTGTTTAGGCCTATTAAACAAAATATTCTAGCGTCTGCTTAATCAGATAATCATTAGAATCAGAAAGGTTTTTACTACCAAGTAGGTTTTCACCTACCAGGAAAGTTCATTGGTGCAAACAATAAACATACACAATAAACAAAACACATATTAAGTTATTTTTCAAACATAGGAAAAACAATATATATAATATATTAAAACATTTAGTCTACAGAATATGTCAAAGGGAAACATGAAAGAGGTGTGCAGTCTATGCAGGAGTGTGCAAATAGCAGTGCGTCATAACTTGGTTTAGTCTTGGCCGAGCTCTCCTGAACACTCAATTCACATAATTGCTTTAATTGCAATAAACAATGAAACGGATTTGTCTCAAGGCGAGAAACCATATAGGCCAATATAATCCCCACCTGTTTACACCCCTTCTAAAGTTGTATTGTTCTTATAGACTAGACCTGCTGGGCCCTATCTGTCGTAGCCCGTTCAGTGAGTTACCAAGATCATTTTCAGGATGAGATAATATAAGTCCCTCCTTTCCATCATTTATTTAAAAGACCTTCTCGAGCCATTTACTGCAAACACCACAGCCGAACATTGACTGGCCTGCGCTTTTTTGCGATTGTTACATTTTTGGAAGTGTCGGCGATGCTGAGAACAAAGCACTCATAATCATATGACAGTGTTATCAGTACACCATAGCATATCATTATTGTAGAAAATTATTCAAGTGGATAGAATACAGAGAAATACACACAATTTCTTTTCACTGCTCCAATTTATTGCAGTTCTGCAGCATTTAGTCATTTAACAGACGCTATTATTCAAAGCGACTTACAAGGAAATATAAAACTACACTTAATAAGGAGGTAAAGGGAATCAACAACTTTGCAACTACTAACCGACAGTGTGATAGTATCTTGATTTATACCATATATTTGAAGACTCAGTCGTGGATTTGTCAGTCATGATCCAGGTTTATTCTTGAAAAATGATGGCCACCATTGTGAGACAGAGGCTTGAAGTTACACACTCACTCACAGCGTCTCACCTAAGCTTATCTGCCTATTCCTTTAAGTACAGGCTGTTATATACATAATGTTTAGGGGTGTAGCCATCTATTCAAATAGGCCAGGGGTTTTCAACCGGTGGTCCGCGGCGGTATTGCAGGGGGTCCGCGATTCAATTATTATTTTTTTTTTTTAATATAATAATTATTTGCTTTGATATTTCAACACATTTCCAGATTACTCTTGAAAATTTCTGAAATAAGAAAAATATGTCTGAAATAATATAAAGGTTATTCACGCAGCCTTGCAGCCTTGCACCTATCCAGTCTATGGTAGCCTGTGCTTTGCTGACGTTAATGCATTGTGTGATTTTCATATGACTTAAGTTCTGGATAAGTTGCCAGACCGAATTTCCAGAGCTTGCTGCAAAAGCAATGAGGTGTATTTTGCAAACTTTCAAACTACCTGTGTGGGAGCATTTTTTTGTGTGTACTTGAAGAAAAAGTACAGGGCAAGAGAATGATATGAGACTCTCGCTGTCTACCATTTCGCCACGAATAGACAGGCTGTGTGGACTTCACCATGCCCAGATATTACACTGACAGGTCTCCCCTCTCCCCACACATGCACGAACGAACGCACACACGCACGCGCGCAGGCACATCAGTGGGCCGCGGATTACTTTCTAGTCAGAATGGTGGTCCCTGGGACAAAACCAGTTGAAAACCCCTGAAATAGGCCATGGCTGCAGACTCTTTGTCTTGACCCGGAGGGAGAAGGGGTTTCTCACCTCCGTCCACAGGTCCAACCAAAGAGTCCTCACCCAGGAATGCTTACATGCTAATAAAAGTAACATTTATACTAGGTATAAATAAGAAGGAATTATTGACTATGGCATATCCTTATTAACTATGAATACCGGTCCCTTCAAGCACTACCCACTGTACCAGATCACACTTGCCGTAATCTATACATACAAAGATATCCCCCATACACAGCTTTTTGTATTGCTCTCGCAGCGGTGGTGGTGTTGGATTTTGCCATGATTATGGTGTTGTATTCTTCATAAGTGTTCATGGTCATCTCCTGCTCGCCAGGGGAGAAAAAAAGAGGCTTTTTCTTTGAGTTTAGTACCAGTGGACCGTTACAAAAAAAATCATGGTGTTCTCTGGTCCAGGTTTGTTTCAGTGCAGACTCCCAGTCCCTGAATCAGTGCAGACTCCCAGTCCTGAATCAGCGCTATACCACAGTCTCAGCTCTTTGTGTAGAAAGTGATCGACAGTTATCGACACTGCCCCCTTTTGAAGTAGGACGTAAGTTTAGCCTGGTTCAAATTAATGACATGGTTAGACCACGGATAAGCGGTCAACGACCCGATATATCCTGTTCTCAATCATCTCGGTAATTCAAACGGGCTAATAGGACAATTGATCGACTTAACTTAAGCACTCATGACGAATACACCCCTGAGATAATTTTGTATATTTCTGAGAATCAGGCCAGTTTTTCTTAGCGTGGTATAACCAGACCCAAAGCCGAAAACTGAGTTGGGAGCAAATAGCAATAGTTAGGCAGGGCAAGTTTTGTTAACCTTATATAAATATCATGGCCTGTTCAGCACTCCTAGAGGATAAAGGCAGTAGTGCGCCATCTTACTGGTTGGTAAACTTATCATTCATCAGAAATTGTAGACCTACCTGACTGAAAACATGTAGGGTATGCCTACGATGCCTGAACACCACTGCAACAAGCAAACCAATCATTATTGCCTTGTCTTGCCTAGTTGTCAAGAGATGTCAAAAGAAATGGTTGAATAAATAGCTACCACAACTGGTTGTTTTTACCAGTCACAGCTGCAAGCCAATATGCAGTAATTCGCAAGGCTTAAAGTCTACATAGGATGTGTCCCATGTGTGTGTGCGGTGGTGTGTGTGTGTGTCATGTGTGTGGGGTTTTCTGTGTTATGAATGTAACCGCAGTAAAAGGAGCTCAGTGCATTTTCAAAGCGTAAACGCATCATTTAACCCTCTGTCATCTGATTGTGTGTGTGTGTGTGTGTGCATGCGTTTGTTTGTGTGTGCATGCCTGTGTGTGTGTGTGTGTGTGCGCGTGTCTGTGTGTGTGTGTGTGCATGCGTGTATGATTGTGTTCATGCGGGTATGTGTGTGTGTGCATGTCTGTGTGTGCATGCTTGTGTGTGTGTGTGAGTGTGTGCATGAGGGTATGTGTGTGTGTGTGCATGCGGGTATGTGTGTGTGTGTGCATGCTGTCATGTGTGTGTGTGTGTGTGTGTGTGTGTGTGTGTGTGTGTGCATGCGGGTGTGTGTGTGCATGCGGGTATGTGTGTGTGTGTGTGTGTGTGTGTGTGTGTGTGTGAGTGTGTGCATGCGGGTATGTGTGTGTGTGTGCATGCGGGCATGTGTGTGTGTGTGTGTGTGTGTGTGTGTGTGTGTGCATGCGGGTATGTGTGTGTGTGTGTGTGTGCATGCGGGTATGTGTGTGTGTGTGTGTGTGTTTGTGTGTGCATGGGGGTATGTGTGTGTGTGTGTGCATGCGGGTATGTGTGTGTGTGTGTGTGTGTGTGTGTGCATGCGGGTATGTGCGTAATTGTGTGCATGCGGGTATGTGTGTGTGTGTGTGTGTGTGTGTGTGTGTGTGCATGCCGGTACGTGTGTGTGTGTGTGTGTGAGTGCGTGCATACGGGTATGTGTGTGTATGCTCTTTCTCATGGGCACTTATTGTATTATACTTATATTACTTCATTAGTCATTATTTGCAGCAAAAAAAATCTGATTTAAAATGTATTATCACTTCACCCATAGGGAGTGTGTGTGCGTGTGCATGTGTGTATGTGCGTGTGCATGTGCATACATGTGTGTAAGTGCGTGTGCATGCTTGTGTGTGTATGTGCATGGGAAGAAGGTTCGCCTACTGCACTACAGTAGCTTATATACCTGAGGTCTTCTGCCTGATGAGGTACCATAGAGTACAGAAACATAGACCAGATGAGGTACCATATAGACTACATGAGGTACCATGAGTATGTGAGGTAACATAGACTACATGATGTACTATATAGACTATGTGATGTCCTATATAGACTAGGTAGCATAGACTAGATAGATAGATAGATACTTTATTGATCCAGAGGGAAATGAAGGTCATCCAGTAGCTTATACACTTAACTTAACTCACAAACATACATACATGAATCACAGTAAAAACAATAAAAACAATACACATAGGGAGAACATGTACACAGGGAGGGGGTGTTTGCAGGTACAGGATACATATGGCCCTATATAACAGTGTGCATTAATTGTGACAGTGTTGAAAGTAGTGGAGAGTAGTGCAAGGAGTGCAAAGAGTGTTAATGTACATGTGTGGATAGTGCAAATAAAGTACTGTGCTTGTGTGTGTGAGGATAGTGCAAAGTGATATCTATCTATAAATCCAGGAATCTCTGTGTGTCAGGGTGTCAGTCTGTCTAGGGCGTATCTCACTGACGGTAGTTACGTTAGTTATGAGATTTCGCATGTAGCTTACGCATGTCATGAACCTGTGCATCCTTGATTTTGAAGATTTTTGAATTTATAGTTCGCGAGATATTTGTATTTTACCGTTTCCCGTAGGAAACAATGGGTTATCGTTTCCCGTCCCGTCGGCACTATGGGTAGTGACGTCACAATCAAACAATATACGCCTAGCAGTATTAAACTATCCTGAATTGTTTACAGATGGAGGGGGGCCAAGATGGCGTCGTCGCGGGTATATATGAATACCCGAGCTCGTTGAGAAACTTCCTCTGAAGTGGCCAACAACTTATAATTGAACAATAATTTTGTGAAAAACACACGTGTGGTATATTTATTTAATTGCAGATACTTTGAGTTGAGTATATGGGCAGAACAGTTAAGAGAAAGGGGAAAAGAAAGCAGGAAAATACAATGCTGCAGGATCCCCAGGAATTGACACCTGCAGCTAGTGCTAGCTCCAGTGTTGTAAATTCCACTATGGATTCAGGTGAAGTAAATTCTGGTTTGATTCGAGTCCAACCTTTGACGGAGTAACTGAAGTAATCGAGCCAGACACCCCAAATAAACCATTCAGCAAGAAAACAAAACGGGATGAAAACGCAAAGCGTGATGTAGCTGGTAACAGTGAAGGTATATTGGACGTTATGGCTGCTATCCGTGAACTCTCAGCGAAACATGATGCAACCTTCCATAAGATCACAACAATTGAAAAGACAACGCAGGCTACCTCCAGAGAAATCGAAAATCTCTCTATAAAGGTGAAACAACTGGTGGTCGATGTGAGTGAAAATAAGAAGGAGTTGCACCGAATGGAAAGCGAGATTCAACATTTGAAAAAGGAAAACAGCTCTCTAAAAATAACCTTGGATGAATCCCGCCGTTACAGCCGGAAAGCAGGCATGAGAATCACTCACCTTTCAGCGAAATTCGCCGTTTTGAAAACAAAATAGGTGACCTACGTGAATCGTGTAGATTCGATGAGTTTTGTTTTTGTGTGTGTGTGTGTGTGGGGGGGGGGTTGGACATATTTTTCATATTCAGATGACATGTACATTTGTACTGAACTAGTGCTGGAGGCGGCAAGGTGCTCAGTGTTGCCAGATTGTAAATTGCGTATCATATCAAAGGCTCAAAATGATCGTATTTGGAGGATAATGAATTATATCTGTCAACACTGGGAAAGTTTGACCAATGACAGAGCTCGCGCAAGAAGGTGGAACGTAAGTCATACCCTTTCCAAAACGTGTAAAGACGTAATAACTCGTTTGTGAAAGACCCAGAGAAACAATAATATCCGACGAGGCAAAATCCCGGACAATTTTGGAATCCCTGCTGGACGCATTTTTTTTGTGTGACCGTAATGTTAGCATATAAAACGTTAAAACATGTGTTCGGTAACTTAACGGGATGATTCATTTCAAGGGGCATAACCTTCAGATACAAGTATGAAAAAGTTAGCAATGATGTGATTAGCCTGGTTACGAGACGGCTACGGTGTGAATAACTGATGGAGTAAGATAATTTTGCTACATTAACTCAAACGCCACGGAGACTCCCTGTTCTAACTTTGAATCGCTCTGTTGGGGCAAAGTGACCATTGCAAAGGTGTTTGACTACAGACTGTTAACGTAGCAAATAATTCCTACTATTTCAGCCAGTCAACCTACAAGCCTTGCAGGTATAAAACAAATCATGACGTCAGATGACCATTTTCAGTCTCGTTACCATAAACAAGACCCAATACAGTGCAACCCTGAGCACTGACATGATAAGCACTTTGGTGACAAGAAAGGTGAGCATGGCTGCAAAGGGGACTCTTGTCACATGGAAGGCGTCAGTGATGCTCTGCTCAAAAAGGCCAAGTCACCAAGCTATGAGGCAAAGCAGTCAAGAGCAAGTGCCACTGGAAGTAGATAGGTGGATACTTTAATAGGAGCTTAACATATATTTAAATATATATATATACAGTTATTCAACATAATAAATCAGCGGCGAAAAAAACAATAGAATCATATTTTCTTGACAAGAATTCCATAAATGAAAAGAGATCCTTACATTTTGCATCATTTAGTACTTCTAAAGAATATATGATTGTATTGTTTTTTTCGCCGCTGATTTATTATGTTGAATAACTGGATGATGCGAGTGCATGGAAATATTAATGCGACGGGCCTCGCCAGTAAAATGTATTGAAATCTGAATTACATAACATTGTATTGGCTGTCAATCATGATGGAAGAGTAGACAAGTTAAGTTACGGCATCTCTCGTGGGGGCTATGCATTAAACCATTTGTGGTGCCCTTACCACATTGTGCCTCATATAGGCCTACTGTAAATGATAGACCCAGTGACAGGCTGGCATGAAATGGCTTGCATAATACTAAGTAAGGAGGCCAAAATCATTTTTGACTCATGGCTGAAGCTAAGTTTCTCCAGCTCTCCCCAGGTTGGAAAAAAAGCATCTCAAACTGCATCAGATTGACGCTTTAAAATATGCAATATTTAAATTTTACTTACAGTGGGGGGGGGGGGGGGGGGCACGCCCCCGGACCCCCCCTAGAGGGGTAATATCCTCCTCACCTTTTTCACCCCTGACCCGTTTTCATGCCTGGGAAAGGTTTTCTGAAACTACATGGTTTGGAGGAATCTAATGAGGAACGTGAGAACGAGAGTTATAGAGATTCTACAACAGGTGGCACCCGAAATCCGTGACGGTCTACATGCAGGAGTTGATATTGTTCACCGGCTTGGAGCTAAACAAGATAGAAAGAACAGGGCCCTGTTCGGCGTACGACTGAAGCTAAGATAATTTATTTAGCTCGCAACTGGAGATTAACTAGCTCGCTAAATGAGAACAGGCCAAACCGGTCTGGCGACGGGCGCTAATTTATTTTAACCTCAAGTTAATTTATCTCGTCAGCTAAATTGCGCGTGCACGTCTTGCTTCAAAAGGCAAGAAAGGTCGATCCCCAAAACCATGATTTTTTTGAAAGGTATAATGGTCTAAACTCAAAGAAAAAGACTATTTTTTTTCTCCGATAACGCAGGATATGATCATGAACGCGTTATGAAGAATTCAAGACCATAATCATGTCAAAATTCAACACTCCCGTGGCTACCACAGCAATATAAGAAACTGTCTATAAGAGGTATAATACGTGACATCTTCTCACCAAATGATATGGTACTATGGTGCAGTGGGTTAAGCGTCTGGTTTGCATGCTATAGATCACTGGTTCGACTCCCCTCACCCTTGTAAGAATTGTAGTTTTAAATCGCTTTGAATAAAACCGTCTGCTAAATGACTAAATGTGAATGTATTAATAAGAGATTCAATACATTTAAGCAATGAAAAGAAATTGTGTCTATTTCTCTCTTCTTATCATGCACCCACCTCCACCACCATTCACTACCGCACAAACACTAGACACGTTTCCAAAACTAAACGTTTGCAATGATGTAAGTTAAAGTAGGTAAAACAACTTCAGCCAATATCTATTTGGGTTATGTGCTCAAATTTCCTGGGATCAAAGAAAACGTTAGTATTCATGTGCAAACTAAAAATCACGTCTCAGGCAGCCTGAGACGTGATTTTTAGTTTGCACATGAATACTAACGTTTACATGAAAGTTATTTCGGGTTTATCAACTGTATGTCTCAACTGTACTATCTACCACTGTCATATAATTATGAGTGCTTTGTTCTCCGCATCGCCGACATTACAAAAATGAAGGCTACCACTGGCAAGAAAGTGATGACATTCAATGTTTGACGGTGGTGTAGCCTATGCAATAAATGACTCGAGAAGGTCTTCTAAATTAATTATTCCTTGTCGGGTGGATCGGTAGCGCTCATACAAGAACTCATCATTATGGAAAAATGGATCTTCTTGGCGATCGCAAAGAACTCTTCCTACGCTAATCAAACTGACTCCTTGTCAATGGGATCCCTCCTTTTGGCGTGGGTATGGCAAGTTTAGCCAGCTAAACTTTGCTTAGCCTGCCCTGGAGCAGGCTAAGGCTAAGCGATTAATTACCATGGAAATTGAGCAAAAGTTGCTTCGCCGAATCCGCTAAAGTGGTGTTGTCTTTTTTTAGCCTGGAGTTTAGCTCGCTAAACCGCTTAGCGAGTGACGCCGAATAGTACCCAGGTCTATCATCATCCTCTTCGCAGTGCGGCGAATCCGAGACGCGGTCTGGCAAGCCGTCAGGAAATCCAAGTATCTTCAGGCTAAACATCTGACCATCACGGAACCTTTGCCTCCTGAGGACAGAGCCGCGAGGGAAAGACTCTGGCCATTAGTTAAGAAGGCACGAGAGGAGGGCAAGAAAGCGTCGTTTAAGAGCTCATATGCCCTTATTGACGGGAAGAAATACGACTTCTCAGATGTTGGGTAATGATCAAAAACAATTGCTAAAAATGATTCTCTATAGATTATATTTTACTATGAAGACGAACTCATAGAAGTGAACTTGATTTTTGTTTTATCCTTACAACTTCTGTGATATTTTCGCTGTAACTCAAGTTAAACTCATAATGGTTTTGCTCAGCTCCATTTTCTACCTTTTTTGTTAACCCTTTTTTATATAACTTCCACTGACTGTGTAAGGGACATTTAAATGAAGCACAGTATTATATACCAAGGGTTCCTGTTTTCTGACGCAGTTATTTAGTTTTACAATGGTATATTGGAATTCTCTATCTTTATTGAAAAATCCATTTTTATTTCATTTTTAGACTAGAAGTCTAATGAATCTGAGCATCTTCACACTGTGTTATAAAAATATAGTTGTTATCCACCTCTCCTTTGTAGGTGAGTTTGTAAGTTTTCAAAGTTCTTGTTAAGTGTTAACTGTTATCTTTCACTGTTATGGATTATGTTTTCAAGTCTTTGTCTATTTTGTCTTTAAATGTAAGAGGAATGCGTGATACTGTGAAGAGGAAAGCTTTATTTTTATTTTGTAAAAGAAGCGAGGCAGACAATGTAATGCTCCAAGAAACTCACTCAACTGAATTGGATGTCAAATTTTGGAGATCACAATGGGGAAATACTATACATTATAGTCATGGAAGTAATAACTCAGCAGGGGTTGCTATACTTTTACACAAATTCAAAGGTGAAGTGTTAGAAACAGTGAAATCCTCTGAAGGAAGATGGGTGATGATTGTCATAAAACAAGACAATGGCATTTTTATTGTATGTAATGTTTATGGATATAACTCACATTCGGCCAACAAAACTTTATTTGTCCAGATATCGAATAATGCTAAATTACTTCTTGACAAATATAGGGACTCCTATGTTATCTTTGGTGGTGACTTTAATGAATGTGTCGATTCTAGTGTTGACAGGTTCCCCCCTAGGTTGAGTCAGGGTCCTCTGGCAAATAATTTGATTTTTATCTTTGTGCTCCACTCTTTCTCTGGTTGACACATGGCGTTTTTTTAACCCTGATCTGATTGACTTCACCTGGTCAAATAAAAACTCAACACTTAAATCAAGAATTGATCTTTTTTTGATTTCCCAATCTGCTATTCATTTTGTAAAGGAAGTCTTGCATTCATTCGCACCACTGTCTGATCATAAGTTGATAACAATTAAACTGGGCAGCGAGCTGGACACTCCACTATTACGAGGCTATTGGAAGATGAATAATAACTTACTTAAAGATGAATACTTTAACAATAGTGTTAAAGACCTGATCGCTGAATTATTCTCTGACTTAAGTGAGGGATGTAAACAAAAATGGGAGTTCTTTAAATACAAAATACGATATATTGCCATTAAGAGATGTAAAATTATTAAAGCCACTAGAAATCAATTAGAGACAAAGTTACTTCAAAGAATAAATGAGTTGTCTAAGGAGAATATTACTGATGAAGAAAGGGTAGAAATTAAAAACATCAGCTTGCAACTTGACGAGTTATACTTGGATTTAGCTAAAGGGGCCTTTATAAGATCTAGGGCCAAATGGTTAGAGGAGGGCGAGAAAAACTCTAGTTATTTTTTTGCACTGGAAAAAAGGAATGGCCAAAGAAAAGCCTTGACTTCTCTTAATATAAATGGTACCAAATCTAATGACCCTATGTTAATTTCAGAATCTGTTGCAGATTTTTACAAAAATCTGTACTCTTCCCAATTTGATCCCAGTAACTGCAGTATATTCATTGAGAAAATAAGTAAAAATATTCCGATAATCGTTGACACTTACAAAGCAGTTTGTGATTCTAATATAACAGTTGCTGAAATAAAGAAAGCTCTCCATTCCATGAAAAAAGGTAAGGCTCCCGGAATTTGCGGACTTTCACCGGAGTTCTATGTACATTTTTGGGAATATATTCAGAATCCTTTGCTTTGTATGTATAAAGAATGTGTGGAGCAAAGGGAGATGACTACTACTATGAAACAAGGTATTATTTCACTCATCCCTAAACCAGGTAAAGACGCACTTTGTATTGAGAACTGGCGTCCAATTTCATTGTTAACGATTGACTATAAAATATTAGCCTTAGTATATGCAAATAGACTTAAAACTGGCCTTGGTGATATCATATCAGAAACACAGTCTGGCTTTATGAAAAATCGTCATATTTCAAACAATATAAGATTGGTGCTTGATCTTCTAGACTATGCTGATGCAGTGCAGTCACAGGCTCTTCTCCTTTTTCTAGACTTCTACAAGGCTTTTGATACTATTGAACATGCATTCCTTTTGAAGACTCTTAAATTATTTGGTTTTGGCGAAAAATTGCACAACTGGCAGATGACACAATTTTGTTTATGCAAGACAAAGATCAGTTGTCTTGCGCTTTAACTTTGGTTGAGCAATTCTCAAATGCCTCAGGTCTTAAGCTGAACGTTTCCAAATGTGAGATCCTACCTTTGCATGAATGTGATGACAACTTCATAAAGGATATTCCAGTAAAACATACTGTTAAATACCTTGGAATTCACATAACTAAGAATGTAACAGATAGACAGCAGTTAAACTACACAACAAAAATGGCCAAATCTAAAAGTATTTTTAACTCTTGGTTGCAGAGAGACTTATCTATGTTTGGTAGAACTCTTTTATCCAAGGCAGATGGTCTATCTCACTTTGTATATCCCTCCCTTTCTTTATTTATTAATAATAAATCGTTAAAAGAGATTAATAAAAATTTTCTGGACTTTATCTGGAAAAATAAACCTCATAAACTTAAGAAAGAGGTGCTCTCTGATTGCAAAGCCAAGGGAGGTTTAGATTTCTTGGATTTCACAGACACTGTTAATTCATTTAGAGTCGGCTGGATCAGGCGTTGTCTTATACATCTTAATTCCTTATGGTTTTTTATCCCCAATCATATAGTTAACCAGATGGGTGGTCTTTCTTTTGTTTTAAAATGTAACTATATCCCTACCAAATTACCTGTCATGTTGTCTAAATTTCACCAACAATGTCTTCTTGCATGGAAACTGTGCTTCATTCACAACTTCTCACCTCATAAAACACTAATTTGGAACAATGCAGATTAAAGTTAAAAATAAATCCCTATTTTTCTCTAGATGGTTTGAGAATGGCATTACTAATGTTATTTCTTTGTTTGATGGATCTGGCACTCTACTGACATACGAACAATTTCTGTCACGTCATGGCCTCCCAGTCCCATTTAGGGAATTTAACTCAGTCACTAAAGCTATCCCTAAGGGATTAATCCAACTTGTCAAAAGTCACCTTTCATTTGGTGTGGACAATGCAACACAGTATAATTTACTTTTGAATGGGATTGATGTGATGGACAGAAAGTGTGATAACAAACATATTCGCCAGATCTTTCAAATAAAAAAAAGAATAACACCTAGAGGGAAATTCTACTGGGGATCCTTGATTCAGCACATTAACTGGCAAAAAGCTTGGCTGTTACCCAGTAAATACTGTATCACAAATAAGATTAAAGAGGTTCACTTCAAAATACTACATAAAATATATCCAGTGAATGTCAATATAGCGAAATATGCTGACATAAGCTCTGCTTGTTCCTTTTGTAATAATGCAGATGAAACAATGTTGCATCTCTTTTTTGAGTGTGAGAAGACAAAAAGGTTTCTTAATGACCTAAATAATCATCTTTTTGAATTGTCATATTCCCTTACAGCAAATGATTTTCTCTTTTATTAAGATAACCCTGTGAACTACCCTTTGGAATTTGTTGTAAACTTTTTTACTTTGCATTCAAAATTTTTCCTCCACAAACAAAAATGGCTACAAGGACAGCCATCCTTCCATGTCTTTAAGCTAGAAATGGACTCACTTCTTAAATCTCTTCATTTGGTCAAAAATAACAAAAACAATGATAGACTCTTATGTCTCCTCCACACGGTTATTAAAGGATAATTATTTCTTTCCTCCTTGTTTTGTGATGTGCTTTTATTTTTTTTCCTGTTGTCATTGTTCATTATCATTTGTATATGAATGTTGTAATGTACTGCTATATTATTTTAATGTATGATATTCTTTATGTTGTTGTATTGTCAATAAGCATCAATAAAAAAAAAAAAAAAAAAAGTATTAAACTATCCTGCCTTCACTCAAAGTTCATAATAGCGTTGGATACGATAAGGAGGTCCGCATTCAAATTATTCTTGGTGAACAGATACAGACTTTTGCTCAGGTAATCTTAAGACAGTGATTGATTTCGTTTTGTTTATTTTTAAGCTTCTTTATATTAAGTTTCAAAGTAATGTCTAGAGTTGTACAGTCATCTAACAGACAGGGAATAGTAATCCATCAAAGTCTGTCTAGGGCGTATCTCTCTGACGGTAGTTACGTTAGTTATGATATTTCGCATGTAGCTTACGCATGTCATGAACCTGTGCATCCTTGATTTTGAAGATTTTTGAATTCATAGTTCGCGAGATATTTGTATTTTACCGTTTGCGGTAGGCACTGTAGTGAGGCACTATGTAGCGGACCCGCGCGACGTGAATGATGTCATAGTCATAGAACAGTCGTTGTCATAGATGTTACCCCAGCTGATGCGTATGGGCCTGGCATGTAACCAACTCTCATTACCATGTTAAGTAGTAATATTGTAGTTTGATGTATTTGTTAGCTTTCTATTCAATGTTGATGGTAAGCCTAGACCAGTGACCATGCGTTCATGCATCTACTGACGCAATGAGAGAGGTTTTCAGATGTGTCCTGATGTATCTGTTGTAATTCGTGTGTAGACTTTGTTTTCTCATCATTGCAATATTATAAACCTCAGTCTGCATTTACCCTGGCTGGGAGAGTCATTCGGAAGATACTGTGTGTGATCGCCTTTGCTCTGTGTTCATTAAACCTGTCAGAGTGTATGACTAAACGGCTGGGTGCCAATCAAAATCACAACGCAAGAGTGGCCGTTACAAATGGTAGCTTATATTGATAAGCCTCGGAGGCTTTCAGATTGTACATTGCTTTCCCATCTGTTGCTATGGAGTGAAATACGCGCAATTCTCGCTGTAAGTTATGTCGGGCCACGTCGTCATGTTATCCTCCCAGTTCTGCACTGAACAACAGCTAGCCTACACCTACGTCTGCTAACACTACAGAATGCATAATTCCTACGGGCACTGCACTAGTAAATAGTAAAGTAAAAGTAAAGTCTGCCCAAGGGGCTAGTATAGCCAGTAAAAAGATGGGGGGCAGACTGAGGTAAACTCATGCAAGGCAAGGCAAGGCAAGGCAAGGCAAGGCAAATTTATTTATAGAGCACATTTCGTACATTATGCAATTCAATGTGCTTTACATAAACAAACAGTAATAACATTTAAATTGAAACACAGTAAAAGAAACTTTTAGAAAAGAATAAAAATAAAAAATAAAATAAAAATAATTATGAAAATAAATAAATAAATAAAACATTAAAATCAATAAATTGCAGGTAAGAGACATTATGATTAGCAGCACTAAGAAGCAGCATACCGTAATAAATAGAGAATTTCACATATAGGCTAAAGAGAATAGGTTTGTTTTTAGTCTTGTCTTGAAACTGTCTATGGTGGGGGCAGTTTTGATGTGGTCTGGTAGTAGATTCCAAAGTTTTACTGCATAATACCTGAAGGCTGCTTGACCTTGTTTAGTTTTAACAGTAGGGGCCACCAACAAGATTCTATCCTGGGATCGGAGGGGTCTGGGAGGTACATACGGCTGGAGCATGTCCTTAAAATATAAAGGTCCAAACCCATGCATGGACTTAAAAACAAGTAGCATCACTTTAAAATCAATTCTGTGGCTAACTGGAAGCCAGTGAAGAGATTTCAGTATTGGAGTTATATGTTCTGTTCTCCTGGTTTTGGTAAGAACTCTAGCAGCCGCATTTTGTATTAGCTGGAGCTTTTTAATATGCTTTTTGGGGAGTCCAGTGAAAAGACTATTACAATAGTCAATTCTGCTGGAAATGAATGCATGGACAAGTTTTTCAAGATCAGCCTGTGACATGAAACCTCTTAGTTTTGAAATGTTTTTTAAATGGTAAAAGGCTGATTTAGAGATGGATTTTATATGTTGATTGAATGACAGGTCACTATCTAGAATGGCACCCAAATTTTTAACAATGGCCTTTGGTTTTAGTCCTTTGGTGTTAAGAAATTCACTGACCATCTCCCTCCCCCTCCCCTTCTGCGTGGCGTTGTACAGCTGTATGGCCCTGGGGACAAAGGACTTCCTCAGCCTGTCCGATGAGCATGACAGTGACAGGAGTCTGCCACTGAAAATGCTCCTCTGTCCATTGAAAGTACTGTACAGTGGGTGGTGGTCATTGTCCAAGATGGTCAGCAGCCTACTCAGGGTCGTTCTCTCCACCACTGTTGTTAGGCAGTCCAGTTCGGTGCCAACAACAGCTCCTGCCTTTCTCACTACATGAGGTAACATAGACTACATGAGGTAACATAGACTACATGATGTCCTATATAGACTTCATGAGGTTTGAGGTAACATAGACCACGTGAGGTAATATAATCTAGAGAGTCTGGTGCATCCTCGCTCTTCGGCCACTTGGTGGGAGGCTAGAGCTAATAGCACTCCGGCTCATCGCGGCAGGCAGCAGGCAGCTGGCGCAGTACAGAGGTTTGGTAACTCCGGAGAATGCACGTGTCAGGCTGTCAGTGATTGGCGATAGATGCTGATGGATCATTTGGATCAAATGGATCATTTTACGTAATTCCTAAGCACGCACAGGGGTAACATTAATGCGATGCAATTACGGGACCGACCGGTTTTCAACACGCCTTGGTCCCTGTTCTGTATTGCCAAATGCAGTAGTTTACTTGCCATTTACATCTGCTTATTCCCGGTAAATAATATTATAATGATCTGCATTTCATAAAATGGCAAAACTGTATCTTTACATGTGTGAACTTTCTCATCTCGTATCTTTTGGAAAAGCATTCAGGTCCCGATTGTCTCACTGGCGTCACCCTTGGATCGCCGACGGCCAACATAATGTGTCCTGTTTGTTAAATGTCACGCCGCTGACTTATGAATTGGTTTCCCTGTATGAGGCTGAGACCGTTTGTTATTCGCCGTGCGTTTTCCGGGAGCTCCTTTCAAGAAAAAAAAGAGTGGGAGGGAGAGAAACTCCGCCGCGGCGCGTGGTCATATGGCCCGTGGCTCCTGCTGCGTCTCATCAGCGTGACGTCACACTCTGAGCTGTCCGCGCCGCACTGGTGCTGAAACAAGATGGCTGAGCAGAGGCGAGCGGGGCGTTAAGGCGAGGCTGCCACACACACACCGTCCTGCGGAAGAGAGAGAGAGATAGGCGAGCAGCCGTAGCCTACGGGACGCGACGACACTGCTCACCTGCTGTCGAGCTGGTTTTGTGGCCGAGGGACGCGTATTAGGTTTTTTTTCTGTCTTTGAAAACGTGTCGGGTGTGAAGTGAACACTATCAAATCTCAGCACGTAGCTATCCCAGTCCCGAGTGGAGAGGCAGGGGGCCGGTAGAGGACAGCCTGCACAGCTCAAAGCTACTACAAGACATGTCACTGCTCTGTGTCGGGGGTAAGTAGAGAAAATAGCCTACCGAATCTCTGGCGCAAGGTGCTGGGCTCTCCGCCGTGCTGGTTGAATCTTTTGCTTGAGCGACTTGTCATCATTGAGCTTACAAGTGTTTCCTACAGATTCTGTAAAACGAAAGTAACTTACCACAGCTGTGTGCAGCATCAAACAAATGTAGCTTCATGTCACTAACCGAGTGGAATTTAGTGTACCAGTTGCTTTGTCCTTTGCTTAATCGGGCAGTTAGGAAGTTGCTGCTTGCTTGTATTATTATGATCATAAATATCATTATTGACATTATCATTTTCGTCGTAATTATTGTTGTTGTTGCCGTTGTTGTTTGATGTTGGTTGGTATGACATTTAAACCTCATTTATTTGAGAATCATATTTAGGGGGTGCTGTTTTTATTCTCATAAAATGTTTGACCTTATCTGTCAAAAAGCTCCGTTGAAATGACGAAGCTGTAGAAAATGGCAAAAGAAAGAGAAGACCGCGAGACACCCCGATGGAATACTGTAGCTTGGTTCACGTCTCCCCCGCTCGTGAGGGAATCCTGTGGGTGTGCGCTTGAGGTCGTGTTGTGCGTTACAATGACTATCCGCGCGCCGTCATTGAAGCGCCGTGGCCCCCTTCATTCTGTCCGTTCACGATGACAGCCTCCTGCTCACGCCAGGAAGCGCGCGTCCCCTCTGTTGACTGTCGATATGATTAACGAGGCAGTCAATGAAAATCAGATCATACGCGCGGGACTGCTGTGAATGCCCCCGTGGCTCGCTCATTCATGTATGTCACCCTACAGTGTGTGTTTGTCACGCCGTCGCCCCGCGGATGTCACCCCGCGTCACCTCACCGGAGGTGGCTGAGCCCGGTTGAGTACGTACCTCTATTAGTGATAGTGCTATTTATAGCTCGTCCGTTTTCTCTCCTCTGCATAAAGAATCCTGTTGTGACGTGGAACCATTATATCTCCACAGACCACTGTTTGCGCTCAAAGACGACTGTCTAACGATATGCTACAGAATATTGACATTGAAACCAGTGCATTCAGGCATTGGCATTCGTCCCCCTATCTCTCTCTCTCTCTCTGTCTCTCTCTCCCTTTCTCTTTCCCGTTCATTCTTTCTATCTATCTATCTATCTATGAATCCATCTGTTTATCTCTCTGTGGATGTGTGAGTGTGTGTGTGTGTGTGTGTGTGTGTGTGTGTGTGTGTGTGTGTGTGTGTGTGTGTGTGCGTGCCCACTTCTATGTGTGTGTTTGTGTCTTATTCTCCATATCCTCACTGCACCTGAGGCGCTCGATATTTTCCCCTCTGATTCACGGGGCAGTTTCTTTAAGCCATGGCAGGAAATGGCAAGTCTGAGAGGGAGAGAGAGAGAGAGAGAGAGAGAGAGAGAGAGGAAGAAAGAGAGAGGGGATTGAAAGACAGAAAGGTAGAGAGTGACATAGAGAATGTGACACCGACAAACACACACACACACACACAGAGTGAGAGGGGGGGGGGGGGGGGTTGGGGGGAGCATGACAGAGACAGAGGAGTCCCTCCCCTTCCTGTCTGCAGGTGAGCCGTGTCACTGGGTTAATAGTGTGTGCTCCTCCCATGTGTGCAGTGGAGGCTGATTTGTGTCTGGGTCGCGACACAGGGCCGTCACACACGTCTAAAGACCCCACATGGTCGTGAGTCACGGGGGCTGTTTCAGGCAGAGAGAGTGAGTGCCACAAATGTGCCCTTACATAAAAGCTTCCATTTTTAGTTGATGGTCTTCAAGGAATGTTTGTGTGTGTTAGGGCTTTGACTCCGAACTTCGAAATTCGAATATCAAAAAATAAATAAATATTGAACGAATATTAGGCAGCCCTTAATATTCGAACTTGTTATGGGCATTATTTTTTTGTAAATGTCTTTGCTTGAACGTTGTTTTCAATTCAGATTCCGAAGCTTTTTCAGGCATGAAGTTGTGTGAATCGCGAGATCGTTAGCAAGGCTGTCATTGGCAGTGGCGGTCCGTGCATTTCACGACTAGGCCTTTAGCGATGTCCTACACGACAGTTAAACTGAGTGAATCCACCTCTTAATACCATTATTATGACGCCATGGCTCTCGAGCCATATATTTATACAGAAAGGCAGTATAAGTGAGCATTGCATCACCTTAACATAGTCGAGTACAACAGACTTTATTAATATTTCCGGAGCATTTAAAATCAATACACCCGTATTAACAATTAAGAGTAGTAAACTCTCAGTTATATGATCGCTTGGATACATACAACTTCAAAATAAAAGGCGATTTTCAGGGATTAGTCTACAAAGTTTTTTTTAAGTCCACCGAAAGTAGCCTATGTGAGCTTTAACAAGTTTGTCCACTAAACATCGCATTGTCCCACCTGCAAAGCAATGGACCCTTCCGCAAACTCCGCCCCCCTTAGCAACGGTTGCTATATCAGTCAAGCATTCAGGTTTCCCAGGTTCTCAGCATTGGTATGAATGGCGTGGCAACATGTTTTCAACCGTGTCAATTTCAGCTCCACCCAAAGAAATCACAAGCATTTTTTGGAAAAACGGCAAGATCTCAGATCGAAGCAGGCAAAAGGGTCTGCAATATGCTTATATAGGCTACAACCACGACATTACATGCCAAATGCTAAGGCTAACAGGTTCATTCCAGCTATGTTTATTTGTTCTATTATCTACACAGTCGCCGCTACGCAAACATGTAAGGTGGTAAAACTGAATCGTATTTTAAGCAAGGGTTTTCTCACGTTTTCGATGCAGTGGGCAGATTTTAGCGACATAGCTTCTTGGAACAAAGTAGGTGCTTCTATTTACGTTGCTGACATTCAGCTGATGGGGGGTCGTCCACATTGTTTGATCCACAGCAGGCATTTCTCTCTCTGGGTCTTGGGTTTCGGAAGGGATAAAATGTTACCCCTCCCTCCAGCCTTTTTGGATATCGGCTGTCAGAATTACACACTCCATAAGCGCAATGTTTCATTTTCTCTTCTCGAGCAGACGTCTCTCTCATTGACTTCCATTCATCAAAATGGCTCGCTTGACTGAGGTACCGAGCTTAGTAACCGTTGCTATGCTATGATTGATCAGTTACCGTTTTGGGGAGTGGTCGCGG
>NC_137923.1:28852633-28862633 GCF_963457725.1 Sprattus sprattus | reverse complement strand
TCAACGTATAAAGCCCGCCTTGCCAATTTGATTGGTCCGGTTTGATCCTACCGATGAAACTCTCTCCCAATTAACCCAGAGCCAGACCAAATCTCCCTGACAAAAAAAATTGTGGGCGGGGTTTGGGCTGGTATCCAGGCTACCTGTGACATGGTGTTGGTGTAAAATGTAGAGACTGTGTGGGAGCTTGTTACACCACGCACACACACTGGTGGCTGAGCTAGACATCCTAAAGAACCATACCACACCAAACACACTGGTGGCTGAGCCAGACATCCTAAAGAACCATACCACACCAAACACACTGGTGGCTGAGCTAGACATCCTAAAGAACCATTCCACACCAAACACACTGGTAGCCAAACAAGACATCCCTAAAGCACCATAACACATCAAACACACTGGTAGCCAAACAAGACATCCCTAAAGTCATAACACAGGCTAAATTCCTATGTTCCTAAATATCTATGTTTACTATCTATGTAACTGCTGCGCCTGACTGAGTTTGTCTTTTGCTTTTTTTCAGTGAAAAAAGCCAAGCTTGATGGACCCCAAGGTGAGTCGTGTATGATATCTCTGTATGTGTGTGTGTGTGTGTGTGTGTGTCTGTGTCTGTGTCTGTGTCTGTGTTTGTGTCTGTGTCTGTGTCTGTGTCTGTGTCTGTGTCTGTGTCTGTGTCTGTGTCTGTGTCTGTGTCTGTGTCTGTCTGTTTGTGTGTCTGTGTTTGTGTGTGTGTCTCTGTGTGTGTGTGTGTGTGTGTGTGTGTGTGTGTGTGTGTGTGTGTGTGTGTGTGTGTGACTCTGTGTGTGGGTGTGTATCTGTGTTTGTGTCTCAATACTGCCTATATTTATTTACCATTATTCATATAGTAACAAGAATGGGAGCATTCAGAGCATGCAAACCTCCGCCTTGTGACCTTGACCTTTGCCCTTGACATCTGAAAATCTAATCAATTATTGCCATTATATTACCCAATCTACCCACAAAGTTTGATGGAAATCGGTCCATGCGTTTCTGCATAATCCTGCTAACAAACAAACAAACAAACAAACAAACATACAGGGGCGAAAACATAACCTCCTTGGCGGAGGTAATAATACTTATGTTAAAAAGTGCCTGTCTGTCTCTCTCTCTCTCTCTCTTTGTGTGTGTGTGTGTGTGTGTGTGTGTGTGTGTGTGTGTGTGTGTTCTCCCCACAGAGAAGTTTAATACCTATGTGACACTGAAGGTGCAAAATGTGAAGAGCACCACCATCGCCGTCCGCGGCGACCTGCCCAGCTGGGAACAGGACTTCATGTTGTGAGTCTCTCCTTTTCCCTCTCTCCCTCTATCTTTCTCTTTCTCCTTCGCTCTCTCTTCCTCTATCCTTCTCTTTCTCCTTCTCTCTCTCCCTCTTTCTTTCTCTTTCTCCTTCTCCCTCTCTTCCTCTATCTTTCTCTTTCTCCTTCTATCTCTCCCTCTAACTTCTCTTTTTATTATTCTTCTGCTCTACTATGTTGTCTCCTCTCATCCTCTCTCCTCTCCTCTCTCCTCTTCTCCTCTCTGCTCTCCCCCTCTCTCCTCTCCTCCCTTCTCTCTTTTCCTCTCCTGTCTTCTCACCTCCTTTCCCTCTCCTCCCTTATCTTCTCTCCTCCTCCTCTCGCCCTTCTTCCTTCTTTTTTTCTTCTTTCTTCTTGGCGTTTGTCTCAGTTTATTTTCTCTCTCCCTCCTATTCCCCTCTATCTCCTCTCTTTTATCTCTTTCTCCATCATCCCTCACTCTCTCCCTCCTATCCCCCTCTATCCCTCTCTTATATCTCTCTCACTCTCTCCCTCCTATCCCCCTCTATCCCTCTCTTTTATCTCTCTCTCTCTCACTCCTATCCCCCTCTATCCCTCTATTTTATCTCTCTCTCTCACTCACTCCTATCCCCATCTTTCGAAGGGCAGCATGTGGGTAATGAGGATGAAATGAACAACCTTAACAACCATAACAACCATAACAACCATAGCAACCATAACAATAATAGCAACCATAACAACCATAACAATCATAACAACCATAGCAACCATAACATAATAGCAACCATAACAACCATAGCAACCATAACAAACACAACACAGAGACGGAGACACAGATGACTGAGAGAAAGAGAGAAAAAGAGAGAGAGGAAGGGTGAGAGGGGTGGATAGATGGATAGAGAGAAGAAAAGAAAGCGAGGGAGAGAGTGAAGTGGGGAGAGGGGTGAAAGGGGAGAGATAGATGGATGAAGAGAAGGAAAGAGAGAGGGAGGGAGAGGAGAAAGTGGAATGGAATAGGGAGGTTATGAGGGTTATGTGAAACACACATACATACACACACACGTGCGCACATACACACACGTGCGCGACCTGCATACAAAACACCCCATGAACCAGTGAGAGCGGAAGAGAATGGAAGAGGGAAGGCAGAGGGGAGGATAGAGAGAAATATGGGGGGAGAAAGAGAGATGGGGAGAGAGAGATTGGGCGTGGGAGAAATGAGGGGAGAGAGGTGGGCAGTCAGAGAAAGAGTGGAAGATGCACAGAGAGGGAGATAGAGAGATGGAGCTCTAGAGAGAGGCAGAGAAAAGGAGAGGGACAGAGAGATGAGAGAGAGAATAAGGATGCAGGGAGAGAGAGAGAGGATGATGTTAACCAGTAGTTGAAGAGAGAGATGAAGAGAGAGGGAGAGAAAAAACAATATAGAGAAAGCAAGGAGGAGAAGAGAATGAGTGATGATAAGCAGAGAGAGGAAAAACAAGAAAAAGATGACAAAGGAAGTAGGGGAAAAGAGAGAGAAGGAGGGGAAGAGATAGAGAGAGAGAGTGAACAAACACGATGGTCACACTAGATCAGGACCGGACAAACACACACACACACACACACACACACACACACACACACACACACACACAGAGGCATGCTGCACGTTACGCTAGATCAGGACCGGACACACACACACACACACACACACACACACACACACATACACACACACACACACACGCTGCAGGTTGCGATAGATCAGGACCAGACACACTCACACACACACACACACACACACACACACACACACACACACACACACACACACACACACACACACACTTGCACACACACTCGCACACACACACACACACACACACACACACACAGACAAACACACACACACACACACACACACACACACACACACACACACACACACACACACACACACACACACACGCACACACAGGCATGCTGCAGGTTATGCTAGATCAGGACTGGATCTGTGCAAGATGAGCTGCAGTGTGCTGGAGAGAGTGGGGGAGAGGGGGATGGAAAGAAGGATAGAGAAGAAGAGAGATCACTTAACCCTTACTTAGAGATCACTTACTTTTTACACTTTATTTTTGTATGGATGTTTTTGTTTGTTTGTTTTTGCTTAAGGTTAAGTTTGGGTGGGTTGTTTTGGAGTAGTTAGGCACAGGAATGTTTGGTTCTTTAACGCGGCGGCATGCCGTTAAAAAAGCAGCAAAAGCCAGCGTTGGAAAGTGTAGTTTGGCTGTTGGTTATTTGGTCGGTCACGGCAAAATGATCTCTGCAGCCCGTATGAACAAGGCAGTTGTTTTGTTTCTGGAGACGGTAGAACTGGCAAATCAAGTGAATGAAACGGGAATAGTAATTGATGGTTCTTTTACCCCTGTGCTCTCTTTAACAGCACCCTCTAAAAAAGTAATCTTATCAAACATTCCGCCCTTTAGGAATCCTCATTGAAGCTCTATCCCGTCGTGTCAAACTGGTATCACCCATTAGAAAGATAGCGATTTCCAGCAGCAATCCCCTCCTTAAACATGATGTGTCTTTCCGGCGTTTTGTATATGATCATGAAAGATAACAAGGATTTAGATATTACTCTGAATGTGACGGTGGAGGGGTTTAATTATTCGGTTTATGTATCATCCTGTCTGATGAAGTGTTTTGGCTGCAGCCAGACTGGTCACTTAGCGCGTGCTTGCCCGGACAGAATGAATAGTACTCCTGCTGCGGAGGAACTTAATAGCGAGCAAGCCCCCAGTGATAACGTTCCCAATAATGGGTAGTTCACCAAAGCAACTAGTGAGCACAATAATGGGGAGAGTGTAGAAGTTAATGTTGCTACGACAGAGGGAGAGGGGGAGATTTCCTTGGCCGAGGTAAGCCCCCCGCAGAATTCCCCTGATGAGCCAGCAGTGGAAGGTACATCCCAAGCTGAGCCTGAAAGCGCAGTTTTTTCCCAAACCAGTGGGGTAATAGGAAATGATTATTTTACGAATGAGATGGATGCAGAGGATGAAAGTTCTCAATTGGGAGCAGAGGATGACCCTAAAGTTTTTAAAGATCCAAGCGTGCCCATCAAAACTCGAAACACAAAGCGATGAGTCTGCAAAATCAAAAAAGTTGAAGCCTGCGCGAGGCACAATTACGTAAACCTATGGTAGAAAGCGATTTAGAGTCTGACTGTAGTGTGGATTGTAGCTTGCGCAAGAGTGGATATACTACTCAAGACTACACCGTAGAAGACATAAAAACATTTCTGAGTGAAACAAAGAACCTCAGAAATGTTCATATTGACATTTTTTCCCTGATATTGACCAGTTCGGACAGGCTTTTTTCTAACCCTGAGGTTTACCGTTTAACCAAGTTCCTCACGAAGTTGCAAAACCCTTCTTGGGAAAAACAGTAAATCAAAGAAGGCAGCACCAAAACAAGCAGCAAAATGATAGTAAATGTACAGTTTCTTTTTATTTTATTTTTGATCATGGTTGATTTTCGTGTAGCCTCCCTATATGTCAATGGGGCCAGGGATCCCTTGAAAAGAGCACAGCTTCACCTGTAATCACGAATTAAACGTCTAGACGTTCTTCTATTGCAAGAAACACATAGTGATGCAAGGAACGCTTGTGATTGGGCATTAGAGTTGGAGGGTCTTTGTCTTTTGAGCCACAATTCCAACGTTAGTGGTGGAGTTGCATGTCTGTTTTCTAAGAGTTTTACTCCCATCTCTTATGAAGTGGTGGAAGTTATAGAAGGAAGACTACTTAAAGTTAGAGCCGTTTTGAAAATTATGTTTTTGTTTTTGTTTGTGTGTATGCCCCAAATACTGCAGCAGAAAGAGTGTTTTTTTTAGAAACATTGTCTACTGTTATTTCTGGATGCAATGGTGATGAATATCTATTTATTGGGGGGGATTTGAATTGCACAGAGGAAGACATTGACAGAAATCATGTTGAGCCGCATATGCTTTCACGCAGAAGACTTAGGCAGACACATGACTTAAGTGATGTATGGAGAAATGTTCACATGGGGCAAAAACAATACACTTGGACTCATGTCTGAAGTAATATGATTTTTTAGCAAGGCTTGACATGTTTTACTGTTTCAAACATCATTTTAATATGTTTAAGATTTGTGATATTTCTCCTGTAGTTTTTTCAGATCATAGCTTGGTTTTGTGCAGTGTTTTCTTAAACTCAGTAAAGCCAAAGAGTGCTTATTGGCATTTTAACACCACTTTAACCAATGATAAGGTTTTTAAGGATGTTTTCAAAGCTTTTTGGGATGAATTTTGGAATGCAAGGCATCTTTTATTTCTTTAAAGCAGTGGTGGGATTTTGGAAAAATGCAAATCCAGCAATTGCATTGGATAACAGTATACACGAAGAGACAGAACCCGGTCAATTGAAATTCTAGAAGCAGAGTTGGTAGAATTTCAAAACTTGGCTTACTCTACTGGGGATAACGATAACATTGAAAATTTGGCAAACAAGAAGGGTGCCCTAGCAGAGATGTAAGGCCTTAATGCACAAGGAGCGTTGGTCCGTTCACGCTTTCAGTGTGTAAATCAGATGGATGTACCTTCAAAGTTTTTCTTTAGCTTGGAGAAGAAAAATGGCCAGAGGAAATGTATTCATTCTTTAAAATCAGAATCTGGAACACTTTTGACTAGTGTGTATGATATCCGAAGTAGAGCTACACGTTTTTATGAAGATCTGTACAGGAGCGAACTAAGCGGTGAACAGGCTTACAGTGTCTTCACGGAGGGATTGCCTCAGGTTTCAGTGGAATCCCTGGCCGAACTTGATTCAGCTCTGACGTTGGAGGAACTGGAGAGTGCCCTTCAAGGTATGGAATGTTCCAGGGTCCCTGGCTTGGACGGAATTCCTATAGACTTTTATAAGTCTTTTTGGTCTGTGGTGGGGGAGGATTTGCTTGCAGTGTTTAACGACAGTCTTGCTGGAGGACTCCTGCCGGTGAGCTGTCGTAGGGCAGTCCTCACACTTTTACCTAAAAAGGGTGATTTAACTGATATAAAGTGCTGGAGACCCGTGTCGCTCCTGTGTAGTGACTATAAATTATTATCCAAAGCACTGGCCAACAAACTATGTAGGTAGGGTGATAGATCAGGTCATCCATCCTGACCAAACATATTGTATTCCCGGTAGGTCAATTTTTGATAATGTTGCTCTAGTCCGTGATGTAATAGACATGGCGAAAATGGTGGGGCTTGAGGTGGGTTTGGTCTCATTAGACCAAGAGAAAGCTTTTGATAAGGTTGAGCATTGCTATCTCTGGGACACCTTACATGCCTTTGGATTCAGTGAAGGTATCATTCAGAAGGTCAGGGTTCTGTACAGTGATGTGTTGAGTATTCTCAAAGTTAATGGTGGTTTAGGTGCTCCCTTTAAGGTTGGCAGAGGTGTGAGGCAAGGTTGCCCTCTCTCCGGTATGATATACTCTTTAGCAATAGAGCCTCTTCTGCATAGATTAAGGATAACTCTGAGGGGGGTGTCTGTGCCTGGGTGTGTGGTACCTCTTCGTGTGTCAGCCTATGCTGATGATATAGTTCTACTTATTAGCGGGGGAAGGGATATAGAGATGGTGGTGGACATCCTAAAGGAGTTTGGGTTACTCTCATCAGCCAGAGTTAACTGGTCAAAACGTGAGGCTCTATTGCTGGGTCAATGGGTGGAGGGGGTGCCAAGGCTCCCAGAACTTAAGCTGGAGAAAAGATGGGTTCAAGTATTTGGGCGTCTTTCTGGGGAATGATGAAGTCATGGGGAGAAATTGGAAGGGGGCGGTTGAAAGTGTTAAGGGAAGGCTTGAGAAGTGGAAGTGGCTTTTGTCAAAAATGTCTTACAGGGGGTGTGTATCATTAACAATCTGGTAGCTTCGTCCTTCTGGCATAGACTAGCCTGTGTAGACCCTCCACCTGTTTTGGTCTGTTTTGGGATGGGCTGCATTGGGTCCCTCAGTCTGTTTTGTTTTTGCCAAAAGATGAGGGGGGGGCAGGACCTCATACACTTACAGAGTAGGACTGCAGCTTTTAGACTGCAGTTTGTAAAAAGGCTCTTGACAGGGCCTACAGATGTTGCATGTAGGGGTTTGAGCTGTGCAATACTGAAAATGGCTGGGAGTTTGGGGTTAGACAAATCCTTGTTTTTGATGAAACCAGATGAGATGTTGTTTTCAGAGTTGCCACCGTTTTATCGCAGTTGTTTTAAAATCTGGGCCTTGTTTTAAAATCTGGGCCTTGTTTAATGTCAGAAGGTTTGGCCCTGCAATCTCCTTACATTGGCTCTTGCAAGAGCCTGTGGTTGGAAGTGCTCGTCTAGGGTTAGGGTTAGGCATTTAGTGAAGATTTCTCCACTGAGACGTTTGTCCTTGGGTTTAAGTATGTCAAGGAAAGAAAAAATGTATGTTAAATCTTGAACTTCGTCCTAGGTCAAGCCAAGATGGCTATTTACATTACTAGGAGGAATAAGGTTGAGCAACAACCAGGGACTAATGTCATTGCTCTGTTTCCTAGCCTGGTAACATTTTTGGTTGATTTCAGGTTTTATGAGCTAATGCAAAATCTTGAAACGTTCAAGGATGTATGGTGTGACAGAAAAGCGATCTGCACTGTAAAAGAAAATGAATTGCATTTTAGCCATATTTTATACATTATTTTCATATTGTTTTTAATCTTTTTTTAATCTCTTTTCTTTGATGTAAAGGAATATTTGATTGCCCTACTCTTGTTCTGTAAAAACTGAATAAAGTTGTCATTTAAAAATTTAAATCTCTCCCTCGTCCGTCTCTCTCCCTCTCTTTCCTTCTTTCGTCTCCTTCTCTCTCTCTCCCATCTCCCCCTCCTTCTCTCTCCTCCCCCTCCTTCTCTCGCTCTCTCTCTCTCTCAGTAATTCTAAACCCCCTGCTATCCTCTCTTCTGTTTCTCGCTTTTCTCCCACTGATCCACTCCCACAACCTCTCTCTCTCTCTCTCCTTCATTCTCCTCTCGCTCTTCCTCCCTCTCTCTTCCTTTCCCCCCCCTCTCTCCCGCTCTCTGTCTCTCTTTCCTACCTACTGTCTCTGTCTTCATATCAGTCACCCCTATAGTAAAGTATTCTTTCCTCAATCCTCCTTTCTCTGTGATGCTGAGATGCATCAGGCTGATGTTGCCCGTCAGAGGATGTTGCGCTATACTTAAGCAATAAGCCCCAAGAGGCTGTGGTTTGCGCTGATTTTAGAACAGGTAAGGGGAGTTCTTAGGTACGACGCGAAGCTGAGTGCCTAAAACTCCGGGGCTTATTGCTTTTCTAAAACTGTCACTACAAATATTTGATATGGTTTCATTAAATAAAAACAATTCAATTTAAGGAAACAATAGTTTAATGATAAACCGTCATTCTTCTGCCACTACAAAATATACGTAGTTCCGAAATAAATCGTTGCCACGCAACCCTTGAAGCAACGCAACAGCCAGATGGAACACTTGCGCTACCGACAAAAAAAGAGGTGCTTATATATTCACATTAATTTGTATATCGCCATTAATAGTGCAATTGTTGAAATCGTTTTCAAACGGGCTCCTCTTTGCTGGTGCAGCGACAGGGGTATCCTGATTTTGACGCATCAGTGTCGCAGATGATGTTGCTCCACATGTGTATGAAATGCGCTATATGAATAAAATTGCCTTGCCTTGCCTTGTCATGCGCTGCACAGTAATATGGAATGTTGTCATAGAATGTTATGAGGACAACTTGTAAGGTTTTGCTGGATTTCACAACGGCTTTTAGCCAATCACAATCAAGGATTTGAACAATCAGTTTTAGAAACTTCTTCTCTCTCTCTCTCTTCCTCTCTTCAGTTGGGCAGTCATCCACATCAGATCCCCTCCCCTTGACTGTAACAAGTGTAATGCTCCCTCTCCCTCTCTCTCCCTTTCTCCCTCCCTCCTCCTTTGCGTGCCTCTCTCTCTTCCTCTCTCTCTCTCTCCCTCTTTCCCTCTCTCCATCCCTCCCCCTTTGCCTGCCTCTCTCCCTCCCTCTATATTTCCCTCTCTCTCTCTCTCCATCGCCTTCTACCTCCCTCTTTCCCTCTCCTTTCCTCGCTCTCTCTCTCCCTCCCTCTCTCCCTCCCTCTCTCCCTCTCTCTCTCTCTCTCTCTCTCTCTCTCTCTCTCTCTCTCTCTCTCTCTCTCTCCCTCTCTCCCTCACAAATCTTCCTATCGTTCCCATTACTCCCTCTGTCTAACCCTTTGTTCCTCTGTGGCCCATCCCCCAACAGTGAGATCAACCGGCTGGACCTGGGCCTGACCGTGGAGGTGTGGAATAAGGGTTTGATATGGGACACCATGGTGGGCACCGTGTGGGTCCCCCTACGCAGCATACGCCAGTCAAACGAGGTAATGCCGCCACGGCACCATTGTGATGTCACTTCCTGTGTGGGTTAAAGCTGCGAATCAGCTCTGTATCATAGAATACCGTAACTAGGACTTATTGGGCGGGTGAGTTCAAGTAACTAAGACTAATTGGGTGGGTGTGTTTCAGTAACTTAGACTAATTGGGTGGGTGTGTTCCAGTAACTAAGACTAATTGGCTGGGTGTGTTCCGGTAACTAAGACTTATTGGGTGGGTGTGTTTCAGTAACTTAGACTAATTGGGTGGGTGTGTTCCAGTAACTAAGACTGATTGGATGGGTGTGTTCCAGTAACTA
>NC_137923.1:28835133-28847633 GCF_963457725.1 Sprattus sprattus | reverse complement strand
TAGGCACTCAGTATATTTAAAACGTAACTATTGCTGCCACTGAATTGAAAGAGAAACGTATCCATATCTAGGGAGCTGCACGCGTTGCTAGGCAACGCCATTATTAACGGAGTCTTTTGCGCTTCATCCCTGACTTACCAAGGTTTAAAAGTCCTCAAAATGTTTTATCATAACGGTGTTACTCGTGTGTTATCAGCAAACTTTCTAGAACCAACAGAGGGGAGGCAAGCACTGCCTCTGCCTCAAGCCAACGGCTGAAAATAAAAGATTCTACAGCTAAGCTAGCCTACGTTATATGACAATGTCCAACATCGCCCATTCTGTTAAGCAATTAAATGCTAAGTTTAGTTATGGTTAACACGACAACGCAAACGTTTGCTGAGTAACACCGTTATGATAAAACATTTTGAGGAGTATACCTTGGTAAGTTAGGGATGAAGCGCCGTCGTTAGTTGAGCTGCTGCAGGCATCAAAAACATGACAATCTTGTAATTTAATACCATGTTGTGTGCTCAAGTGCTTATTCATAGTAGATGTACCTCCTCCCTTTGACGAAATACATGTTTTACAGACGTAACAAGTGACCATATTTGCATTTGTGTGAAATAAAGCCACACTTTAGATCGCTTCTGTCTAGTTGCCATTTCTGCTGCGGTCTGATTTTTTAAAGGAAGAGTTCGCGCATGCGCAAACGGCACAGAGGTCCGTTTACAGACCCGGTTTTGAATTTGGCTAACGATTCCAAAGATTCGGCTCATTAGGAACCGGTTCTAAACAAGAACCGGGTTTCGGTTCCCATCCCTAGTGGGGGAACATGAGGGTGGAGGAACGCTAGGGTGGGGGAACACGAGGGTGGAGGAACACGAAGGTGGAGGAACGCTAGGGTGGAGGAACATGAGGGTGGAGGAACGCTAGGGTGGAGGAACATGAGGGTGGAGGAACACGAGGGTGGGGGAACAAGAGGGTGGAGGAACACAAAGGTGGGGGAACATGAGGGTGGGGGAACATGAGGGTGGAGGAGAACAAGAGAGACATCAAGAGAAGAAGAACACCAACTAACGGAAAGAGAAAGAGAGAGAGAGATGGAGAGAGGGAGAGAGAGGGGGAGGGGAAAACAGACAGAAAAAAGGAGAAAAACAGAGAGAGAGAGAGAGAGAGAGAGAGGGAGGCTTTGAAAATAATGATTTAAAAACATTTATAATCAAATCAGTCCATGCCACTAGTTTAAAATGAGAAGATAAGGAACGAGGGGGAATGTGAGAATGAAGGAAAGGGAGGGAAAGAAAGAGAGAGAAACAGAGTGAAATTGAAAGAAAGGAAGAGAAACAGAGTGTTATTGAAAGAAATGGAGGGAAACAGAGGGAGATTGAGCAGCAGACCAGCATCACACAACATTAATCATGGCGTATTTGGTCGTCTCCATGGTGATGATACCCCATACACACACAAATACTCACAAACCATACCCCCATACACATATACATACACACACACACACACACACACACCCTACCCCTCATACACACACACACACATTCATGCAAATACACGCATGCACAACTGTACAATGGTTATACAGCCATTCACACACAGACAGTCAGACACACACACAGACAGTAACACACACTCACATACACACACTCTCACACACACAGACAGTCACACACAGACAGTCACACACACACACAGTCATACACACACACCCACACACAAACACACACACACACACACACACACACACACACACACACACACACACACACACACACACACACAAACACACACACACACACACACACACACACACACACACACACACAGTCATCATTCACACACACTCACACACATACAGACAGTCACACACACACAGTCATACACACACAACCACACACACACACAAAAAAAAAACCACACACACACACACACACACACCATACACACACACACATACGCACACATACAGAGACACACACTGTTGCAATAGACAGGTCATGTAAGTCCCTCTTTTAAGCATGCCTGAGGGTTATGTCCCATTAAATTTGCAGAACCATCTTGTTTCTGTGTTCTAAGTATAGACCTCCACGTGCCGCACAGCATGCTTAGAACTCTGAGAACATGTGAGGGGGAGGGACCTTAGTGTGTGTGGAGAGGGACATGAACTAAAGACACAAGATGGTTTGAGAGGGTTTTAAATTAATAGTTGATCAGTGTGTGGGAAGCTTTCAGTTCAAAGGAGTGGGGAACCGGGGTGATGGGGTCCTGGGGGGTGAAGTTGGAGGTTTGATAGATATTAACTGCATTGTGGTTTGTCTGAAATTCATAAGCAGGAGAAAAGCTTGTGAGTGAGACAGTGTAGGGTGAGTGAAAAATTGAGTGAGCCAGTGTAGGGTGAGTGAAACATTGAGTGAGACAGTGAGTGAGTGAGACAGTGTAGGGTGAGTGAAACAGTGAGTGAGACAGTGTAGGGTGAGTGAGACAGTGAGTGAGACAGTGAGTGAGTGAGTGAGACAGTGTAGGGTGAGTGAAACAGTGAGTGAGACAGTGTAGGGTGTGTGAGACAGTGAGTGAGACAGTGAGTGAGTGAGACAGTGTAGGGTGAGTGAGACAGTGAGTGAGACAGTCAGTGAGTGAGACAGTGTAGGGTGAGTGAAACAGTGAGTGAGACAGTGTAGGGTGTGTGAGACAGTGAGACAGTATAGGCTTCATTCTCCAACATAATGTCCGTGTGAAATAACGGTGTGAAGAGCCCCTTGTCTCCTCTGATATCATCTAATTGAATGTGTGTGAGGTTGCCTTTAGAGGAGTTTTAATCTTAAAGCGCTGCCATAATGCAGTGCTGGTACTACAAACACACACATGCATGCACACACACTCACACACACACAAACACATCATAGGTGTGATAATCAGGCTACTGAGTATTGTCCAGCTGTGTGGAACATGGAGAGCTGTCTGGATGCAGTGGTCTGGATGCAGTTCATGGGCTGAGTGAGGTGCAGTATGTCTTATGGAGATCAAACGCTTGTAAAGCCAGTGATGAATTATGAATGAATGAATGAGTCATGGATGGGGTGTGTAAGGACAGAATGGCCTGATGTCTGACGTCTGCTAGTGACGAAAGAGGTCAGCGCTACAGAAAGAGTTTACTGCACCATCAGTGTCTCTGAAATGGACAGCTTTGGGCTGGACTGCTGCTGACAGGCCTGACTGGATGACTCTTCATATGAAGGAGATGTAGGCCTTCAGCTTCAGTTGAAGTCGTGGTTCAGGAGGAGGATGGGAAGAATGTGTGTGTGTGTGTGTGTGTGTGTGTAGGCAACACAGAGTCTTAGCAGTGGAGGAAAGGATGTTTAATTCAGTGTTGAAAGAAGTGTGTGTGTTTTTTTAAAGAAGTTTGTGTGTTTTAAAATAAGTTAGTGTGTTTTAAAAGAAGTGTGTGTCTAAAAATAAGTGTGTGTGTTTTAAAAGAAGTGTGTGTGTTTAAAACGAAGTGTGTGTTTTAAAAGAAGTGTGTGTTTCAAAAGAAGTGTGTGTGTTTTGAAAAAAGTGTATGGGTTTTAAAAGAAGTGTGTGTTTAAAACGAAGTGTGTATTTCAAAAGAAGTGTGTGTGTTTTAAAAGAACTGTGTGTGTTTTGAAAAAAGTGTATGGGTTTTAAAAGAAGTGTGTGTTTTAAAAGAATTGTGTGTGTTTAAAAAGTAGTGTGTGTTTTGAAAGAAGTGTGTATGTTTGATGAGTTGATGTTTCCCTCTCTAATGCTGCTTTGTGTTGATATTCAGCCAGTGCGTCTGTGTGTGTGTGTGTGTGTGTGTGTGTGTGTGTGTGTGTGTGTGTGTGTGTGTGTGTGTGTGTGTGTGTGTGTGTGTGTGTGTGTTGTGAATGCCCAGCATTCAGAAGGATACAAGGAGGGTGTTTTTCATCAAAAAAGGTCAATTTATTAACTCAAACTTTACAAACTCAGGTAGTCAAACATAACTGAAAACAGGCCAACCCACCGACTTTCCCCCAGTGTTACTGGCATCTTTCCCCTCTCTCTATTCGCCAGTCCTGCTTGTCAGTGAATTTTTGACCCCTTGTCTGACTAGTTGCTGCTTACTGCCAAACTAGTCAGACAATTTGACCCTGTGTTTCCAATTAGGGGATGGCCCAACCTGCCTAGTCCCCAGGACACCTCCCTAGGGTCTTAGAGCCTGCCCTGTATGGGCCTGGTAATGGAATTCACAAACAATTAGCCCAAGTTGGACCCCAGCTTGGGGCAACACAGTGTTTGTGTGTGTGTGTGTGTGTGTGTTTGTGTGTGTGTGTGTGTGCGTGATTTCACCTTTGTGTGTTGACATGCATCCACCGATGCTCACAGCAGCTGTTGCATCATCACTTCCTGGAAAGCCTAGATGCTAAAGTGCTAAAACAACAGCAGAGCCAGACCCATAGCTGGACAACACTCATGAGTCTGATTGGTGTGGTGTGTGTGTGTGTGTGTGTGTGTGTGTGTGTGTGTGTGTGTGTGTGGTCAGTAAGTCTCAAGAGGCAGATAGTGTTGCCTCATCAGCACCTACACACACACAATGGTGCAATGTGGACACACACACAATGGTGCAATCACACACACACACACACACACACAAACCTAAACACACACACACACACACACACAGAGACACTTACACTTACACACACACACAAACACACACACACACACACACACACACACACACACACAGACACACTCAAACACACTTACACACACAATCACAGACACACACACACAAACACTACATAAAGCCCACATGCTGGTGTATTTAAGAGGTCATAAATATGTCAGCCGAGCTGCTTTCCACTGCCAATACTCTGTACACACACACCTACACACAGTCAAACACACACTCACACACACACACAGACACACACACACACACACACACTACATAAAGCTTTCTACTGCCATTACTCTGTACTTATCAGTAATGAGTTTATGGCGCAGTACTTACTGTTTGTTATGACACCGACTAAAGCGCTGACAGTAAGCTGCACTGAGATGGATGTAGACAGCTCATACACACACACACACACACACACACACACACACACTCCCGTCATAGAACGCACATACACTCATGTCATACACACACACACACACTCTCCTGTCATACACACACACACACACTCCCATCATACACACACACACACACACACCCCTCTTATGTCCTTAATTGGCTCTCATAGCCTTCATTCAGAGAGTCACTGTGATTGGTTTTGGTGAGTCAGACAGCGACTGTGATTGGTACTGGTGAATCAGAGAGCGACTGTGATTGGTGCTGGTGAATCAGAGAGCGACTGTGATTGGTGCTGGCGAATCAGAGAGCGACTGTGATTGGTTGATGAGGGAGGCAGTAGGCAGACCACTGCGGGTTTTCTGAGCTAATTTCAGGCTAGTGCTAATGCTAATGCTAGGCTTGATCTTTTTAAACACATGGCTGAAATATTATAGTATTATGCAATGCAAGTTATTATGCAAAGTATGCAAGTGCATTGAATGCATTGCTGTCCCCAGAAACCATGGTACATTAGATATAGACACAATCTAAATAAACCCGGCACACAGGGCTTAATGCAGGATATTCAGAGTTGGCCTGGAGCAGCAGACATCTTAGATGCGATGGCCTCTTCTCTCTCTCTCTCTCTCTCTCTCTCTCTCTCTCTCTCTCTCTCTCTCTCTCTCTCTATCTCTCTCTCTCTCAGAGCATGGCCTCTTCTCTCTCTCTCTCCTTCTCTGAGAGCATGGCCTCTTCTCTCTCTCTCTCTCTCTCTCTCTCAGAGCATGGCCTCTTCTCTCTCTCTCACTCCTTCTCTGAGAGCATGGCCTCTTCTCTCTCTCTCTCTCTCCTTCTCTGAGAGCATGGCCTCCTCTCTCTCGCTCTCCTTCTCTGTATTTCTCCACTCTGTCTGTAGATTTCTTAGGGGCAGGAATCACCACGGAGACGAGGCGATCATACTGTTGTGAAATGTGGGCCACGATACCACATTACCGCTTTTCTTTATATTTGACAATTCAATTCTGCGATACATAGTGACTTATTTCGCCCAAATATTGCAATTCATACACGGGGGGTCTCTGCTGCCATCTTGGCGAAATTAATTAGTACTTGACTCGCACATCCTTTCCATTTTCTACTGTGCCGCAAGAGAAGAACGAGATCTTCTTGTGGACTATAAAATAATATGTATCGGCCTTTTCCAAATTTCCAAAGTTCCAAACTAAAAGGCCGTGGGTGGCGTGGTTTCAGCTTTAAGATTTACGCACAAACACAGGTTTTCCAAAAAAGGTTGTTCAGGTTTATTCCAACGAAAGAGTTCACTGTTTTTCTTCAGTTCCAAGGTTTCCAACAAAGTTCCAACAAAGTTATCCAAAGCTTGCATGTGTTAAATGGTAAAATCTTTATAGCTCACCAAACCATGCCACGCCGCCTGACATTGATTCTAACACTAATTTAGAGTGGCGGGCGTTACCTAAATACCTGCACCTGCGCTTAGGTAGGCGTATCAAAAATCGCAAGTCTGAGTGCGCTTAACAAAAAACAGAAATGGCCATGACCAAGGCTTTGAACCGGTTCACGGAACGAAAACGAAAACCAGAAACTTTTGATGTTTTGCTAGGAACAGAAACGAAACCAGAAACTTAAAAAAAAATATATGTTCCGGATCAGAATCGTTTACCTAAAATAATGGTAACCGGTTAATAACGTTATTTTTTCGTTCTTTCACAAGATTCCTAAATGCAATATGATTGGTGATGTTCTCTTCCGGTCGTTTACTTAGATACTAGAGAACCGTGCCGCGCGCCGCCAGCTGGTAGCCTTATCGGATCAAATCTATGCACAAGCTGTAGCCACCAGTCTCTCAAACTCAATCTTAAGAAGAGGTAAATATTGTACCAAGTATCTCACACATGTTTGTTTTTAAATAGGAATTCTATAAGATAGGCTACGTATTTCCAATGCATTGTTGTAAAAATCTGCAGGGTCAAGTTAATGAAATTATAGCTAAGTTGGACAGTTAGCATTGGCAGTAGACTACCCTGCTATTGCCCAGCATAACCGACCCTAATTTGTTAAGTCTTTATTTAAAACGTAGGCTAATACGGTAGTTCTCATATTTGGAATTTTAACTTTTTTGTTCAGATGGGAAGACATTGCGAGAATCCTATGCGGCAACATTATTCATTTGACGCCGCTACTAACAAATCCAAATACAACATTGAGGGATGTATGTAGATACCATTGTAGTTTTGTAATATTTGTATTGTCTCTGTTGACAAAAATGCACTGATTGGGCCCTGACGAGGTTTTGTTTGCCCATTAAACATCATAGCATATATTTTCCTTGTCTTAACTCATGTATAATACTTACAAAATGTCAGAATTACAGTTGCCGCTTACATAATGTAGCCTATAGTGCTTTTTTAATGTTTAATGACAGGATAGAGACATATAAGATTATTTTAAAGTCCCAATGATCAGCCTACTTATTTGTATGTATCACAGCTGACACGGAACGCTATTAACCGGTTCAGGAACTTAATTTTTTTGTTCTAACCGGTTCAGGAACGTCAATTTTAGGGTTGGAACGAAAACCGGAAACGTTAAAATACTGTTTCTGATCGGAACGAACCAATTGGGAAAAAATTCTGGTTCAAAGCCCTGGCTATGACATTCCGGCCCCTAATTCTTGAACAATAAGCAATTACAAATCTATATACAATATACAAGTGAATGGCCATTACAAGTACAGTGATAAATGTAAGTTTACATATAACTCAATGCTATTTACATATGTACCTACAGTATTTACAATTCAGGTTTCAAACATTTTTTTTTTTTTTCTCTTTTTTTTTGTGGTTGTTTTTTGTGCAGTGGTATTAAAGTTCATACTCAAGTGCAAAAAATGGTTTTCAGTCCGTAAACAAAAAAATTCTTCTTCTTCTTCTTGAAAGGAAAAAAGGCTACGAGTGTATGCAATGGTCTGTGTGTATGTGTTCTGTGTGCTTATGGACTGTGTGAAGGTTCAGCAGAAAGGTTGTGACGCCTATTGCGACACAGACTAAATCAGTGAGTGAGCATCAGTAAATGTGTAGAGTCAGAGGTTCAAAAACATGACTCTGTTGGAGGCGAACATTCATTGTTGCCCCTTACATTACCCCCACCAGGAGGCAGATCTTGGTGATGGGTTTTTCCAACTCGTTGGTTTGTGTCTTGACACGGACCCGTCGAACGTACCCCTTGGAGTCTGCCATGGTGCCGGTGATGCGCCCAATGGGCCACGCACCTCTGGGTGCAGACTCTTCCACCACAAGCACGATGTCACCAACTGTGAAGTTTCTGTGAACTTTGTTCCACTTCTGCCGCCCTTGCAGTTAAGGGGGGTACTCGGTCGTCCACCTCTTCCAGAAGAGGTCAGCGTTGTATTGCACTTGCCTCCAGTGTCTCCGAGCGTACAGGTCATCCTTCTTGAATAAACGGTTTGCACTGACAAAGTTGGTCCCATTATCCGTCCGGATTTCTTTGACTTGGCCTCTGCGGCAGATGAACCTCCTGATGGCGTTTATACAGGAATCTGTATTGAGACAATGCGCCACCTCCAGGTGTACTGCGCGACAGGTTAGGCAAGTAAAAAGGGCTCCATATCTTTTAACTAGGCTTCTGCCTTTCTTTACTTCTATTGGCCCAAAATAATCTAGGCCCACATGTGCATTTTCTTTTATCTTTATCCTTAGCTTTTCTTTCAGTTTCATAATCCATGCCACAGCTCTCTTGAGCCTTGTCCAACTAGAGAAATGCAGCAGCAGCTTAGTGGTGGGACATACCTCTTCAGCCTGTGCTGCGAAGGAAAGGACCTCCTCTCTCACTTCTGGGTCAGCATCTAGATGCAGCGATGCTTCGTCCACGCTTGCAGGCCACTCACACTCGGCTTTTCCGATAAAGTCAGGACCAGTGATCCAGGTTGAGGACTTTAGGAAGGCTCCAACTTTCATGCCTCGCGAAGCTGCGTCTGCAGGGTTCATCTTAGAGCCAACATGTCTCCACTGACAGACATTAGACAGTGATCTTATCTCTTGCTGTTCGACAAAATCTTGATTACACTGCTTAATCAACATTTCTTCCAGTTTTCCTAATGAGATGCGATTCACCTGTACAGAAGCTGCAACACTGGCGTCGCCATCTTCTTGTCCAAGCAGGCCGTAATTTCCCACCCAAGACGAGTTTGTACAGCGCAAGGACCAGTACCTTCACTGTTGACTATTTTCCAGGGTTCCAGTGCTTTAGGTGCATTTGCACCAATCAGCAGTCCAATGCTTGCATTAATGGGCGTCAATTCCACTTCTTGTAAGTAAGGCCATCTTTTGAGGTCCTCTTCTTTGGGTATGTTGTCTTCCGTGACAGGGATTACCTTTTGAGTATACACATCTGGCAGTCTCAAGAATCTGTTGTCGTTTAAAGCAGCTACTTCCAAGCCAGAGATCTTATGACTACTCACATACTTCTCCTGCCCCATCGTTTTCAGTAGTATGTCCATTTTTTGTCCAGGTGCGTTCAGCTGGGTCATTAATGACTCAGTACAAAATGTTGCTGAGCTGCCTGGGTCCAAGAAAGCATATGTTTCAATTACTTTTGCGCTTTGGTTTAATCTGACTTTGACAGGTAGAACAGACAGCGTGCATACCTTAGAACCGGCCCCAGTATCGCTTTCAGAGTCCAAGGACACAAGTGCGTTGGAGACCGTTTGTGTTTCATGGTTAGCTGGGGTGCTCTGAGGGTTTGGTTCGATGTGCAGAACTGTTGGGTGGTTCTTACTGCAGGTGCGGCATGTCAGCCTTTCTTGACAGTTCTTGCTTAAGTGGCCTGGCGTTAAGCATCCAAAGCACACACCTTTGTTCCGTAAAAACTGAATTTTCTCTTTGTTTGGTTTCTTTTTGAATGTTGTGCACTTGTCCAGTACGTGGCTCTCATTGCAAAACAAGCACTGAACTTCACCTGCATTTCCAGCGTTGGGCATGTCACTCTGATGTGGCACCTGAGCAGCAGAGGTGGCGAAGCTGCCGAAGCCGCTGCCTTTGGCTTTTCCAGTTGACCCGGGTGTTGGTGGTGTTGTGACCTTTGCTTTTGAGTTTTGACTTTCGCAGAAGACGGGATCCATTGCAGTTTTCACATTCTTTTCCAGGAAGTCAAGTAAGTCTTTGAATTTCACTCTTAGTTTTTTATCCTCTCTGACGCTGTAAACTTTCATCCTCCAGGCCTCACGCAGCCTGAACGGCAGCTTGGAGACGAACACCTTCATGTGTGAGGAGTTTTCCATTTCATCCAGATATCCGGCATCCTCCATTGTGTTGTAACTAGTTCTTAGGAAGAATGTGTATGATCTTAATGCTACACCTATACTGTCATCTGCTTTCAGGACTGGCCAATCCAATGCCTTGTTCACAAATGCAGCTGTAATTTTTACTCTGCTTCCAAAGTTCCACTCCAATAGTTTTTTTAGCCTCTCCAAATGCTGTTTGTGGGCTCATATGCATGCAGCTCTGCACCAGTTTTCTTGGTTGCCCAGATGTGAATTGTTCTAAATAATAAACCTTGTCTTGCATATCATCTGTCTTGCTCTCAATGCCTTGTTCAAATGCTTTGATAAAAGATCTGAATTGCAGGGGGTCACCATCAAAAACGGGTATTTGAATGGGTGGTAAAAGCGACTGTCTCTGCTGCTTAATCAGCATAGCAGTAATCTCATTTTGCTTGCGCATTGCTTCAGCCAGATCGGGTTGGTCATCATTACTGCCCGCACTTTGCTGTAGATGACGGGTTTTTGCTTTGGTTTTTGCGTGTATGGGGGGAGCAACTGACGTAGTAGGTCCAACAGTAGTCAAGGGTACAGGAGCGGGTGACAATTTTGTCTGTTTCTTAGCTGGTCCAGGCAGTATGAATTGTGTGGATGTGGAGGCTCTAGAGAACGCTAGACTTTTCAACTTTTCTGTTTCTTCTTGTTCTTTAAACACCTGTGATTTCGCCTTTGCAATGGCCAAATTAGTTTGAACAGACAGCATTTCTCTTTTGGCTTTCAACTGCGCCTCTTCAAGTTCAAGCGCGTGTTTTTCTTGTAACGCGTCAGCCTGCGCTTGCAGAGTTACGCGCTCCAGCTCGGCCTGAATTTCCATCTCGGAAGGGGTTTTACTTTTTCTACTGGCAGAGGATGAACTAGCTATCGTGGGGCTCTACGTCATCACCTTTGCGAGATGCAGCATGAGAGACATTTTCCACAGCGACTTCCTTATTAGCGGCATCCTGCGAGGCGTCTTGTTTTAGCCACGCTTCTGTGTCATCAATAAATTCTCTGCAGCTTATCAATTTGGGTTCATACCAGTCAGTGTGGTCAGATTCTCTCTCATCCTCGTTCAATACACTTTGCACAGCACCTTGTACGTCCATAAACTCCGCCAGAAAACGATTGTAAACTTCCATGTGTTCTTCAATGACAGTGATATTCTCTCCATTATCGATCAATGTGTGAATTTCGTTCCGCTTTCTTGTGAGAGCGCCGAGTTTTCCACTTCGCGTCTTAATTAAACTTACAAGTTCCCTTTCCTTTCCTAGATCCTCCGCCTGCTCCTCCTGCATCATGTTCCAACTAAAACTTTGTTTCCACAAAAATCCAAAGAATGTTTTCAAAAAAAGTCTTTACTTTGTCTTCTTTTAAGTCTTTAAATTACGGTTCAAAAGAGTCCACCAACTAAAACAGTCATCATAAGCACTGATCCTCACGACTTTCGGCGTCTTCTCTATTCGACTTCAAAACTCCAATAATCCAACAGAAAAGTTCCAATTGATAATCCACTTCAATTCGATGTCTTCCAAGTTCAATGTCCAAACGAAAAAGATTTTACTTAATGTATCGGCCTTTTCCAAATTTCCAAAGTTCCAAACTAAAAGGCCGTTGGTGGCGTGGTTTCAGCTTTAAGATTTACGCACAAACACAGGTTTTCCAAAAAAGGTTGTTCAGGTTTATTCCAACGAAAGAGTTCACTGTTTTTCTTCAGTTCCAAGGTTTCCAACAAAGTTCCAACAAAGTTATCCGAAGCTTGCATGTGTTAAATGGTAAAATCTTTATATCTCACCAAACCATGCCACACCTAAATACCTGCACCTGCGCTTAGGTAGGCGTATCCAAAATCGCAAGTCTGAGTGCGCTTAACAAAAAACAGAAATGGCCATGACATAATATATATATAATATATAGCACATATAGAATCATACTAGTAAATTAATGAATATGAATACTTGCCGCTGCTGTATTAGTATAATACTGGAATAGTGTGATACTACACTGCATGGGTTTCTGTCTCTTACCTCTTATATCTCTTTCACCCCTCTCTCTATTCATCTCTCCATACCTCCCTCCCTCTCTCCATCCCTCCCTCCCTCCCTCCCACTCTCTTGTCTTATTCTTTCTATTGGT
>NC_137923.1:28812633-28830133 GCF_963457725.1 Sprattus sprattus | reverse complement strand
TCTATTTCAACACATTGCCTGATGTGTTTTTCCAAATTTCTTGCCGTAAACGAATTCTCATCATACATGCTTTGCATGTCATTAAAGGAACATTCACAGTTTCTACATTTGCTATAAGCAAACCCTACACCTTGTTTCAACCCAGCAAGGTCATGTTGGGCAAGTGTGTCTCCACAAACGGCTATTACAGCACCAAATAACTCAATTTCACCACTTGAGGTTTCAATCCTAACACCATTGTAAAGAAGTGCTAGATCTTCCAGGATTCTTTTTAGTATAACATCAACACCCCATTGAGAAACATCGCTCGCCTTGGCAATAGCAAGGAGCCTTATTGCAGCCAACTTGGACCTGAATTTGGGATCAATATTACCTAAACTATAATAAAACATCAAAAATTTGTTTGTAGAGGCATGGGGCCCTAAAGGGTTACAGATTTCTATTTCATCACTGTACAATAGTATTTGCAAAGCATTTGGCCTTTGAGAATATAATGGATGGGATGTAAAAAGAGCTCCATCAGTAAAATCATACAGGAATCCCTCTCTACTTCTTTGTGGAATAGTGGTCACCATGGAGAAGATTCTAGAATTGCTCAATAACTGCTTAAGACTCTGAATGAGTGGTATATAGTAAAAACTTTTATTCTTCAAGGCCATGACCCTTGAATGACCACGCTTTACCCAGCAAATCTTCTGGGATACTACAACTTCCTCTGGGTTGACTGGATTGAATAGTTCCCTGATGGTTTTATTCTGTCCATATGCTGTGGTTGAGAAAGGATCCATGAATGCATCAAATGTAGCCAAAGCCTCATTCTGGAGCTGAGCAGTTGTCTCTGGATGGTCTTCAAACACCCTTGCGACTCTGTCCCTTAGTGTGTGAAGGAGAGCAGCTTGGTACTGTTGCACCCCTGAGATGACACTCCTGACAGTTCTCTGTGAAAATACATGTGTAAAAAATTACCCTCAAATAACTATTGATTACAGGCCCACAATTAACATTATAGTACAGAAAGGAACTACAATAGAATGTATACATATTAAAAACATTTAACAAATTATTTACCATTAAATCATTAGTTCAGCATCTGTATCGAGCCAAATTTACCTGTGACAAGTGGCCCTGTTCTCGGATGCTGATGGCAAATGCAGCTGCAGATCTTGCCATATCAGGTCAGGCTCTGGATGTCACAGCAACAGCATCCTCCTTCAGAAAGAATAGAGGCAATTGTATTGTTATGGCGCTATACAAATAAAATTGAATTGAATTGAAAATTGAATTTAATTGAATTGAATATAACACAATGAGGTTTGTGTGTAAAACTGACTAAAGCTGTGATAGGCCTAATAAGCAAGTAAATACCCGGCTCTGTACAAGTTCACATTAACTTCACAAGACACTACTTTGTTTACAATTAAAAAGCACAAGAATAGCGCAGTCTATGAGATTGTTTCCACACATCTTACAGTAGTTGAAAACATCTCGGCAAATTTCTCCTTGTGGAGAAAAACAAGCCATGATTCAGGACGAATGAGGAGGAACGATCATCGTCATTGGCACTGAGAGATTGAAATAAATGGAAACTTACAGACGGACCGACAACGTCAGGTTCAGGTAGAGAGGCAACAGGTGGGACGGCAGCTGGAGCAACGACCACAGTTGTGCCCGCTGCAAGAGTGGTACAGTTGGCAAAAACTGACACACCAAATGTTTCCTGCTCCGAAGAATCAGTTGTACTCCAACGTGGTGGACGTCCAGTCCTGTAATACTGGAGGTGCGTCCGTTTAATGTGGCGAAAAAAAGAGTTGAAAACTCTAAAGTCCTTTTCACATCCATCGATACCACAGTAAACCCAAAAATCCGGGTTGCGACTATGACTTGCATTAATATGGCTTAATAAGACTTTAAGACTAAGAGCAACAAAGACAAAACATATCCAACACCTCCAGGCCGCCATGATGCCGACCAACTGTCGCATTTCATATGATTAATGCTGGATGCACCGTTATTGTGTCGCTGGCTGATGACCGTGCATGGGGTGGATGGTCATTTGTATTGGTTATTTTAACAGGAAACATCTTCAGTTTCGTTTCACTTAATTTATTTTAATATGATGAATATGTTGTTGTAAAAACTTAAAAAAAAATGCCATAATACATGTGATATTTTATTCGCATTCTCAGTTTACGTCATCCAACGTCGATTACGTCAGCACAATTGATTTCAAGGTTGAGCTTCAAACCGTTGTTTGCCAACCGCCCCAAAAAAAAGAAGAAGAAGAAGCAGAAACCGCGTGAATCCCCACTCGTACACAGCTAAGAATATTTGGAAGACAAAGGAGACACACGAAGGAGCGGCCCAATCAAGGTAATGAAGCGTAACTGTTTTTTATTTTCTCACTTAAATCGTGTTTTATAAAGGGGTTTTCTGTGACGTTCCTGTTTCTCAATTCGACTTGCCTGGTCACTTACTTAGCAAGCTAACTGGTGTTTGCTCGTGCATTCATGTCTGCCAACTTCCAGCTTTGAAAAAGGGATTATTTGGTGGATGAAACCCCACCAAAACACGTTCGCGCTATTAACAAAAGTGTGTACGTAGTTCATACGATGGTGTATGTTATTTGTATTAGATGCATGTGCTTTTCATCGCAGTGGTGTATTTTGGTTATAGTTAACATTCGAACCGCATGTTTTTTTCGAGCTGACTAATGGGGCACTGCTAGCAGAGTTGCTAGTGTCGAGCTAGTCTTGTCGTTTGGCGGCCATTTTAGCATTAGCAACGCCCGCGGGCATCTGTTTCCGATTTGAACAACCAACTTTATTCATCATGTATACACAAACGGTATAATTTGTAAGCAAATGTGTGTATGTTACAGCTAACATTCACAGTAGCCATGACCGAGAGTGGGGGCAACCCGAATGGATTGTTAGACCGAAGTCTTGTTAACCAATTGGACTTGAAAATGGCGATTCTGGAATTTTCCATCACGACTCGCTGTCATCCTGTCGTGATGGAAAATTCCAGAATCGCCATTTCCAAGTCCAATTGGACAGCGAGTCGCTGTCTGCATGGCTACAGCAGAGAGTGTAGGTATTAAGTGTGCATCCACGTTTTTTTTTCTCCTGCAAATTAATTCTGGCTTTGTGTTTTTGTTATAGCCTGCCGCCTAACCTGATGAGAATGGATGGCTTTGACGAAGCCACTCGTTCTGTATTGGACGGTAAGTCACTAATAATAATTTATATTTTATATAATTAAGTCATTTTACAATGTAGATCACCAACGCTGAAGATGGTCAGGTGCATACAGGTCGTTGAATAGTTCAAGTCCAGAGTTAAATATTGATTTCATTTGGGAGGGGCATCTCTGTTTGTGGCTTATTTACACTTGCACTGTGTAGGATGGTGACCAGAGTAGGTATTGTAGCTATGCTGTTCATTGAAACTGTGCTGTCTATTGTCATATTTTAACTTTTCATGAATATACTCAATAATAGACTCATAGTTTCTAGTATGACCAAAGTACAACAGGTTTTGAAGCTGGAAATGTCTATATCTGGAAGTTCAAAATGGTGGACATGAAGAAGATCCCCCTTTTCATGTATGAAAATTGCAAGTTGCCCAGTCGCTTAGAATTTTATGTTGGCAAGTATTTGTGAAAACAATGTGTGGTAACATTTATTAATGTGCAGCATGAATTCTGGAAACTGATAAAAAAAAATAGAGGAAATATTACACAGTGCACTTTTAAGAGGCTTCATAGCACAGGCAACTAGATAAAGCGTTTATACACGTATTGGAGCTCTGAGAGAGACAAGTGACCTTTTATGTTGCTTGGCTCTGTAACTTGGCTTTGCTTTACACAACATATATTTATTTGTCGTCTACAGCTGCAAGTGTTGATGAACGCACCTTGAAAGCCCTTAGCCGGGAGGACTTGCAAGACCTTTTCCCTGGCCCTGAAAATTTCCTTCGAAGGAGAACACTTTGGGATTTTATCAATGACATTGTAAGTTACATCAGATATATCTATCAATGTATATTATGAACATTAAATTGTGTTAAACATTAGCCGTATTTCTAATTGTCCCCATGCATTTTGTTTACATCCTGCGTAATCCTAATAGTCTGGAGATATGGACCAAGATGCAAGTGCTTGTCGTGAATACAGGAGTATGCCCTCCTCAACTACTTCTGTGCAACTGTGCCAACCTCAAACCTCCACTCCCATATCTGATGAGAAGAAGATGAAAATGCCAGACCCTCCAGAATATGTCGTGTACACCGACTCTGAATTGGATTTGGTGCGGGGTCAGTATTTCGCACTCCTTCGGAATGGGAAGGAAAGGGGCTTCAAGATGTCGAAGGAGCTGTGTTGCAGACTAATAAGAAACACCATAACGAGCATGGTTGCAATCCTGCGCGCAAGTCTAATGGGAAAAGAAGCAAGCTACCCCTCCAAGCTGGAAGTGAAAGTCATGTCGCAGAAGATTATTGAATATTACCCCATGCTACGTGATGCTGATCCAAATATGCCATATGTAAGTAATGTTTTCTTTATCTTGTTTTCTTAAAGATGTATCTCTTTGCCTTCTATCTCTTTGGTAATGTCTAAATTAACTCCTTCTACAAGCTCTAACCCACCACCGTGTGTGTATGTGTGGAATACTGCACTAGCTATCTACCTGGACTGTGCATTAGGACTGTCTGGAATGTGTACTACTCGCTGATGTGCCATACCACTCTGTCATATGAGGACTCATTCTTGCACTAAATTAATAGTGAATCTTTCAGGTCAATGAAACCCTTTCACTCTACCACTAATCTTATCAGGGTATTTGACACCTTGTTGGATTACCATTAACTTTGTGGATGACTGTTTCTTTTGTTGAAATGTGTAGTATATAGTAGTACTTTTTGTGCCAGGCAAATAAACTTGCTCTTCTCTACTAAACCAATACGAACCACGAACAGGTAAACAAAACAAAACAAAAACAGACTACTTACCTAACATTCTTTCACCTCAGCTGGCCGTCTACACCAAAATGTTCAAGCGACTCCAGAATATGAGATCCCCAAGAAAGAGGCAGGGCTCCGTTCTTGGCGCAGCAAAGACTCTCTTCAGTGCAGACCACAGCGACATTGACACGGATTTGACAGACACGAGCGGCTCGGCTGATACTGTAATTCTGGAGAGCAGTGATGACCTCAGTGAGGACAACTCCAGTGCAGGTGTGCAAAACTAACAATGACTATAGTCAAGTCATGAAACTATAAGGTTTTTATTTTTGTTTTATTTGTTCTTTGTTGAACCAAAGTTGCACTGTACTTAATCTATGCCTGATTTTTGGTTGTATTCATTTTAATAATGGTGTGTAATATTTTTCCCCCCATTATTTCTCAAGTAGCGTCCCCACCACCAGATCCCCCTGTGCCAAAAAATGCAAAGAGTGGCACCAAAGCATCCACGCCATCATCCAACTCTTCCTCACCTGCACCCATGACTGTGATTGCTTCACCAAACATGCCTGCAAAAAATGTTGACGGTAAGCCCTCCTCAGCACACTTCTCAGCCCGTCAGCCTTGTTGTTTTGCAAAACATAATTACTTGTGTGTGTGTGTTAGTGTAAAATATATATATAGCCTGTCAAGCAAGACTAAATGTGAATATTTAGTTTGGCCCTGATCAATGAGGCATCGGAAGATTGTTGATAAGAACAACCTGTTTTTCAAACTGTGTCTATGCCTATTTGCCAACGTTTTGTCGTCACTCCCTGAAAACCCCGTCCGATTGGCATCCGAAGATTTAAAACAAATCCCCTGCGTTGTGATTGGTTTGCCAGATTCAGGGCATTTGGGCATTGTCTGAGGCAAGACCCACTCGCAGGCAAAAATAATTTTGGCCGCTTGCAGGTGGGGCTAGTTTACGAGGCCATAATATGTATATTTTGTCCCCATTATTTCCTCAAGAAGCGTCCCCACCACGAGATCCCCCTGTGCCAAAGAAGGCAAAGAGTTGCACCAAAGCATCTACGCCATCATCCAACTCTTCCTCACCTGCACCCATGACTATGATTGCTTCACCAACCATGCCTGCAAAAGATGTTGCTGGTAAGCCCTCCTCAGCGCACATCTCAGTTCACATCTCGCGTCATCGTTGTTCATAAGTTTTGCAAAACATAATTATTTGTATTTTAATCATGTGTCGTTTCCCCTGTGGTGATGATGACATTAAAATGTCTTTGTTTATTGTCATTTAAGTGGGCCTCGACAGTCTGAAGATGCAGGCCAGACACTACAAAACCTTGAGCAACATGTACAACAAGCCTAATGCAAAACCCAATCAAAATGATGTGGCGCAAATTTTGGACCTTGAGTTCGAGGCCAGACGGGCCTTCATTGATTCAGATGTTACCAAGGAAGAAGACCGACCTGCAAAAATCCTTGATGCATATCCATGCTTTAAAGATGTTCGAAATGTATGTTTATTTTTTCGTCTTACCTGAACCTCTTACTGTGTATTTTGTAAGGGTTTTGAACACATTATTAAGTGTTTCACGATGTTTCAGGCAATGGATGAGCTACGGCGCATAGTAGATGGCACTAACCGCAGATACATCGAGGAGGTAAAAGGAAGATGGACAGAATTCTGCACAAAGGCGCAGTTCTACAGCGTGTGGAAGAAAGTCCTCAAACCCCCTTTTCCTTTGGATGTTCGCAGTGGTAAGTTACTGTTCCATATTTATATGTACATGCAGGGCTCTAAATGAACCCTTTCCCATCACCAGACTAATGCCTAGTACATTTTCTTTTCTATCAACCAAACTGAAATTTCAAGTTTGCTTGTTATTGTAGAGCCCTTTTTACATGTATTAGTATGTTCTGACCAGACCTTCTATTCTTTAGTGGATTTCACACTGGCCCTCTTCAATGCACTGCCACTCCTCTTCCCCTCATCCGTTTTGCCTCCAAAGAAGCTGGCTTGCAGTGAGGCACTTATTCATATCCTGAAGGTAAGCAAATATTTTCCCAGATTTATGCAAATTCATTAATTCACAAAACCACAAAAAAATCGACAACTTTGCATCAGCTTGTCGGTTATTAAGCTATACTACATTTATTACATGATAGGTCTGTTACCCAGTGCAGTCAGCTGTTTTTGACACTTGGATAACTTCTGAGCTGACCGAAAATTGCATCCTTTCAGCCATACTCGTTGTAATAATTCTGATGAAATGCAGAAAGACATGATCTTAAAAGTTGTAGGAATCATACTTAATGCATTCCTCCCTCCCCTATTGTAAAGTAATAATGTTTTTAGAATCTTTAAGTCTTAAAATCTGCAAGTTTTTATACAGGAATTTCCTTTGGGGACTCAAGCCAATGGTTGCCGGATGTTTAACCTTTTTTTCCTTCTTCTCTCTCTGCACATTCTTGTTTTCTGTTCCAGTCAAACGAAGACCCTGTTCTCTACCTGCGGAAGCGTCCTCTCTGCTCCCCAGTTCTCCTCTTTGATGGCTCAACTACCATCCTGGCTGTTGGTAACGTACCTGTGACAACCCTCAAGCAAGAAGATTTTTCAGAAGGGATTTTGGTGTTGATGGTGTACTATTATACATTGCACTTAACATACCCCAAATGTGTGGCAACCCTGCTCTCTGTTATTCAAACGGAGGTCATTGGTGACGCCCTCCACGAGAGAGATGCCACTAGTTCATACAAAAAAGCAATGGCTGAGTGGAAAGCATTCATTGAGAAGTAAATTGTCAGTTGTCGGTTACTAATTATGTTACTATTGCATTGTTTTATTAGTTAATTGCGTTTTTTTTTTTATTGTTCAGTCGATCTAAGGTGTTGGTCTTAAACCAATACCCCACCCCAAAGTGAAATTGAGGCAGTGGCTGGGTCACCTGGAAAACTCCTGTTCAATTATCCAAATCTAGGGACTTTGGTGAGTGGCTCAATTTTACCTGGGAGTGGGGTATTCCTTAAGATTTACCTAATCAAAGCCTATATTTCAAGATACAATGTTGGAAAAACGCTACCTCATAATGGCTGAGAATTTTATTTGTTTATATTACTGGGGACCCAGTAAATCTAAGTTGTTTGTCTTAAACATATACCCCAATCCCAAGCGAAATTGAGTCACTCGCCATAGTCCCTGGAGTTGCGCAAGTGAGCAGAAACGTTTTTCAGGTAACCCAGCCACTGTCTGAATCTGACCCATCAAAGATCAGAATAGAGAGGACGCTTCTGAAGGTACAAGACAGGGACTTAAACAGTCTTTGCGTTGCCAACCACCTTAACAGCAAATGTGCTCAGCAAAGCAATTGTCACCTATATTTTAAAGTAGTTGCTGTACTCTAAGGTTACTATTTCAAGGCTCAATTTCACCTGGGAGTGGGGTATCCCTTAAGTTTTACCTATCCTGTATTTAGCATACCATGTTAAAATGCTGCTGAGAGAAATGTGAAGAGATTTATTCAAAGCCTGTATTTCAGGATACAATGTTGGAAAATGCTGCTTCATAAGAGCTGAGAATTGTGCTTTTGTGTGAACAAAGAGTGGTAATAATAAATGTTGAATATGTTTACAAGTCATTCTGGTTGTTTTTTTTATGTATATTGTAAAAAATGCTTTGGTTTTAACATGAAGACCGCCTTGTTTTAAGATCATCATGGATCTTGGTTTAAGACAGAGTTCAGTCATTCTGGAATATTCGGGTTAGTCTACATTTAGTATTTCCTTTACTAATATTGGGCTTAATTTGCCAAAGGAAGAAAAATGTAAATGCTTGTTTTCAGTACATCTCACTTATTTTGAGGTTGCAAAAAGTTGCTTTTCAAGATGTATAATCTTAACACCAGTATTTTATTATGCTTGTTTTCTGTATGTTTCACTCATTTTGAGGTTGCAAAAACTTGCTTTTCAAGGTATTTAATCTTGCATTTAGTATATTTCACTTCATTCAGGGCTAGAAAAAGTTGAATCTCAAGTCATTTCGGCTTAGAATGAGCATATTTGTCTTATTTTAAGCCTTCCAAATGCCTTTATTAAATCTAGAAACAAGTCTTCCCAAAATCTTGATTTAAGAAATCTTACCAAGTGAAATTATCTTGCTGCATGGACAGATTTTTTCACTTGTTTTGAGTACTTTTTCCCTTATTTAGTGTGTTTTTTATCTTGTTTGAAGACCCCCCTTTTTTGCAGTGCACACACACACATACACACACAGAGAGGTTGTGAGAGAGGTTAATGTCGTGCATTGGCCGTGGCTCTACAGAGAGCGTGCCGGGTAAAGCAATGGAGTAGACCTGTGCAGCTCAGGGCCGCCTCAGGGCCGGATGTGGCCCAGGCTGATCTCTCTCTGTGGCTGCTTATGTCTCAGACACACACTGGTCGAGAGGCAGGAGATGCTGAATGGTGAGCATGCTCGGTGTAGACTGGCATGGGCAAGAGCGCCCCCTAGAGGCCCCGCCCAGCACTACTGCTTCATGTGAGACTTCATACACAAGCTTACACTGGACTACACCCTTCACCATCCACCCCTTAATGTCTGCATCTCTCACTCTTTTCCCTTCTGTTTTCCCCCATCTTGTCCTCCCTTTCTCTCTTCTTCTTCTATGCATGTCCTCTCTCTCTCTCTCTTCCTGTCCTCCCTCTCTCTCTCTCTCTCTCTTCTCCCCTCTCCCATTCTTCTTACTCTCTGCCTCTCCACTTTCTCTCTCTTCCTGTCCTCCCTCTCTCTCTTCTTCTTCCCTATCTTTCTTCTCCACTATCTCTCTTCTCCCTCTCTCCCTGCTCCCTCAGATGAGGATCATGACAGTGCGGTGGACGACCGTGACAGCGACTACCGCAGTGAGACCAGCAACAGCATCCCGCCGCCATTCTACAGCACGTCCCAGCCCAACGCCTCTGTGCACCAGTACCCCATGGGCCGCAGCTCTGCCCCACGCTCCACCAACGGCTGCGACCTGGACTACGACCAACAAAGGGGCATCAGGTGAGAGGAAGATGGGCCCCCCTTATGAGCCCAGGTTCTGCTCGAGTTTTTCCTTGCCCCTGACGCCATTGTGCTTGCTCTCAGGGGGTTCAGGCCCTGGGCTCTGTAAAGTGCATTGAGACTATTAGATTGTTTCGTTGCTATATACAGTAAATTAAACTGAATTGAGGTGAATAGATAGAGGGAGAGAGCGAGGGAGGAAGAGAGAGAGGGAGAGGGATGAGGAGAGAGAGCGGGAGGGAGAGAGAGAGAGAGAGAGAAAGAGGGAGGGAGAGGGAGAAAAAGATAGAAGCCCAACACATGCACCACTTCACCTGCAGCTCCACCTGGACCACCACCAACACAGGGGAGTCAACTGAGAGAGAGGGAGGAAGAGAGAGATTTATGTTGTTTTAGTGCTTTGGCAACAGTGTATCGCACATTCATGCCAATAAAGCCAATTCAAATGTAAAATTGAGAGAGGGAGAGAGAGAGAGGGAGGGATACAGAGGGAGGGAGGGAGAGAGAGGGAGGGAGAGAGAGGGAGGGAGGGAGAGAGCAAGGGAGGAAGAGAGAGGGAGGGAGAGGGAGGAAGAGAGAGGGAGGGATAGAGAGGGAGGAAAGGACAGGGAGGAAGAGAGAGAGAGGAAGGGACAAACAGAGAGACGGAGGAAGGGAGAGGGAGGGAGAGTGAGGAAGAGAGAGGGAGTAGTAGGAAGAGAGAAGGAGGCAGGGAGAGGGAATAAGACACAGGGAGGGATGGATGAAGGAGTGGAGAGACAGAAAGCAGAAGGAAGGGAGAGGAAGGGAGTGACTGATGGGAAGAGAGAGGGAAGGAAGGACACAGAAACAGATAGAAGAGAGAGGGAGTCATTCAAGGCTTGACTTGAGAGAAAGAGAAAGGGAAGGAAGATACTAAAGAGAGAGAGAGAGAGAGAAAGGGCAGGAAGAGACTAAAGATAGAGAGAGAAAGGGAAGAAAGAGACTATAGAGAGAGAGAAAGAAAGGGCAGGGAGAGTATAAAGAGAGAAAGAGAGAGAAAGGGAATGAAGATAATATAGAGAGAGAGAGAGAAAGGGAAGAAAGACTAAAGAGAGTGAGAGAGAGAGAAAGGGAAGGAAGACTAAAGAGAGAGATAACACATCTGCGGCCCATGGGGCTCTATGCTCTCTCCATTGTAATAAGTTGTGTGGTGTGTGTGTGCGTGTGTGTGTGTGTGTGTGTGTGTTTGTGTGTGTGTGTGTGTGTGTGTGTGTGTGTGTGTGTGTGTGTGTGTGTCTTTAAAGTAAACAAGCTGCGGTTTCAAGAATTATATAAGGAACACTTTTATGGTCAATAGGTCACACAAATACATTTGTATATGTGTGTGTTTGTGTGTGTGTGTGTGTGTGTGTGCGCGCATGTGTGTGCGCATGTGTGTGCGCGGCTGTGTGTGCTCAGATCTTTAGATGAGTTTCTCTGCGTGCATATGAGCATGTGCATACGATGTATGTGTCTGTGTGTGCATGTGTGTGTTTGTGTACGTATGTGTGTGAGTGTGTGTGTGTTTGTGTACGTATGTGTGTGTGAGTGTGTGTGTGTGTGTGTGCGTGCATTTGTGTGAGTGTGTTTGTGCGTGCATGTGTGTGTGTGTGTGTGTGTGAGTGTGTGCGTGTCCCCTTCTCTCTGCTCAGTTTTCCTCTAATAGACTAATTCATCAGAAGTGACACACACTCTGAGCTTCTTTGTCCTCTAATGTGTGAAGAGGCTCTTTTCCTCCAATTCATCACTACCTCTTCATAGGCATCTTCTCCTCTTCTAACACTTCACCATTCATCACCCCATCCTTATACACATCTACTCCTCTATTACATATTTCATCACTCCATCCTTATACACCTATCTACTCCTCCTTTCCTCCGCTCCTCTATCCCCACACCATTCATCAACCCACCCTTCTATTCCTCTTTGTCATCCTCTCCTCTTCTCATCTCTTCGAACAACAGACTTCATCACTTCATCCACACTGCCCTCTACTCCTATAGCCTCCTTCCATTCTTCTCCTCTTCTCTCTCTGTCCCATCCTTTGTCCTCCCTCTCTCTCCATCTACTCCCTTTTACAAAGCCAAAGCTTTAGCATGTCCTTGTCTATTAGCCCTTTAGCATGTCTTTGTCTATTAGCCCTTTAACATGTCCTTGTCTATTAGCCCTTCAGCATGTCCTTGTCTATTAGCCATTTAGCATGTCCGTGTCTATTAGCCCTTTAGCATGTCATTGTCTATTAGTCCTTTAGCATGTACAGTACTGTGCAAAAGTTTTAGGCAGGTGTGAAAAAATGCTGTAAACTAAGAATGCTTTCAAAAATGGAAGTGTTAACAGTTTATTTTCATCAATTCTTCATAAATTAACAAAATGCAGTGAAGGAACAGAAGAAAATTCTAAATTAAATCAATATTTGGTGTGACCACCCTTTGCCTTCTGGCATTTAGCATGTCCGTGTCTATTAGCCCTTTAGCATGTCATTGTCTATTAGTCCTTTAGCATGTACAGTACTGTGCAAAAGTTTTAGGCAGGTGTGAAAAAATGCTGTAAACTAAGAATGCTTTCAAAAATGGAAGTGTTAACAGTTTATTTTCATCAATTCTTCATAAATTAACAAAATGCAGTGAAGGAACAGAAGAAAATTCTAAATTAAATCAATATTTGGTGTGACCACCCTTTGCCTTCAAAATAGCATCAATTCTTCCAGATACACTTGCGCAGTTTTTGAAGGAACACGGCTGGTAAATTGTTCCAAACATCTTAGAGAACTAACCACAGATCTTCTGTGGATGTAGGCTTCCTAAAATTCTTCTGTCTCTTCATGTAAACCCAGACAGACTCGATGATGTAGAGATTAGGGCTCTGTGGGGGTCATACCATCACTTGCAGGACTTTCTGTTCTTCTTTAAGCTGAAGATAGTTGTTAATGACATTGGCTGTATGTTTGGGGTTATGTTCCTGCTGCAGAATACATTTGGTGCCAATCATACGCCTCCCTGATGGTATTGCATGATGGATTAGTATCTGCCTGTATTTCTCAGCATTGAGGACACCATTCATCCTGACCAAATCTCCAACTCCACTTGCAGAAATGCAGCCCCAAACTGGAAAGGAACCTCTACCATGCTTCACTGTTGCCTGCAGACTCTCATTATTGTACCTCTCTCCAGCCTCCAGCGAACAAACTGCCTTCTTCTACAGCCAAATATTTCTAATTTTGACTCATCAGTCCAGAGCACCTTCTGCCATGTTTCTGCACCCTAGTTTCTATGTTTACGTGCTTAGTTCAGTCACTTGGCCTTGTTTCCTTGTCGGGGTAGAGCTTTTTGGCTGCAACTCTTCCATGAAGACCACTTCTGGCCAGACTTCCCCGGACAGTAAATGTCTGTACCTGGGTACCACTGGTTTCTGCCAGTTCTGAGCTGATGCCACTGCTTGAAATCTTCCGATTTCGAAGGTAAATAAGCTTGATGTGTTTTTCATCAGCTGCATTAAGTTTCCTTGGCTGAACACTGCGTCTACGATCCTCAACGTCTTCTTCAAAAGAGCTGGAACTGCACATTTTGAAACCCCTGTCTGCTTTGAAATCTTTGTCTGGGAGAGACCCTGCTGATGCAGTATAACTACGTTGTGTCTTGTTGCTGTGCTCAGTCTTACCATGTAAATGGATAAAAAATAAACATTTATTGTTTACATTTTTCAAAGCATTCTTAGTTCATAGCATTTTTTCACACCTGCCTAAAACTTTTGCACAGTACTGTATATTAGCCCTTCAGCATGTCCTTGTCTATTAGCCCTTTAGCATGTCTATTAGCCCTTTAGCATGTCCTTGTCTATTAGCCCTTTACCATGTCTATTAGCTCTTTAGCATGTCCTTGTCTATTAGCCCTTTAGCATGTCTATTACCCCTTTAGCATGTCCTTTGTCTATTAGCCCTTTGTTTATTAGTCCTCTCTGATTGTTTCCTTCTGTTGTACTCATCAGATCATACATCATGTCTCTCTCAGTTATCCTTCCCCCTTAACATTATTTTCACTATAGTCTGTCATCATGTCTCCTCCTCCTCTGTACGTCGCTTTGGATAAAAGCGTCTGGCAAATGACTAAATCTAAATGTAAATGTGATTAATCTAAGTGTAAATAACATGTAGTATTTAGTTCTTGATGGCTTTCACTAATCTGCTTATTGTTTCCCTCTCTCTCTCCTCCTTTACCTTTCTGTTGCTTTCCCCCCCTTTTTCCTGATTTAACTCTCACTGTCCCTTTTTGTTTTGTTCTTTCTTTCTTTCTTTCTTTCTTTCTTTCTGTTTTTCTTTCTTTGTCTTTTCCCTCCATCTCTTGCCGTATCTTTCTCTGTCCCACCCTTTATCTCTCTCTCTCTCTCTCTCTCTCTCTCTCTCTGTATTTTTTCCTTTCTCTCTTTCTTTCTTTATCTTTCTTTCTTTTCCCCCTTCTCCCCCTTCTCGGCCCTCCCTCCCGCCGGGCCTCCAGCCCCACTGGGAGCTACGCCTCCTCTGCGGAGTTGAGCCGCTGCAGCTCTCAGCTGAGCGGCGAGGAGTTTGCAGGAGAGTATGGCGAGCGGGAGATCTACGACGAGAATGACTCCTACCACTCCTGTCACTCATCCGTCAGCTGCAGCAAGGGCTCGCCCGACTGGGACCCCGACGAGACGCACGCCGCCTACTCTGACGAGGGCGGCTATAGCAAGGATGGTGGCGAGGAAGGGGCCCTGTACGAGGAGGACGCCGACCTCTATGGACAGGACGACCCCTACGAGGAGGAGGACATCATCTACGATGAGGACCTGGACTACCCACTGGACGGCACGCTCAGCGAGGACCAGGACGTGCCGTACACGCCCACGCCCACCAGCGTCACGGGCAAGCCGCTGGACGTGCCCTCCGGTAGCAACGCCAACATCGCCTCCTCCGCCAGGCCCCCGCTGGAGAAGCAGGCCTCGATGCACGATCCCCACCCTCCACAGGGACCGCCAGCCCCTGGACAGCCCCCCACCCAGGCCCAGAACCAAGCACAGGGTCAGCCCCCAGCCCAGGGGCAGCCCGGACCCCCCCGTACTGCCCAACCACAGCAGCCCATCAAGCCCCCTACCCAGGCTGCACCACCCCCACAGCCGGCCTCCATGGGACCGATTCCCTCCGTACAGTCCTTCTTCGCCATGGCTAAGCCCCTGGCCGGGGTGTTTGGTCTTAGCATGTCCTCCAGTCCAGCCCAGCCCCCAGCACCCATACCCAAACCAGCAGCTCCAGCCCAAGCCTCCCAGACCCAGACCTCAGCCCCACAGCAGCCTCCCTCCGGCGCTAATGCTGGACCATCTGCTCAGACTAATGCAGCTCCTGGCACCACTGGTGCTCCTGGTGCTCCCCCTAGTGGTCAGATCAAACCCACAGACTCTACAGGTCAGCTGGCTCCAGCACAGGGCCCCCCAGCAGGCCAAGGTCCTGTGGGACCCACAGCAGTAGGTAAACCCATCACCCCTCCCTCTGAGGAACCCCAATACGTAGAGGAGCCCCCCCTGACTGAAGAGCCCCCCTTCACAGATGAGGTGCCCCCTCTGGAGGAGGAGGAGTACCCACCGGAGCTGAGGGAGACCCCCCCCCGTTCCCCTCCTGCAGATGGCGAGCCTGAACCACAACCAGAGCCAGAGAGGTAGCAAACGCTAATTACGCTAATGCTAATTCTGCTGGCGATATCTATACTGGTGCTAGCAATGTATTAGCAATGGCTAATGACATTAAAGCCAATTTTGATGTTGATGCTAAGAGTGCATAAGATAATGAAAATCACACTAATGCTTCCAGAGGTTATCCATGCATAAACTAATGATAATGTTGTTCGCACTGGTGTCACAAATGTTAATTAGGCTACTTAATGTTTGCTATGCTAATGTTGGTAGTACATAGGTTAATTGCTGAAAAATGTCATTGTGTAATGCATTCCTGAGCCTTAAACATCATTCATGATCATACATTATTTCTGCTCAGAATCATGTTAGCAGCTAAATCGTAGAGAGGAGAGTGTGTGTTTGTCTGAGGGCTGCATTTAAGGAGTCTGAGGATCCCTTGGAGAGTGTTTTGGAGGTGATTCAGATGGGTTTTAAGGACTGCTCTTCTCCCTGTTCCCCCTGTTCCCCCGCTCCAGTGGGCTGGAGGAGGAGCCTCTTGTGCCTGTGGACCCTGCTGTCCGGGCTAAAGTTAACTGGCTAAGGCTCTTCAACCAGGTCCGCCAGCAGCTGCGGGAGGTAGGCTAACGCTAGGAGGCCACGGCAATCATACCATCGTCTATGCTAGTGCTAACTCTGATTATAAATCCACTGCTAATGCTAATCGTCATGGCTAATGCTAACAGCACTGCTAATACCACCACGCTCACTTAAAAAGGGTTCTTTAGATTGTGACTAAACCAAAGGTACCAAAGTGTTTTTTCAAACCGAAGAACACTTTCCTGTACTTTTCTGTACTGAACTATGATGTAATTGGCATCTTAAAATGTCCTCTTCCATGAAAAGAACCCTTTTTATTGGGTCACATCACTGTTAGTGTGGCCCATCACTCTCCTCAGAGACCAATCGGATAGATCGATTTGTGAAGTGGGGAAGGTGATTGGCCACAGCCTGATTGATTGACATCTGGAGCTCTTATGGCTTCTGGCTTCTCCATTATTTCACTATGGGTTGAAGTTGCACTGAAGTTTAACCTTATCGTCATCATCTCTGCCTGAGCTTAATGCCTGCCTATGTGAACAGCAACTATGATTATGATTGTTATTTTCATTTTGGATTCATGAAAAGCCAAGAGCACTAACAGCTGAAACCCTGCGTATGACGGAATGAGCTGCTGGTATGATTTATGACACACTGCTTTTCTTCTCTGTGCTCCGTTCGTTCGTGCGTTTGTTCTTTGTTTATTTGTTTGTTTGTTTATTTCATCATTTGCTCTTCCAACACCTCCCTACCTGCGTTGTTTGTACCTCCCACCCTCCACCATTTTTTTTGTTTATGCTCTTTCTCCAGTTTGTTGTCATTGCCATAGCGGTTTGCATGCTCAACCAGCAGGGGGCGGCAGGGAACAGGTGGCCAGGTGGGTGTGCAGCGTGTATAGTATGTGTTTGTATCTGTGTGTGTGTGTGTGTGTGTGTGTGTGTGTGTGTGTGTGTGTGTGTGTGTTTGTGTGTGTACGTGTGTCTGTGTGCGCAGCGTGTATAATATGTGTTTGTATCTGTGAGTGTGTGTGTGTGTCTATGTGTCTGTGTGTCTGTGTACGCGTGTGCTCCCATGCGTGTGTGTTTGTGTGTGTTTGTTTGTTCGTGTATGTGTGTGTGTGTGTGTGTGTGTCTGTGTACGTACGATAGTTCAGAACCAAAACCTGTTGTTGCCCACACAAACACTGTGGGCTTCTCTCCATCTGACCACATTCCAGTTTTGGTGGTCAGGTCTGTGCGGGGGCGGCCCTCTCGGCCCCTTCACAGGTTACCCATGG